>NW_026526694.1:0-165177 GCF_024362965.1 Panthera pardus | reverse complement strand
GTGAAGCCAGTGCCAGTGGCACTGCAGCATGCAGTGAAGCCAGTGCCAGAGGCACTGCAGCATGCAGTGAAGCCAGTGCCAGTGGCACTGCAGCATGCAGTGAAGCCAGTGCCAGTGGCACTGCAGCATGCAGTGAAACCCGTGCCAGTGGCACTGCACCCTCCAGTGAACCCAGTGCCAGCGGCACTGCACCCTCCAGTGAACCCAGTGCCAGCGGCACTGCACCCTCCAGTGAACCCAGTTTCCACGGCACTGCACCCTCCAGTGAACCCATTGCCAGTGGCACTGCAGCATGCAGTGAAGCCAGTGCCAATGGCACTGCAGCATGCAGTGAAGCCAGTGCCAGTGGCACTGCACCGTCCAGTGAACCCAGTGCCAGTGGCACTGCAGCATGCAGTGAAGCCTGTGCCAGTGGCACTGCAGCATGCAGTGAATCCAGTGCCAGTGGCACTGCAGGATGCAGTGAAGCCAGTGCCAGTGGCACTGCAGCATGCAGTGAAGCCAGTGCCAGTGGCAGTGCAGCATGCAGTGAAGCCAGTGCCAGTGGCACTGCAGCATGCAGTGAAGCCAGTGCCAGTGGCACTGCAGCATGCAGTGAAACCCGTGCCAGTGGCACTGCACCCTCCAGTGAACCCAGTGCCAGCGGCACTGCACCCTCCAGTGAACCCAGTTTCCACGGCACTGCACCCTCCAGTGAACCCATTGCCAGTGGCACTGCAGCATGCAGTGAAGCCAGTGCCAGTGGCACTGCAGCATGCAGTGAATCCAGTGCCAGTGGCACTGCAGGATGCAGTGAAGCCAGTGCCAGTGGCATTGCAGCATGCAGTGAAGCCAGTTCCAGTGGCACTGCAACATGCAGTGAACCCAGTGCCATTGGCACTGAAGCATGCAGTGAAGCCAGTGCCAGTGGCACTGCACCCTCCAGTGAACCCAGTGCCAGTGGCACTGCAGCATGCAGTGAAGCCAGTGCCAGTGGCACTGCAGCATGCAGTGAAGCCAGTGCCAGTGGCACTGCACCCTCCAGTGAACCCAGTGCCAGTGGCACTGCAGCATGCAGTGAAGCCAGTGCCAGTGGCACTGCAGCATGCAGTGAAGCCAGTGCCAGCGGCACTGCACCCTCCCGTGAACGCAGTGCCTGCGCCAGTTCACCCCCAGTGAACCCATGGCCGTTACACTGCACGCTCCAGCGAACCCAGTGCCCAAGGCACTGCACCCTCCAGTAAACCCAGTGCCCGCGGCACTGCAAATTCAAGTGAACCCAGGGCCTAAGGCACTGCACCGTGCAGTGAACCCAGTGCCCGCGGAACTGCACCCACCAGGGAACCCAGTGCCCGTTGCACTGCAGTCTGCAGTGAAACCAGTGCCCGTGGCACTGCACCCTCCAGTGAAGCCAGTGCCCGCGGCACTGCACCCTCCAGTGAACCCAGTGCCCGTGGCACTGCACCGTCCACTGAACCAAGTGCCAGCGGCACGGCAGCATGCAGTGAATCCAGTGCCAGTGTCACTGCAGCATGCAGTGAATCCAGTGCCAGGGGCACTGCAGCCAGCAGTGAATCCAGTGCCAGGGGCACTGCAGCCAGCAGTGAATCCAGTGCCAGTGGCACTGGAGTCTGAATTGAATCCAGTGCCCCTGGCACTGTACCCTCCAGTGAACCCAGTGCCAGCGGCACTGCACGCTCTAGTGAACCCATTGCCAGCGGCACTGCAGCATGCAGTGAATCCAGTGCCAGGGGCAATGCAGCATGCAGTGAATCCAGTGCCAGTGGCACTGCAGCATGCAGTGAATCTAGTGCCAGTGGCACTGTAGTCTGAAGTGAACCCAGTGCCCGCGGCACTGCACCCTCCTGTGAACCCAGTGCCGGCGGCACTGCACCCTCCAGTGAACCCAGTGTCCGTGGCACTGCACCCACCTGTGAACCCAGTGCCAGCGGCACTGCAGCATGCAGTGAATCCAGTGCCAGGTGCACTGCAGCTAGCAGTGAACCCAGTACCTGTGGCACTGCAGTCTGCAGGGAATCCTGTGCCCGCGGCACTGCACCCTCCACCTAACCCAGTGCCAGCGGCACTGCAGCATACAGTGAATCCAGTGCCAGTGGCACTGCTGCATGCAGTGAATCCAGTGCCAGTGGCACTGCAGCATGCAGTGAATCCAGAGCCAGTGGCACTGCAGCATGCAGTGAATCCAGTGCCCGCGGCACTGCCGTCTGCAGGGAATCCAGTGCCCGCGGCACTGCACCCTCCAGTGAACCCAGTGCCAGCGGCACTGCAGCATGCAGTAAATCCAGTGCCAGGGGCTTGCAGCTAGCAGTGAATCCAGTGCCAGTGGCACTGGAGTCTGCAGTGAATCCATTGCCCCTGGCACTGCACCCTCCAGTGAACCCAGTGCCAGCGGCACTGCACGCTCTAGTGAACCCATTGCCAGCGGCATTGCAGCATGCAGTGAATTCAGTGCCAGTGGCACTGCAGCATGCAGTGAATCCAGTGCCAGTGGCACTGCAGCATGCAGTGAATCCAGTGCCAGTGGCACTGCAGCATGCAGTGAATCCAGTGCCAGTGGCACTGGAGTCTGCAGTGAATCCAGTGCCCGCATCACTGCAGTCTGCAGGGAATCCAGTGCCCGTGGCACTGCACCCTCCAGTGAACCCAGTGCCAGCGGCACTGCAGCATGCAGTGAATCCAGTGCCAGGGGCACTGCAGCATGCAGTGAAGCCAGTGTCAGTGGCACTGCAGCATGCAGTGAATCCAGTGCCAGTCGCACTGCAGCATGCAGTGAACCCAGTGCCAGCGGCACTGCACCCTCCAGTGAACCCAGTGCCAGCGGTACTGCACCCTCCAGTGAACCCAGTGCCAGTGGCACTGCAGCCTGCAGTGAACCCAGTATCTGTGGCACTGCAGTCTGCAGGGAATCCAGTGCCCGCGGCACTGCACCCTCCACTGAACCCAGTGCCCGTGGCACTGCACCCTCCAGTGAACCCAGTGCCAGCGGCACTGCAGCATGCAGTGAATCCATTGCCAGTGGCACTGCAGCATGCAGTGAATCCAGTGCCAGGGGCACTGCAGCATGCAGTGAAGCCAGTGCCAGTGGCACTGCAGCATGCAGCGAACCCAGTGACCGTGGCACTGGAGTCTGCAGTGAATCCAGTGCCCCTGGCACTGCACCCTCCAGTGAACCCAGTGCCAGCGGCACTGCACGCTCTAGTGAACCCATTGCGAGCGGCATTGCAGAATGCAGTGAAATCAGTGCCAGCAGCACTGCAGCATGCAGTGAATCCAGTGCCAGGGGCACTGCAGCATGCAGTGAATCCAGTGCCAGGGGCACTGCAGCATGCAGTGAATCCAGTGCCAGTGGCACTGGAGTCTGCAGTGAACCCAGTGCCCGTGGCACTGCAGCCTCCAGTGAACCCAGTGTCCGAGGCACTGCACCCTCCAGTGAACCCAGTGCCAGCGGCACTGCAGCATGCAGTGAATCCAGTGCCAGTGGCACTGCTGCATGCAGTGTATCCAGTGCCAGTGGCACTGGAGTCTGCAGTGTATCCAGTGCCAGTGGCACTGCAGCATGCAGTGAATCCAGTGCCAGTGGCACTGCACCCTCCAGTGAACCCAGGGCCCGCGGCACTGCACCCTCCAGTGAACCCAGTGTCCGCGGCACTTCACTCTCCAGTGAACCCAGTGCCAGCGGCACTGCATCATGAAGTGAACCAGTGCCAGGGGCACTGCAGCATGCAGTGAATCCAGTGCCAATGGCACTGCACCCTCCAGTGAAGCAAGTGCTCGCGGCACTGTACCCTCCAGTGAACCCAGTGCCCGCGGCACTGCACCCTCCACTGAACCCAGTGCCAGCGGCACTGCAGCATGCAGTGAACCCAGTGCCAGCGGCACTGCAGCATGCAGTGAATCCAGTGCCAGTGGCCCTGCATCAGGCAGTGAATCCAGTGCCTGTGGCACTGCAGCATGCAGTGAATCCAGTGCCAGTGGCACTGCAGCATGCAGTGAATCCAGTGCCAGGGGCAGTGGAGTCTGCAGTGAATCCAGTGCCCGCGGCCCTGCAGTCTGCAGGGAATCGTGCCCGCGGCACTGCAACCTCCAGTGAACCAAGTGCCAGCGGCACTGCAGCATGCAGTAAATCCAGTGCCAGGGGCTTGCAGGTAGCAGTGAATCCAGTGCCAGTGGCAATGGAGTCTGCAGTGAATCCAGTGCCCCTGGCACTGCACCCTCCAGTGAACCCAGTGCCAGCGGCACTGCACGCTCTAGTGAACACATTGCCAGCGGCAATGCAGCATGCAGTGAATTCAGTGCCAGCGGCACTGCAGCATGCAGTGAATCGAGTGCCAGGGTCACTGCAGCCTGCAGTGAATCCAGTGCCAGGGGCACTGCAGCTAGCAGTGAATCCAGTGCCAGTGGCACTGGAGTCTGCAGTGTATACAGTGCCCGCGGCACTGCACCCTCCAGTGAACCCAGTGCCAGCGGCACTGCATGCTCTAGTGAACCCATTGCCAGCGGCAGTGCAGCATGCAGTGAATCCAGTGCCAGGGGCACTGCAGCATGCAGTGAATCCAGTGCCAGTGGCATTGGAGTCTGCAGTGAACCCAGTGCCCGCGGCACTGCACCCTCCAGTGAACCCAGTGTCCGCGGCACTGCACCCTCCAGTGAACCCAGTGCCAGCGGCACTGCACCCTCCAGTGAATCCAGTGCCAGGGGCACTGCAGCATACAGTGAATCCAGTGCCAGTGGCACTGCTGCATGCAGTGAATCCAGTGCCAGTGGCACTGGAGTCTGCAGTGAACCCTGTGCCCGCGGCACTGCACCATACAGTGAACCCAGTTTCCACGGCACTGCACCCTCCAGTGAACCCATTGCCAGTGGCACTGCAGCATGCAGTGAAGCCAGTGCCAGTGGCACTGCAGCATGTAGTGAATCCAGTGCCAGTGGCACTGCAGGATGCATTGAAGCCAGTGCCAGTGGCACTGCAGCATGCAGTGAAGCCAGTGCCAGTGGCACTGCAGCATGCAGTGAAGCCAGTGCCAGTGGCACTGCAGCATGCAGTGAAGCCAGTGCCAGTGGCACTGCAGCATGCAGTGAAACCCGTGCCAGTGGCACTGCACCCTCCAGTGAACCCAGTGCCAGCGGCACTGCACCCTCCAGTGAACCCAGTTTCCACGGCACTGCACCCTCCAGTGAACCCATTGCCAGTGGCACTGCAGCATGCAGTGAAGCCAGTGCCAGTGGCACTGCAGCATGCAGTGAACTCAGTTCCCGCGGCACTGCACCCTCCAGTGAACACAGTGCCAGCGGCACTGCAGCCTGCAGTGAATCCAGTGCCCGCGGCAGTGCACCGTACAGTGAACACAGTGCCTTCTGCACCGCAGCCTCCAGTGCCCCGGTGACCATGGCACTGCAGCCACCGGTACCCCAGTGCCCTCGGCCCATACCCTCCAGCTCTTGAAGCCACTCACCGTGCCTGAAGGCCCTCCCCGTGCCTGAATGCACTCCCGGTGTCTGTAGTTACTCCCATTGCCTGAATGGCATGGGTAATCTCTGAAGCTGCACCCCTGCCTGAGGGCATTCTCTGTGTCTCCTTGAGTTCCCTGTGCATGACGGGGCATCCCTTGGTGAAAGGCACATGTGCTCCCCTTGCCCGAATTGCACAGGAGCTCCCCGTGCCTGAAGACTCACCCCATGCCTGAAGAAGCTCCCAGTGCCTGAAGGCAAGCCCCATGCCTGAAGGCGCTCCCCTTGATTCAAGGGCACAGGGACCCCCTGAAGGCTTGCGCCATGCCTGCCGGTGCACCCCTCCCCTGAGGGTGCCGCGTGCCTGATGGCGAGCCCAGTGCCCGACGTCTCGCCCTGTGCCCGAAGAGCACGGAGGCTCCGCGTGCCTGAAGTCGTGCCCTGTGCACGAAGCCGCTCACTGTACCTGAAGGTGCTCCCAGTGCCCGAAGACAAGCCCCATGGTTGAAGGCGTGCACCGTGCCTGAAAATGTTCCCTGGGCCCGAAGCCGCTCCCTGTTCCTGAAGGCACGCCTCTTGCCTGAAACAGCTCCACGTGCCTGTCCTCAAGCCTCTTGCATGAAGGCGAGCCCCGTGCCCGAAGCCTTGCCCCGTGCGTGAAGCCCCGCCTGGTGCCTGAAGGCACACCCCTCGCCTGAAGTCACGCCCCGTGCCTGAATTGCAAGGGCATGCCCAGTGCCTGAGGGTATGCCCAGCGACTGAAGTCGGTCACCCCCGATGACTGAGTCATGCCCAGCGAACGAAGTCACTCCCAAAGTCACTCCAAGTGACTGAAGTCAAAGTCACTCCCAGTGAAGGAAGTTACTCCCAAAGTCCTTCCAAGCGACAGAAGCCTCTCCTCCCGATGTCACTCCCAGTGACGAAAGTCACTCGCTATGTCACTCCCAAGTGAGGGAAGCCTCTCCCAAAGTCACTCCCCGTGACAGAAGTCACTCCCGATGTCACTCCCAGTGACGCAAGTCACTCCCGAATTCACAACCAGTGACGGAAGTCCCTCTCGAAGTCCCTCTCCCAGTGACGGAAGTCACTCCCGAAGTCATTCCCAGGGACTGAAGACAAAGCCACTCCCAGCTGCTGATCCGGCTGCTGAGGTCACCGTTACTCCCAGTGACGGAAGGAAATGTCACACTCGGTGTCTGAAGTGACTCCTAGTGACTGCAGTCGTCACTCCCACTCCCAGTGCCTGAAGTCTTCACTGCCAGTGCCTGAAGTCGGCACTCGCAGTGCCTGAAGGAATTGCAGGGGAAGGACCGAGAGAGCGAGACGCAGAATTCCAAGCAGCGCCTCCAGGCTCTGTGGTCTCGGCACGGAAACTCCCGGGGAAAGACAGAGACAGAGGGAGACACAGAATCCCATGCAGCCCCCAGGCTCTGTGCTCTCACCACAGAGCCTCCTGGGGAAGGACAGAGAGGGAGGCACAGAATCCCAAGCAGCCCCTCCAGGCTCTGTGCTCGCAGCACAGAGCCTCCAGTTCCTGAAGCCACTCACCATGCCTGAAGGCACTCCCCGTGCCTGAATGCGCTCCCCGTTCCTGAAGGCATTCCCTTTGCCTGAAGGCACAAGCGCTCTCTGAGGGCGCACCCCGTGGGTGACGGCGCACCCCTTGCCTGAGGGCGCCCTGCGCCTGAGGGCGAGCCCAGTGCCTGATGACGCGCCCTGTGCCCGAAGAGCACAGGGGCTCCCCGTGCCTGAAGTCGCACCCCGTGCATGAAGCCGCTCACTGTACCTGGAGGTGCTCCCAGGGCCTGAAGACAAGCTCCATGGTTGAAGGTGCGCCCCGTGCTGGAAAACGCTCCATGTGCCCGAAGGGGCTCCTGTTCCTGAAGGCAGGCCTCTTGCCTGAAACAGCTCCACGTGTCTGTACTAAAGCCCCTTGCCTGCAGGCAAGGCCCGTGCCTGAAGGAAAGCCCTGTGCCTGAAGCCTTGCCCCACGCATGAAGCCCCGCCCAGGGCCTGAAGGCACGCCCCTGGCCTGAAGGCATGCCCCATGCCCGAAGGCTTGCCCCATGCGTGAATTCTCACCCTGTGCCTGAAGTCTAGCCCCCCGCCTGAAGGGCACAGGCACGCTCAGGGCCCGAGGGCATGCCCAGGGACTGAAGTCAGTCACTCCCAATGACCGAAGTCACTCCTAGTGACGGAAGTCCCTCGCAAAGACACACACAGTGACGGAAGTCCCACTCGAAGTCACTCCCACGGACGGAAGTCACTCCCGAAGTCACCCCCAGGGACTGAAGTCACTCCTGACGTCACTCCCAGTGCCTGAAGTCCGCAATCCCAGTTCCTGGAGGAACTGGAGGGGAAGGACAGAGAGAGGGAGACACACAATCCCATGCAGCCTCCAGCTCTGTGCTCCAACCAGAGACCCCTGGGGAAAAACAGACAGGGAGACTCAGAATCCCAAGCAGCCCATCCAGGCTCCAGTGCCAGCCGTACCGGGGCACAGGACGCCCCAGCGACCGCGGGACTGGAGCTTCCGGTGACCCGAGGGACCGCGGCCCTGGAGCCTCCAAGGACCACAGTGTCCACGTCACTGCAGACTCCAATGAACCCAGTGCCCGCGGCACTGCGGCCTCCAGGGAGCCAGTGCCCGCGGCACTGCACACTCGAGTGAACGCTGTGCCCGCGACACGGCAGTCAGCCGTGAACCAAGCGCCTGAGGCACTGCAGCGTGCAGTGAACCCAGTGCCCTCTGCACTGCAGCCTCCAGTGAACACACTGCCCACGACACTGCAGCTTCCAGTGAAGGCAGTGCCCGATGCACTGCACCCTCCAGTGAACGCAGTGCCTGCGGAAGTTCACCCCCAGTGAACCCATGACCGTTGCACTGCATGCTCCAGCGAACCCAGTGCCCCAGGCACTGCACCCTCCAGTAAACCCAGTGCCCGCGGCACTGCAAATTCGAGTGAACCCAGGGCCCAAGGCACTGCACCGTCCAGTGAACCCATTGCCAGTGGCACTGCAGCATGCAGTGAATCCAGTGCCAGTGGCACTGGAGTCTGCAGTGAACCCAGTGCCCGCGGCACTGCACCCTCCAGTGAACCCAGTGTCCGCGGCACTGCACCCTCCATTGAACCCAGTGCCAGCGGCACTGAAGCATGCAGTGAATCCAGTGCCAGGGGCACTGCAGCTAGCAGTGAATCCAGTGCCAGTGGCACTGGATTCTGCAGTGAATCCAGTGCCCCTGTCACTGCACCCTCCAGTGAACCCAGTGCCAGCGGCACTGCACGCTCTAGTGAACCCATTGCCAGCGGCACTGCAGCATGCAGTGAATCCATTGCCAGTGGCACTGCAGCATGCAGTGAATCCAGTGCCAGGGGCACTGCAGCATGCAGTGAAGCCAGTGCCAGTGGCACTGCAGCATGCAGCGAACCCAGTGACCGTGGCACTGGAGTCTGCAGTGAATCCAGTGCCCCTGGCACTGCACCCTCCAGTGAACCCAGTGCCAGCGGCACTGCACGCTCTAGTGAACCCATTGCGAGCGGCATTGCAGAATGCAGTGAAATCATTGCCAGCAGCACTGCAGCATGCAGTGAATCCAGTGCCAGGGGCACTGCAGCATGCAGTGAATCCAGTGCCAGGGGCACTGCAGCATGCAGTGAATCCAGTGCCAGTGGCACTGGAGTCTGCAGTGAACCCAGTGCCCGTGGCACTGCAGCCTCCAGTGAACCCAGTGTCCGCGGCACTGCACCCTCCAGTGAACCCAGTGCCAGCGGCACTGCACCCTCCAGTGAATCCAGTGCCAGGGGCACTGCAGCATACAGTGAATCCAGTGCCAGTGGCACTGCTGCATGCAGTGAATCCAGTGCCAGTGGCACTGGAGTCTGCAGTGAACCCTGTGCCTGCGGCACTGCACCTTACAGTGAACCCAGTTTCCACGGCACTGCACCCTCCAGTGAACCCATTGCAAGTGGCACTGCAGCATGCAGTGAAGCCAGTGCCAGTGGCACTGCAGCATGTAGTGAATCCATTGCCAGTGGCACTGCAGGATGCAGTGAAGCCAGTGCCAGTGGCACTGCAGCATGCAGTGAAGCCAGTGCCAGTGGCACTGCAGCATGCAGTGAAGCCAGTGCCAGTGGCACTGCAGCATGCAGTGAATCCAGTGCCAGTGGCACTGCAGCATGCAGTGAAGCCAGTGCCAGTGGCACTGCAGCATGCAGTGAACCCAGTGCCCGTGGCACTGCACCCTCCAGTGAACCCAGTGCCAGCGGCACTGCAGCATGCAGTGAATCCATTGCCAGTGGCACTGCAGCATGCAGTGAATCCAGTGCCAGGGGCACTGCAGCATGCAGTGAAGCCAGTGCCAGTGGCACTGCAGCATGCAGTGAAACCCGTGCCAGTGGCACTGCACCCTCCAGTGAACCCAGTGCCAGCGGCACTGCACCCTCCAGTGAACCCAGTTTCCACGGCACTGCACCCTCCAGTGAACCCATTGCCAGTGGCACTGCAGCATGCAGTGAAGCCAGTGCCAGTGGCACTGCAGCATGCAGTGAATCCAGTGCCAGTGGCACTGCAGGATGCAGTGAAGCCAGTGCCAGTGGCATTGCAGCATGCAGTGAAGCCAGTTCCAGTGGCACTGCAACATGCAGTGAACCCAGTGCCAGTGGCACTGAAGCATGCAGTGAAGCCAGTGCCAGTGGCACTGCACCCTCCAGTGAACCCAGTGCCAGTGGCACTGCAGCATGCAGTGAAGCCAGTGCCAGTGGCACTGCAGCATGCAGTGAAGCCAGTGCCAGTGGCACTGCACCCTCCAGTGAACCCAGTGCCAGTGGCACTGCAGCATGCAGTGAAGCCAGTGCCAGTGGCACTGCAGCATGCAGTGAAGCCAGTGCCAGCGGCACTGCACCCTCCCGTGAACGCAGTGCCTTCGCCAGTTCACCCCCAGTGAACCCATGGCCGTTACACTGCACGCTCCAGCGAACCCAGTGCCCAAGGCACTGCACCCTCCAGTAAACCCAGTGCCCGCGGCACTGCAAATTCAAGTGAACCCAGGGCCTAAGGCACTGCACCGTGCAGTGAACCCAGTGCCCGCGGAACTGCACCCACCAGGGAACCCAGTGCCCGTTGCACTGCAGTCTGCAGTGAAACCAGTGCCCGTGGCACTGCACCCTCCAGTGAAGCCAGTGCCCGCGGCACTGCACCCTCCAGTGAACCCAGTGCCCGTTGCACTGCAGTCTGCAGTGAAACCAGTGCCCGTGGCACTGCACCCTCCAGTGAAGCCAGTGCCCGCGGCACTGCACCCTCCAGTGAACCCAGTGCCCGTGGCACTGCACCGTCCACTGAACCAAGTGCCAGCGGCACGGCAGCATGCAGTGAATCCAGTGCCAGTGTCACTGCAGCATGCAGTGAGTCCAGTGCCAGTGGCACTGCAGCATGCAGTAAATCCAGTGCCAGGGGCTTGCAGCTAGCAGTGAATTCAGTGCCAGTGGCACTGCAGCATGCAGTGAATCCAGTGCCAGTGGCACTGCAGCATGCAGTGAATCCAGTGCCAGCGGCACTGCAGCATGCAGTAAATCCAGTGCCAGGGGCTTGCAGCTAGCAGTGAATTCAGTGCCAGTGGCACTGCAGCATGCAGTGAATTCAGTGCCAGTGGCACTGCAGCATGCAGTGAATCCAGTGCCAGCGGCACTGCAGCATGCAGTAAATCCAGTGCCAGGGGCTTGCAGCTAGCAGTGAATTCAGTGCCAGTGGCACTGCAGCATGCAGTGAATTCAGTGCCAGTGGCACTGCAGCATGCAGTGAATCCAGTGCCAGCGGCACTGCAGCATGCAGTAAATCCAGTGCCAGGGGCTTGCAGCTAGCAGTGAATTCAGTGCCAGTGGCACTGCAGCATGCAGTGAATCCAGTGCCAGTGGCACTGCAGCATGCAGTGAATCCAGTGCCAGTGGCACTGGAGTCTGCAGTGAACCCAGTGCCCGCGGCACTGCAGCCTCCAGTGAACCCAGTGTCCGCGGCACTGCACCCTCCAGTGAACCCAGTGCCAGCGGCACTGCAGCATGCAGTGAATCCAGTGCCAGTGGCACTGCTGCATGCAGTGAATCCAGTGCCAGTGGCACTGGAGTCTGCAGTGTATCCAGTGCCAGTGGCACTGCAGCATGCAGTGAATCCAGTGCCAGTGGCACTGCACCCTCCAGTGAACCCAGTGCCAGCGGCACTGCAGCATGCAGTGAATCCAGTGCCAGTGGCACTGCAGCATGCAGTGAATCCAGTGCCAGTGGCACTGGAGTCTGCAGTGTATACAGTGCCCGCGGCACTGCACCCTCCAGTGAACCCAGTGCCAGCGGCACTGCACGCTCTAGTGAACACATTGCCAGCGGCAATGCAGCATGCAGTGAATTCAGTGCGAGCGGCACTGCAGCATGCAGTGAATCGAGTGCCAGGGTCACTGCAGCCTGCAGTGAATCCAGTGCCAGGGGCACTGCAGCTAGCAGTGAATCCAGTGCCAGTGGCACTGGAGTCTGCAGTGTATACAGTGCCCGCGGCACTGCACCCTCCAGTGAACCCAGTGCCAGCGGCACTGCATGCTCTAGTGAACCCATTGCCAGCGGCAGTGCAGCATGCAGTGAATCCAGTGCCAGGGGCACTGCAGCATGCAGTGAATCCAGTGCCAGTGGCACTGGAGTCTGCAGTGAACCCAGTGCCCGCGGCACTGCACCCTCCAGTGAACCCAGTGTCCGCGGCACTGCACCCTCTAGTGAACCCAGTGCCAGCGGCACTGCACCCTCCAGTGAATCCAGTACCAGGGGCACTGCAGCATGCAGTGAATCCAGTGCCAGTGGCACTGCAGCATGCAGTGAATCCAGTGCCAGTGGCACTGGAGTCTGCAGTGTATACAGTGCCCGCGGCACTGCACCCTCCAGTGAACCCAGTGTCCGCGACACTGCACTCTCCAGTGAACCCAGTGCCAGCGGCACTGCATCATGAAGTGAACCAGTGCCAGCGGCACTGCAGCATGCAGTGAACCCAGTGCCAGCGGCACTGCAGCATGCAGTGAATCCAGTGCCAGTGGCCCTGCATCATGCAGTGAACCCAGTGCCAGCGGCACTGCAGCATGCAGTGAATACAGTGCCAGGGGCAGTGGAGTCTGCAGTGAATCCAGTGCCCGCGGCACTGCAACCTCCAGTGAACCAAGTGCCAGCGGCACTGCAGCATGCAGTAAATCCAGTGCCAGGGGCTTGCAGCTAGCAGTGGATCCAGTGCCAGTGGCACTGGAGTCAGCAGTGAACCCAGTTTCCATGGCACTGCACCCTCCAGTGAACCCATCGCGAGCGGCATTGCAGAATGCAGTGAAATCATTGCCAGCAGCACTGCAGCATGCAGTGAATCCAGTGCCAGGGGCACTGCAGCATGCAGTGAATCCAGTGCCAGGGGCACTGCAGCATGCAGTGAATCCAGTGCCAGTGGCACTGGAGTCTGCAGTGAACCCAGTGCCCGTGGCACTGCAGCCTCCAGTGAACCCAGTGTCCGCGGCACTGCACCCTCCAGTGAACCCAGTGCCAGCGGCACTGCACCCTCCAGTGAATCCAGTGCCAGGGGCACTGCAGCATACAGTGAATCCAGTGCCAGTGGCACTGCTGCATGCAGTGAATCCAGTGCCAGTGGCACTGGAGTCTGCAGTGAACCCTGTGCCCGCGGCACTGCACCTTACAGTGAACCCAGTTTCCACGGCACTGCACCCTCCAGTGAACCCATTGCAAGTGGCACTGCAGCATGCAGTGAAGCCAGTGCCAGTGGCACTGCAGCATGTAGTGAATCCATTGCCAGTGGCACTGCAGGATGCAGTGAAGCCAGTGCCAGTGGCACTGCAGCATGCAGTGAAGCCAGTGCCAGAGGCACTGCAGCATGCAGTGAAGCCAGTGCCAGTGGCACTGCAGCATGCAGTGAAGCCAGTGCCAGTGGCACTGCAGCATGCAGTGAAACCCGTGCCAGTGGCACTGCACCCTCCAGTGAACCCAGTGCCAGCGGCACTGCACCCTCCAGTGAACCCAGTGCCAGCGGCACTGCACCCTCCAGTGAACCCAGTTTCCACGGCACTGCACCCTCCAGTGAACCCATTGCCAGTGGCACTGCAGCATGCAGTGAAGCCAGTGCCAATGGCACTGCAGCATGCAGTGAAGCCAGTGCCAGTGGCACTGCACCGTCCAGTGAACCCAGTGCCAGTGGCACTGCAGCATGCAGTGAAGCCTGTGCCAGTGGCACTGCAGCATGCAGTGAATCCAGTGCCAGTGGCACTGCAGGATGCAGTGAAGCCAGTGCCAGTGGCACTGCAGCATGCAGTGAAGCCAGTGCCAGTGGCAGTGCAGCATGCAGTGAAGCCAGTGCCAGTGGCACTGCAGCATGCAGTGAAGCCAGTGCCAGTGGCACTGCAGCATGCAGTGAAACCCGTGCCAGTGGCACTGCACCCTCCAGTGAACCCAGTGCCAGCGGCACTGCACCCTCCAGTGAACCCAGTTTCCACGGCACTGCACCCTCCAGTGAACCCATTGCCAGTGGCACTGCAGCATGCAGTGAAGCCAGTGCCAGTGGCACTGCAGCATGCAGTGAATCCAGTGCCAGTGGCACTGCAGGATGCAGTGAAGCCAGTGCCAGTGGCATTGCAGCATGCAGTGAAGCCAGTTCCAGTGGCACTGCAACATGCAGTGAACCCAGTGCCATTGGCACTGAAGCATGCAGTGAAGCCAGTGCCAGTGGCACTGCACCCTCCAGTGAACCCAGTGCCAGTGGCACTGCAGCATGCAGTGAAGCCAGTGCCAGTGGCACTGCAGCATGCAGTGAAGCCAGTGCCAGTGGCACTGCACCCTCCAGTGAACCCAGTGCCAGTGGCACTGCAGCATGCAGTGAAGCCAGTGCCAGTGGCACTGCAGCATGCAGTGAAGCCAGTGCCAGCGGCACTGCACCCTCCCGTGAACGCAGTGCCTGCGCCAGTTCACCCCCAGTGAACCCATGGCCGTTACACTGCACGCTCCAGCGAACCCAGTGCCCAAGGCACTGCACCCTCCAGTAAACCCAGTGCCCGCGGCACTGCAAATTCAAGTGAACCCAGGGCCTAAGGCACTGCACCGTGCAGTGAACCCAGTGCCCGCGGAACTGCACCCACCAGGGAACCCAGTGCCCGTTGCACTGCAGTCTGCAGTGAAACCAGTGCCCGTGGCACTGCACCCTCCAGTGAAGCCAGTGCCCGCGGCACTGCACCCTCCAGTGAACCCAGTGCCCGTGGCACTGCACCGTCCACTGAACCAAGTGCCAGCGGCACGGCAGCATGCAGTGAATCCAGTGCCAGTGTCACTGCAGCATGCAGTGAATCCAGTGCCAGGGGCACTGCAGCCAGCAGTGAATCCAGTGCCAGGGGCACTGCAGCCAGCAGTGAATCCAGTGCCAGTGGCACTGGAGTCTGAATTGAATCCAGTGCCCCTGGCACTGTACCCTCCAGTGAACCCAGTGCCAGCGGCACTGCACGCTCTAGTGAACCCATTGCCAGCGGCACTGCAGCATGCAGTGAATCCAGTGCCAGGGGCAATGCAGCATGCAGTGAATCCAGTGCCAGTGGCACTGCAGCATGCAGTGAATCTAGTGCCAGTGGCACTGTAGTCTGAAGTGAACCCAGTGCCCGCGGCACTGCACCCTCCTGTGAACCCAGTGCCGGCGGCACTGCACCCTCCAGTGAACCCAGTGTCCGTGGCACTGCACCCACCTGTGAACCCAGTGCCAGCGGCACTGCAGCATGCAGTGAATCCAGTGCCAGGTGCACTGCAGCTAGCAGTGAACCCAGTACCTGTGGCACTGCAGTCTGCAGGGAATCCTGTGCCCGCGGCACTGCACCCTCCACCTAACCCAGTGCCAGCGGCACTGCAGCATACAGTGAATCCAGTGCCAGTGGCACTGCTGCATGCAGTGAATCCAGTGCCAGTGGCACTGCAGCATGCAGTGAATCCAGAGCCAGTGGCACTGCAGCATGCAGTGAATCCAGTGCCCGCGGCACTGCCGTCTGCAGGGAATCCAGTGCCCGCGGCACTGCACCCTCCAGTGAACCCAGTGCCAGCGGCACTGCAGCATGCAGTAAATCCAGTGCCAGGGGCTTGCAGCTAGCAGTGAATCCAGTGCCAGTGGCACTGGAGTCTGCAGTGAATCCATTGCCCCTGGCACTGCACCCTCCAGTGAACCCAGTGCCAGCGGCACTGCACGCTCTAGTGAACCCATTGCCAGCGGCATTGCAGCATGCAGTGAATTCAGTGCCAGTGGCACTGCAGCATGCAGTGAATCCAGTGCCAGTGGCACTGCAGCATGCAGTGAATCCAGTGCCAGGGGCACTGCAGCCAGCAGTGAATCCAGTGCCAGGGGCACTGCAGCCAGCAGTGAATCCAGTGCCAGTGGCACTGCACCCTCCAGTGAAGCCAGTGCCCGCGGCACTGCACCCTCCAGTGAACCCAGTGCCCGTTGCACTGCAGTCTGCAGTGAAACCAGTGCCCGTGGCACTGCACCCTCCAGTGAAGCCAGTGCCCGCGGCACTGCACCCTCCAGTGAACCCAGTGCCCGTGGCACTGCACCGTCCACTGAACCAAGTGCCAGCGGCACGGCAGCATGCAGTGAATCCAGTGCCAGTGTCACTGCAGCATGCAGTGAGTCCAGTGCCAGTGGCACTGCAGCATGCAGTAAATCCAGTGCCAGGGGCTTGCAGCTAGCAGTGAATTCAGTGCCAGTGGCACTGCAGCATGCAGTGAATCCAGTGCCAGTGGCACTGCAGCATGCAGTGAATCCAGTGCCAGCGGCACTGCAGCATGCAGTAAATCCAGTGCCAGGGGCTTGCAGCTAGCAGTGAATTCAGTGCCAGTGGCACTGCAGCATGCAGTGAATTCAGTGCCAGTGGCACTGCAGCATGCAGTGAATCCAGTGCCAGCGGCACTGCAGCATGCAGTAAATCCAGTGCCAGGGGCTTGCAGCTAGCAGTGAATTCAGTGCCAGTGGCACTGCAGCATGCAGTGAATTCAGTGCCAGTGGCACTGCAGCATGCAGTGAATCCAGTGCCAGCGGCACTGCAGCATGCAGTAAATCCAGTGCCAGGGGCTTGCAGCTAGCAGTGAATTCAGTGCCAGTGGCACTGCAGCATGCAGTGAATCCAGTGCCAGTGGCACTGCAGCATGCAGTGAATCCAGTGCCAGTGGCACTGGAGTCTGCAGTGAACCCAGTGCCCGCGGCACTGCAGCCTCCAGTGAACCCAGTGTCCGCGGCACTGCACCCTCCAGTGAACCCAGTGCCAGCGGCACTGCAGCATGCAGTGAATCCAGTGCCAGTGGCACTGCTGCATGCAGTGAATCCAGTGCCAGTGGCACTGGAGTCTGCAGTGTATCCAGTGCCAGTGGCACTGCAGCATGCAGTGAATCCAGTGCCAGTGGCACTGCACCCTCCAGTGAACCCAGTGCCAGCGGCACTGCAGCATGCAGTGAATCCAGTGCCAGTGGCACTGCAGCATGCAGTGAATCCAGTGCCAGTGGCACTGGAGTCTGCAGTGTATACAGTGCCCGCGGCACTGCACCCTCCAGTGAACCCAGTGCCAGCGGCACTGCACGCTCTAGTGAACACATTGCCAGCGGCAATGCAGCATGCAGTGAATTCAGTGCGAGCGGCACTGCAGCATGCAGTGAATCGAGTGCCAGGGTCACTGCAGCCTGCAGTGAATCCAGTGCCAGGGGCACTGCAGCTAGCAGTGAATCCAGTGCCAGTGGCACTGGAGTCTGCAGTGTATACAGTGCCCGCGGCACTGCACCCTCCAGTGAACCCAGTGCCAGCGGCACTGCATGCTCTAGTGAACCCATTGCCAGCGGCAGTGCAGCATGCAGTGAATCCAGTGCCAGGGGCACTGCAGCATGCAGTGAATCCAGTGCCAGTGGCACTGGAGTCTGCAGTGAACCCAGTGCCCGCGGCACTGCACCCTCCAGTGAACCCAGTGTCCGCGGCACTGCACCCTCCAGTGAACCCAGTGCCAGCGGCACTGCACCCTCCAGTGAATCCAGTACCAGGGGCACTGCAGCATGCAGTGAATCCAGTGCCAGTGGCACTGCAGCATGCAGTGAATCCAGTGCCAGTGGCACTGGAGTCTGCAGTGTATACAGTGCCCGCGGCACTGCACCCTCCAGTGAACCCAGTGTCCGCGACACTGCACTCTCCAGTGAACCCAGTGCCAGCGGCACTGCATCATGAAGTGAACCAGTGCCAGCGGCACTGCAGCATGCAGTGAACCCAGTGCCAGCGGCACTGCAGCATGCAGTGAATCCAGTGCCAGTGGCCCTGCATCATGCAGTGAACCCAGTGCCAGCGGCACTGCAGCATGCAGTGAATACAGTGCCAGGGGCAGTGGAGTCTGCAGTGAATCCAGTGCCCGCGGCACTGCAACCTCCAGTGAACCAAGTGCCAGCGGCACTGCAGCATGCAGTAAATCCAGTGCCAGGGGCTTGCAGCTAGCAGTGGATCCAGTGCCAGTGGCACTGGAGTCAGCAGTGAACCCAGTTTCCATGGCACTGCACCCTCCAGTGAACCCATCGCGAGCGGCATTGCAGAATGCAGTGAAATCATTGCCAGCAGCACTGCAGCATGCAGTGAATCCAGTGCCAGGGGCACTGCAGCATGCAGTGAATCCAGTGCCAGGGGCACTGCAGCATGCAGTGAATCCAGTGCCAGTGGCACTGGAGTCTGCAGTGAACCCAGTGCCCGTGGCACTGCAGCCTCCAGTGAACCCAGTGTCCGCGGCACTGCACCCTCCAGTGAACCCAGTGCCAGCGGCACTGCACCCTCCAGTGAATCCAGTGCCAGGGGCACTGCAGCATACAGTGAATCCAGTGCCAGTGGCACTGCTGCATGCAGTGAATCCAGTGCCAGTGGCACTGGAGTCTGCAGTGAACCCTGTGCCCGCGGCACTGCACCTTACAGTGAACCCAGTTTCCACGGCACTGCACCCTCCAGTGAACCCATTGCAAGTGGCACTGCAGCATGCAGTGAAGCCAGTGCCAGTGGCACTGCAGCATGTAGTGAATCCATTGCCAGTGGCACTGCAGGATGCAGTGAAGCCAGTGCCAGTGGCACTGCAGCATGCAGTGAAGCCAGTGCCAGAGGCACTGCAGCATGCAGTGAAGCCAGTGCCAGTGGCACTGCAGCATGCAGTGAAGCCAGTGCCAGTGGCACTGCAGCATGCAGTGAAACCCGTGCCAGTGGCACTGCACCCTCCAGTGAACCCAGTGCCAGCGGCACTGCACCCTCCAGTGAACCCAGTGCCAGCGGCACTGCACCCTCCAGTGAACCCAGTTTCCACGGCACTGCACCCTCCAGTGAACCCATTGCCAGTGGCACTGCAGCATGCAGTGAAGCCAGTGCCAATGGCACTGCAGCATGCAGTGAAGCCAGTGCCAGTGGCACTGCACCGTCCAGTGAACCCAGTGCCAGTGGCACTGCAGCATGCAGTGAAGCCTGTGCCAGTGGCACTGCAGCATGCAGTGAATCCAGTGCCAGTGGCACTGCAGGATGCAGTGAAGCCAGTGCCAGTGGCACTGCAGCATGCAGTGAAGCCAGTGCCAGTGGCAGTGCAGCATGCAGTGAAGCCAGTGCCAGTGGCACTGCAGCATGCAGTGAAGCCAGTGCCAGTGGCACTGCAGCATGCAGTGAAACCCGTGCCAGTGGCACTGCACCCTCCAGTGAACCCAGTGCCAGCGGCACTGCACCCTCCAGTGAACCCAGTTTCCACGGCACTGCACCCTCCAGTGAACCCATTGCCAGTGGCACTGCAGCATGCAGTGAAGCCAGTGCCAGTGGCACTGCAGCATGCAGTGAATCCAGTGCCAGTGGCACTGCAGGATGCAGTGAAGCCAGTGCCAGTGGCATTGCAGCATGCAGTGAAGCCAGTTCCAGTGGCACTGCAACATGCAGTGAACCCAGTGCCATTGGCACTGAAGCATGCAGTGAAGCCAGTGCCAGTGGCACTGCACCCTCCAGTGAACCCAGTGCCAGTGGCACTGCAGCATGCAGTGAAGCCAGTGCCAGTGGCACTGCAGCATGCAGTGAAGCCAGTGCCAGTGGCACTGCACCCTCCAGTGAACCCAGTGCCAGTGGCACTGCAGCATGCAGTGAAGCCAGTGCCAGTGGCACTGCAGCATGCAGTGAAGCCAGTGCCAGCGGCACTGCACCCTCCCGTGAACGCAGTGCCTGCGCCAGTTCACCCCCAGTGAACCCATGGCCGTTACACTGCACGCTCCAGCGAACCCAGTGCCCAAGGCACTGCACCCTCCAGTAAACCCAGTGCCCGCGGCACTGCAAATTCAAGTGAACCCAGGGCCTAAGGCACTGCACCGTGCAGTGAACCCAGTGCCCGCGGAACTGCACCCACCAGGGAACCCAGTGCCCGTTGCACTGCAGTCTGCAGTGAAACCAGTGCCCGTGGCACTGCACCCTCCAGTGAAGCCAGTGCCCGCGGCACTGCACCCTCCAGTGAACCCAGTGCCCGTGGCACTGCACCGTCCACTGAACCAAGTGCCAGCGGCACGGCAGCATGCAGTGAATCCAGTGCCAGTGTCACTGCAGCATGCAGTGAATCCAGTGCCAGGGGCACTGCAGCCAGCAGTGAATCCAGTGCCAGGGGCACTGCAGCCAGCAGTGAATCCAGTGCCAGTGGCACTGGAGTCTGAATTGAATCCAGTGCCCCTGGCACTGTACCCTCCAGTGAACCCAGTGCCAGCGGCACTGCACGCTCTAGTGAACCCATTGCCAGCGGCACTGCAGCATGCAGTGAATCCAGTGCCAGGGGCAATGCAGCATGCAGTGAATCCAGTGCCAGTGGCACTGCAGCATGCAGTGAATCTAGTGCCAGTGGCACTGTAGTCTGAAGTGAACCCAGTGCCCGCGGCACTGCACCCTCCTGTGAACCCAGTGCCGGCGGCACTGCACCCTCCAGTGAACCCAGTGTCCGTGGCACTGCACCCACCTGTGAACCCAGTGCCAGCGGCACTGCAGCATGCAGTGAATCCAGTGCCAGGTGCACTGCAGCTAGCAGTGAACCCAGTACCTGTGGCACTGCAGTCTGCAGGGAATCCTGTGCCCGCGGCACTGCACCCTCCACCTAACCCAGTGCCAGCGGCACTGCAGCATACAGTGAATCCAGTGCCAGTGGCACTGCTGCATGCAGTGAATCCAGTGCCAGTGGCACTGCAGCATGCAGTGAATCCAGAGCCAGTGGCACTGCAGCATGCAGTGAATCCAGTGCCCGCGGCACTGCCGTCTGCAGGGAATCCAGTGCCCGCGGCACTGCACCCTCCAGTGAACCCAGTGCCAGCGGCACTGCAGCATGCAGTAAATCCAGTGCCAGGGGCTTGCAGCTAGCAGTGAATCCAGTGCCAGTGGCACTGGAGTCTGCAGTGAATCCATTGCCCCTGGCACTGCACCCTCCAGTGAACCCAGTGCCAGCGGCACTGCACGCTCTAGTGAACCCATTGCCAGCGGCATTGCAGCATGCAGTGAATTCAGTGCCAGTGGCACTGCAGCATGCAGTGAATCCAGTGCCAGTGGCACTGCAGCATGCAGTGAATCCAGTGCCAGTGGCACTGCAGCATGCAGTGAATCCAGTGCCAGTGGCACTGGAGTCTGCAGTGAATCCAGTGCCCGCATCACTGCAGTCTGCAGGGAATCCAGTGCCCGTGGCACTGCACCCTCCAGTGAACCCAGTGCCAGCGGCACTGCAGCATGCAGTGAATCCAGTGCCAGGGGCACTGCAGCATGCAGTGAAGCCAGTGTCAGTGGCACTGCAGCATGCAGTGAATCCAGTGCCAGTCGCACTGCAGCATGCAGTGAACCCAGTGCCAGCGGCACTGCACCCTCCAGTGAACCCAGTGCCAGCGGTACTGCACCCTCCAGTGAACCCAGTGCCAGTGGCACTGCAGCCTGCAGTGAACCCAGTATCTGTGGCACTGCAGTCTGCAGGGAATCCAGTGCCCGCGGCACTGCACCCTCCACTGAACCCAGTGCCCGTGGCACTGCACCCTCCAGTGAACCCAGTGCCAGCGGCACTGCAGCATGCAGTGAATCCATTGCCAGTGGCACTGCAGCATGCAGTGAATCCAGTGCCAGGGGCACTGCAGCATGCAGTGAAGCCAGTGCCAGTGGCACTGCAGCATGCAGCGAACCCAGTGACCGTGGCACTGGAGTCTGCAGTGAATCCAGTGCCCCTGGCACTGCACCCTCCAGTGAACCCAGTGCCAGCGGCACTGCACGCTCTAGTGAACCCATTGCGAGCGGCATTGCAGAATGCAGTGAAATCAGTGCCAGCAGCACTGCAGCATGCAGTGAATCCAGTGCCAGGGGCACTGCAGCATGCAGTGAATCCAGTGCCAGGGGCACTGCAGCATGCAGTGAATCCAGTGCCAGTGGCACTGGAGTCTGCAGTGAACCCAGTGCCCGTGGCACTGCAGCCTCCAGTGAACCCAGTGTCCGAGGCACTGCACCCTCCAGTGAACCCAGTGCCAGCGGCACTGCAGCATGCAGTGAATCCAGTGCCAGTGGCACTGCTGCATGCAGTGTATCCAGTGCCAGTGGCACTGGAGTCTGCAGTGTATCCAGTGCCAGTGGCACTGCAGCATGCAGTGAATCCAGTGCCAGTGGCACTGCACCCTCCAGTGAACCCAGGGCCCGCGGCACTGCACCCTCCAGTGAACCCAGTGTCCGCGGCACTTCACTCTCCAGTGAACCCAGTGCCAGCGGCACTGCATCATGAAGTGAACCAGTGCCAGGGGCACTGCAGCATGCAGTGAATCCAGTGCCAATGGCACTGCACCCTCCAGTGAAGCAAGTGCTCGCGGCACTGTACCCTCCAGTGAACCCAGTGCCCGCGGCACTGCACCCTCCACTGAACCCAGTGCCAGCGGCACTGCAGCATGCAGTGAACCCAGTGCCAGCGGCACTGCAGCATGCAGTGAATCCAGTGCCAGTGGCCCTGCATCATGCAGTGAATCCAGTGCCTGTGGCACTGCAGCATGCAGTGAATCCAGTGCCAGTGGCACTGCAGCATGCAGTGAATCCAGTGCCAGGGGCAGTGGAGTCTGCAGTGAATCCAGTGCCCGCGGCCCTGCAGTCTGCAGGGAATCGTGCCCGCGGCACTGCAACCTCCAGTGAACCAAGTGCCAGCGGCACTGCAGCATGCAGTAAATCCAGTGCCAGGGGCTTGCAGGTAGCAGTGAATCCAGTGCCAGTGGCAATGGAGTCTGCAGTGAATCCAGTGCCCCTGGCACTGCACCCTCCAGTGAACCCAGTGCCAGCGGCACTGCATGCTCTAGTGAACACATTGCCAGCGGCAATGCAGCATGCAGTGAATTCAGTGCCAGCGGCACTGCAGCATGCAGTGAATCGAGTGCCAGGGTCACTGCAGCCTGCAGTGAATCCAGTGCCAGGGGCACTGCAGCTAGCAGTGAATCCAGTGCCAGTGGCACTGGAGTCTGCAGTGTATACAGTGCCCGCGGCACTGCACCCTCCAGTGAACCCAGTGCCAGCGGCACTGCATGCTCTAGTGAACCCATTGCCAGCGGCAGTGCAGCATGCAGTGAATCCAGTGCCAGGGGCACTGCAGCATGCAGTGAATCCAGTGCCAGTGGCACTGGAGTCTGCAGTGAACCCAGTGCCCGCGGCACTGCACCCTCCAGTGAACCCAGTGTCCGCGGCACTGCACCCTCCAGTGAACCCAGTGCCAGCGGCACTGCACCCTCCAGTGAATCCAGTGCCAGGGGCACTGCAGCATACAGTGAATCCAGTGCCAGTGGCACTGCTGCATGCAGTGAATCCAGTGCCAGTGGCACTGGAGTCTGCAGTGAACCCTGTGCCCGCGGCACTGCACCATAAAGTGAACCCAGTTTCCACGGCACTGCACCCTCCAGTGAACCCATTGCCAGTGGCACTGCAGCATGCAGTGAAGCCAGTGCCAGTGGCACTGCAGCATGTAGTGAATCCAGTGCCAGTGGCACTGCAGGATGCAGTGAAGCCAGTGCCAGTGGCACTGCAGCATGCAGTGAAGCCAGTGCCAGTGGCACTGCAGCATGCAGTGAAGCCAGTGCCAGTGGCACTGCAGCATGCAGTGAAGCCAGTGCCAGTGGCACTGCAGCATGCAGTGAAACCCGTGCCAGTGGCACTGCACCCTCCAGTGAACCCAGTGCCAGCGGCACTGCACCCTCCAGTGAACCCAGTTTCCACGGCACTGCACCCTCCAGTGAACCCATTGCCAGTGGCACTGCAGCATGCAGTGAAGCCAGTGCCAGTGGCACTGCAGCATGCAGTGAACTCAGTTCCCGCGGCACTGCACCCTCCAGTGAACACAGTGCCAGCGGCACTGCAGCCTGCAGTGAATCCAGTGCCCGCGGCAGTGCACCGTACAGTGAACACAGTGCCTTCGGCACCGCAGCCTCCAGTGCCCCGGTGACCATGGCACTGCAGCCACCGGTACCCCAGTGCCCTCGGCCCATACCCTCCAGCTCTTGAAGCCACTCACCGTGCCTGAAGGCCCTCCCCGTGCCTGAATGCACTCCCGGTGTCTGTAGTTACTCCCATTGCCTGAATGGCATGGGTAATCTCTGAAGCTGCACCCCTGCCTGAGGGCATTCTCTGTGTCTCCTTGAGTTCCCTGTGCATGACGGGGCATCCCTTGGTGAAAGGCACATGTGCTCCCCTTGCCCGAATTGCACAGGAGCTCCCCGTGCCTGAAGACTCACCCCATGCCTGAAGAAGCTCCCAGTGCCTGAAGGCAAGCCCCATGCCTGAAGGCGCTCCCCTTGATTCAAGGGCACAGGGACCCCCTGAAGGCTTGCGCCATGCCTGCCGGTGCACCCCTCCCCTGAGGGTGCCGCGTGCCTGATGGCGAGCCCAGTGCCCGACGTCTCGCCCTGTGCCCGAAGAGCACGGAGGCTCCGCGTGCCTGAAGTCGTGCCCTGTGCACGAAGCCGCTCACTGTACCTGAAGGTGCTCCCAGTGCCCGAAGACAAGCCCCATGGTTGAAGGCGTGCACCGTGCCTGAAAATGTTCCCTGGGCCCGAAGCCGCTCCCTGTTCCTGAAGGCACGCCTCTTGCCTGAAACAGCTCCACGTGCCTGTCCTCAAGCCTCTTGCATGAAGGCGAGCCCCGTGCCCGAAGCCTTGCCCCGTGCGTGAAGCCCCGCCTGGTGCCTGAAGGCACACCCCTCGCCTGAAGTCACGCCCCGTGCCTGAATTGCAAGGGCATGCCCAGTGCCTGAGGGTATGCCCAGCGACTGAAGTCGGTCACCCCCGATGACTGAGTCATGCCCAGCGAACGAAGTCACTCCCAAAGTCACTCCAAGTGACTGAAGTCAAAGTCACTCCCAGTGAAGGAAGTTACTCCCAAAGTCCTTCCAAGCGACAGAAGCCTCTCCTCCCGATGTCACTCCCAGTGACGAAAGTCACTCGCTATGTCACTCCCAAGTGAGGGAAGCCTCTCCCAAAGTCACTCCCCGTGACAGAAGTCACTCCCGATGTCACTCCCAGTGACGCAAGTCACTCCCGAATTCACAACCAGTGACGGAAGTCCCTCTCGAAGTCCCTCTCCCAGTGACGGAAGTCACTCCCGAAGTCATTCCCAGGGACTGAAGACAAAGCCACTCCCAGCTGCTGATCCGGCTGCTGAGGTCACCGTTACTCCCAGTGACGGAAGGAAATGTCACACTCGGTGTCTGAAGTGACTCCTAGTGACTGCAGTCGTCACTCCCACTCCCAGTGCCTGAAGTCTTCACTGCCAGTGCCTGAAGTCGGCACTCGCAGTGCCTGAAGGAATTGCAGGGGAAGGACCGAGAGAGCGAGACGCAGAATTCCAAGCAGCGCCTCCAGGCTCTGTGGTCTCGGCACGGAAACTCCCGGGGAAAGACAGAGACAGAGGGAGACACAGAATCCCATGCAGCCCCCAGGCTCTGTGCTCTCACCACAGAGCCTCCTGGGGAAGGACAGAGAGGGAGGCACAGAATCCCAAGCAGCCCCTCCAGGCTCTGTGCTCGCAGCACAGAGCCTCCAGTTCCTGAAGCCACTCACCATGCCTGAAGGCACTCCCCGTGCCTGAATGCGCTCCCCGTTCCTGAAGGCATTCCCTTTGCCTGAAGGCACAAGCGCTCTCTGAGGGCGCACCCCGTGGGTGACGGCGCACCCCTTGCCTGAGGGCGCCCTGCGCCTGAGGGCGAGCCCAGTGCCTGATGACGCGCCCTGTGCCCGAAGAGCACAGGGGCTCCCCGTGCCTGAAGTCGCACCCCGTGCATGAAGCCGCTCACTGTACCTGGAGGTGCTCCCAGGGCCTGAAGACAAGCTCCATGGTTGAAGGTGCGCCCCGTGCTGGAAAACGCTCCATGTGCCCGAAGGGGCTCCTGTTCCTGAAGGCAGGCCTCTTGCCTGAAACAGCTCCATGTGTCTGTACTAAAGCCCCTTGCCTGCAGGCAAGGCCCGTGCCTGAAGGAAAGCCCTGTGCCTGAAGCCTTGCCCCACGCATGAAGCCCCGCCCAGGGCCTGAAGGCACGCCCCTGGCCTGAAGGCATGCCCCATGCCCGAAGGCTTGCCCCATGCGTGAATTCTCACCCTGTGCCTGAAGTCTAGCCCCCCGCCTGAAGGGCACAGGCACGCTCAGGGCCCGAGGGCATGCCCAGGGACTGAAGTCAGTCACTCCCAATGACCGAAGTCACTCCTAGTGACGGAAGTCCCTCGCAAAGACACACACAGTGACGGAAGTCCCACTCGAAGTCACTCCCACGGACGGAAGTCACTCCCGAAGTCACCCCCAGGGACTGAAGTCACTCCTGACGTCACTCCCAGTGCCTGAAGTCCGCAATCCCAGTTCCTGGAGGAACTGGAGGGGAAGGACAGAGAGAGGGAGACACACAATCCCATGCAGCCTCCAGCTCTGTGCTCCAACCAGAGACCCCTGGGGAAAAACAGACAGGGAGACTCAGAATCCCAAGCAGCCCATCCAGGCTCCAGTGCCAGCCGTACCGGGGCACAGGACGCCCCAGCGACCGCGGGACTGGAGCTTCCGGTGACCCGAGGGACCGCGGCCCTGGAGCCTCCAAGGACCACAGTGTCCACGTCACTGCAGACTCCAATGAACCCAGTGCCCGCGGCACTGCGGCCTCCAGGGAGCCCAGTGCCCGCGGCACTGCACACTCGAGTGAACGCTGTGCCCGCGACACGGCAGTCAGCCGTGAACCAAGCGCCTGAGGCACTGCAGCGTGCAGTGAACCCAGTGCCCTCTGCACTGCAGCCTCCAGTGAACACACTGCCCACGACACTGCAGCTTCCAGTGAAGGCAGTGCCCGATGCACTGCACCCTCCAGTGAACGCAGTGCCTGCGGAAGTTCACCCCCAGTGAACCCATGACCGTTGCACTGCATGCTCCAGCGAACCCAGTGCCCCAGGCACTGCACCCTCCAGTAAACCCAGTGCCCGCGGCACTGCAAATTCGAGTGAACCCAGGGCCCAAGGCACTGCACCGTCCAGTGAACCCATTGCCAGTGGCACTGCAGCATGCAGTGAATCCAGTGCCAGTGGCACTGGAGTCTGCAGTGAACCCAGTGCCCGCGGCACTGCACCCTCCAGTGAACCCAGTGTCCGCGGCACTGCACCCTCCATTGAACCCAGTGCCAGCGGCACTGAAGCATGCAGTGAATCCAGTGCCAGGGGCACTGCAGCTAGCAGTGAATCCAGTGCCAGTGGCACTGGATTCTGCAGTGAATCCAGTGCCCCTGTCACTGCACCCTCCAGTGAACCCAGTGCCAGCGGCACTGCACGCTCTAGTGAACCCATTGCCAGCGGCACTGCAGCATGCAGTGAATCCATTGCCAGTGGCACTGCAGCATGCAGTGAATCCAGTGCCAGGGGCACTGCAGCATGCAGTGAAGCCAGTGCCAGTGGCACTGCAGCATGCAGCGAACCCAGTGACCGTGGCACTGGAGTCTGCAGTGAATCCAGTGCCCCTGGCACTGCACCCTCCAGTGAACCCAGTGCCAGCGGCACTGCACGCTCTAGTGAACCCATTGCGAGCGGCATTGCAGAATGCAGTGAAATCATTGCCAGCAGCACTGCAGCATGCAGTGAATCCAGTGCCAGGGGCACTGCAGCATGCAGTGAATCCAGTGCCAGGGGCACTGCAGCATGCAGTGAATCCAGTGCCAGTGGCACTGGAGTCTGCAGTGAACCCAGTGCCCGTGGCACTGCAGCCTCCAGTGAACCCAGTGTCCGCGGCACTGCACCCTCCAGTGAACCCAGTGCCAGCGGCACTGCACCCTCCAGTGAATCCAGTGCCAGGGGCACTGCAGCATACAGTGAATCCAGTGCCAGTGGCACTGCTGCATGCAGTGAATCCAGTGCCAGTGGCACTGGAGTCTGCAGTGAACCCTGTGCCTGCGGCACTGCACCTTACAGTGAACCCAGTTTCCACGGCACTGCACCCTCCAGTGAACCCATTGCAAGTGGCACTGCAGCATGCAGTGAAGCCAGTGCCAGTGGCACTGCAGCATGTAGTGAATCCATTGCCAGTGGCACTGCAGGATGCAGTGAAGCCAGTGCCAGTGGCACTGCAGCATGCAGTGAAGCCAGTGCCAGTGGCACTGCAGCATGCAGTGAAGCCAGTGCCAGTGGCACTGCAGCATGCAGTGAATCCAGTGCCAGTGGCACTGCAGCATGCAGTGAAGCCAGTGCCAGTGGCACTGCAGCATGCAGTGAACCCAGTGCCCGTGGCACTGCACCCTCCAGTGAACCCAGTGCCAGCGGCACTGCAGCATGCAGTGAATCCATTGCCAGTGGCACTGCAGCATGCAGTGAATCCAGTGCCAGGGGCACTGCAGCATGCAGTGAAGCCAGTGCCAGTGGCACTGCAGCATGCAGTGAAACCCGTGCCAGTGGCACTGCACCCTCCAGTGAACCCAGTGCCAGCGGCACTGCACCCTCCAGTGAACCCAGTTTCCACGGCACTGCACCCTCCAGTGAACCCATTGCCAGTGGCACTGCAGCATGCAGTGAAGCCAGTGCCAGTGGCACTGCAGCATGCAGTGAATCCAGTGCCAGCGGCACTGCAGGATGCAGTGAAGCCAGTGCCAGTGGCATTGCAGCATGCAGTGAAGCCAGTTCCAGTGGCACTGCAACATGCAGTGAACCCAGTGCCAGTGGCACTGAAGCATGCAGTGAAGCCAGTGCCAGTGGCACTGCACCCTCCAGTGAACCCAGTGCCAGTGGCACTGCAGCATGCAGTGAAGCCAGTGCCAGTGGCACTGCAGCATGCAGTGAAGCCAGTGCCAGTGGCACTGCACCCTCCAGTGAACCCAGTGCCAGTGGCACTGCAGCATGCAGTGAAGCCAGTGCCAGTGGCACTGCAGCATGCAGTGAAGCCAGTGCCAGCGGCACTGCACCCTCCCGTGAACGCAGTGCCTTCGCCAGTTCACCCCCAGTGAACCCATGGCCGTTACACTGCACGCTCCAGCGAACCCAGTGCCCAAGGCACTGCACCCTCCAGTAAACCCAGTGCCCGCGGCACTGCAAATTCAAGTGAACCCAGGGCCTAAGGCACTGCATCGTGCAGTGAACCCAGTGCCCGCGGAACTGCACCCACCAGGGAACCCAGTGCCCGTTGCACTGCAGTCTGCAGTGAAACCAGTGCCCGTGGCACTGCACCCTCCAGTGAAGCCAGTGCCCGCGGCACTGCACCCTCCAGTGAACCCAGTGCCCGTGGCACTGCACCGTCCACTGAACCAAGTGCCAGCGGCACGGCAGCATGCAGTGAATCCAGTGCCAGTGTCACTGCAGCATGCAGTGAATCCAGTGCCAGTGGCACTGCAGCATGCAGTAAATCCAGTGCCAGGGGCTTGCAGCTAGCAGTGAATTCAGTGCCAGTGGCACTGCAGCATGCAGTGAATCCAGTGCCAGTGGCACTGCAGCATGCAGTAAATCCAGTGCCAGGGGCTTGCAGCTAGCAGTGAATTCAGTGCCAGTGGCACTGCAGCATGCAGTGAATCCAGTGCCAGTGGCACTGCAGCATGCAGTGAATCCAGTGCCAGCGGCACTGCAGCATGCAGTAAATCCAGTGCCAGGGGCTTGCAGCTAGCAGTGAATTCAGTGCCAGTGGCACTGCAGCATGCAGTGAATTCAGTGCCAGTGGCACTGCAGCATGCAGTGAATCCAGTGCCAGCGGCACTGCAGCATGCAGTAAATCCAGTGCCAGGGGCTTGCAGCTAGCAGTGAATTCAGTGCCAGTGGCACTGCAGCATGCAGTGAATTCAGTGCCAGTGGCACTGCAGCATGCAGTGAATCCAGTGCCAGCGGCACTGCAGCATGCAGTAAATCCAGTGCCAGGGGCTTGCAGCTAGCAGTGAATTCAGTGCCAGTGGCACTGCAGCATGCAGTGAATCCAGTGCCAGTGGCACTGCAGCATGCAGTGAATCCAGTGCCAGTGGCACTGGAGTCTGCAGTGAACCCAGTGCCCGCGGCACTGCAGCCTCCAGTGAACCCAGTGTCCGCGGCACTGCACCCTCCAGTGAACCCAGTGCCAGCGGCACTGCAGCATGCAGTGAATCCAGTGCCAGTGGCACTGCTGCATGCAGTGAATCCAGTGCCAGTGGCACTGGAGTCTGCAGTGTATCCAGTGCCAGTGGCACTGCAGCATGCAGTGAATCCAGTGCCAGTGGCACTGCACCCTCCAGTGAACCCAGTGCCAGCGGCACTGCAGCATGCAGTGAATCCAGTGCCAGTGGCACTGCAGCATGCAGTGAATCCAGTGCCAGTGGCACTGGAGTCTGCAGTGTATACAGTGCCCGCGGCACTGCACCCTCCAGTGAACCCAGTGCCAGCGGCACTGCACGCTCTAGTGAACACATTGCCAGCGGCAATGCAGCATGCAGTGAATTCAGTGCGAGCGGCACTGCAGCATGCAGTGAATCGAGTGCCAGGGTCACTGCAGCCTGCAGTGAATCCAGTGCCAGGGGCACTGCAGCTAGCAGTGAATCCAGTGCCAGTGGCACTGGAGTCTGCAGTGTATACAGTGCCCGCGGCACTGCACCCTCCAGTGAACCCAGTGCCAGCGGCACTGCATGCTCTAGTGAACCCATTGCCAGCGGCAGTGCAGCATGCAGTGAATCCAGTGCCAGGGGCACTGCAGCATGCAGTGAATCCAGTGCCAGTGGCACTGGAGTCTGCAGTGAACCCAGTGCCCGCGGCACTGCACCCTCCAGTGAACCCAGTGTCCGCGGCACTGCACCCTCCAGTGAACCCAGTGCCAGCGGCACTGCACCCTCCAGTGAATCCAGTACCAGGGGCACTGCAGCATGCAGTGAATCCAGTGCCAGTGGCACTGCAGCATGCAGTGAATCCAGTGCCAGTGGCACTGGAGTCTGCAGTGTATACAGTGCCCGCGGCACTGCACCCTCCAGTGAACCCAGTGTCCGCGACACTGCACTCTCCAGTGAACCCAGTGCCAGCGGCACTGCATCATGAAGTGAACCAGTGCCAGCGGCACTGCAGCATGCAGTGAACCCAGTGCCAGCGGCACTGCAGCATGCAGTGAATCCAGTGCCAGTGGCCCTGCATCATGCAGTGAACCCAGTGCCAGCGGCACTGCAGCATGCAGTGAATACAGTGCCAGGGGCAGTGGAGTCTGCAGTGAATCCAGTGCCCGCGGCACTGCAACCTCCAGTGAACCAAGTGCCAGCGGCACTGCAGCATGCAGTAAATCCAGTGCCAGGGGCTTGCAGCTAGCAGTGGATCCAGTGCCAGTGGCACTGGAGTCAGCAGTGAACCCAGTTTCCATGGCACTGCACCCTCCAGTGAACCCATCGCGAGCGGCATTGCAGAATGCAGTGAAATCATTGCCAGCAGCACTGCAGCATGCAGTGAATCCAGTGCCAGGGGCACTGCAGCATGCAGTGAATCCAGTGCCAGGGGCACTGCAGCATGCAGTGAATCCAGTGCCAGTGGCACTGGAGTCTGCAGTGAACCCAGTGCCCGTGGCACTGCAGCCTCCAGTGAACCCAGTGTCCGAGGCACTGCACCCTCCAGTGAACCCAGTGCCAGCGGCACTGCACCCTCCAGTGAATCCAGTGCCAGGGGCACTGCAGCATACAGTGAATCCAGTGCCAGTGGCACTGCTGCATGCAGTGAATCCAGTGCCAGTGGCACTGGAGTCTGCAGTGAACCCTGTGCCCGCGGCACTGCACCTTACAGTGAACCCAGTTTCCACGGCACTGCACCCTCCAGTGAACCCATTGCAAGTGGCACTGCAGCATGCAGTGAAGCCAGTGCCAGTGGCACTGCAGCATGTAGTGAATCCATTGCCAGTGGCACTGCAGGATGCAGTGAAGCCAGTGCCAGTGGCACTGCAGCATGCAGTGAAGCCAGTGCCAGAGGCACTGCAGCATGCAGTGAAGCCAGTGCCAGTGGCACTGCAGCATGCAGTGAAGCCAGTGCCAGTGGCACTGCAGCATGCAGTGAAACCCGTGCCAGTGGCACTGCACCCTCCAGTGAACCCAGTGCCAGCGGCACTGCACCCTCCAGTGAACCCAGTGCCAGGGGCACTGCACCCTCCAGTGAACCCAGTTTCCACGGCACTGCACCCTCCAGTGAACCCATTGCCAGTGGCACTGCAGCATGCAGTGAAGCCAGTGCCAATGGCACTGCAGCATGCAGTGAAGCCAGTGCCAGTGGCACTGCACCGTCCAGTGAACCCAGTGCCATTGGCACTGCAGCATGCAGTGAAGCCTGTGCCAGTGGCACTGCAGCATGCAGTGAATCCAGTGCCAGTGGCACTGCAGGATGCAGTGAAGCCAGTGCCAGTGGCACTGCAGCATGCAGTGAAGCCAGTGCCAGTGGCAGTGCAGCATGCAGTGAAGCCAGTGCCAGTGGCACTGCAGCATGCAGTGAAGCCAGTGCCAGTGGCACTGCAGCATGCAGTGAAACCCGTGCCAGTGGCACTGCACCCTCCAGTGAACCCAGTGCCAGCGGCACTGCACCCTCCAGTGAACCCAGTTTCCACGGCACTGCACCCTCCAGTGAACCCATTGCCAGTGGCACTGCAGCATGCAGTGAAGCCAGTGCCAGTGGCACTGCAGCATGCAGTGAATCCAGTGCCAGTGGCACTGCAGGATGCAGTGAAGCCAGTGCCAGTGGCATTGCAGCATGCAGTGAAGCCAGTTCCAGTGGCACTGCAACATGCAGTGAACCCAGTGCCATTGGCACTGAAGCATGCAGTGAAGCCAGTGCCAGTGGCACTGCACCCTCCAGTGAACCCAGTGCCAGTGGCACTGCAGCATGCAGTGAAGCCAGTGCCAGTGGCACTGCAGCATGCAGTGAAGCCAGTGCCAGTGGCACTGCACCCTCCAGTGAACCCAGTGCCAGTGGCACTGCAGCATGCAGTGAAGCCAGTGCCAGTGGCACTGCAGCATGCAGTGAAGCCAGTGCCAGCGGCACTGCACCCTCCCGTGAACGCAGTGCCTGCGCCAGTTCACCCCCAGTGAACCCATGGCCGTTACACTGCACGCTCCAGCGAACCCAGTGCCCAAGGCACTGCACCCTCCAGTAAACCCAGTGCCCGCGGCACTGCAAATTCAAGTGAACCCAGGGCCTAAGGCACTGCACCGTGCAGTGAACCCAGTGCCCGCGGAACTGCACCCACCAGGGAACCCAGTGCCCGTTGCACTGCAGTCTGCAGTGAAACCAGTGCCCGTGGCACTGCACCCTCCAGTGAAGCCAGTGCCCGCGGCACTGCACCCTCCAGTGAACCCAGTGCCCGTGGCACTGCACCGTCCACTGAACCAAGTGCCAGCGGCACGGCAGCATGCAGTGAATCCAGTGCCAGTGTCACTGCAGCATGCAGTGAATCCAGTGCCAGGGGCACTGCAGCCAGCAGTGAATCCAGTGCCAGGGGCACTGCAGCCAGCAGTGAATCCAGTGCCAGTGGCACTGGAGTCTGAATTGAATCCAGTGCCCCTGGCACTGTACCCTCCAGTGAACCCAGTGCCAGCGGCACTGCACGCTCTAGTGAACCCATTGCCAGTGGCACTGCAGCATGCAGTGAATCCAGTGCCAGGGGCAATGCAGCATGCAGTGAATCCAGTGCCAGTGGCACTGCAGCATGCAGTGAATCTAGTGCCAGTGGCACTGTAGTCTGAAGTGAACCCAGTGCCCGCGGCACTGCACCCTCCTGTGAACCCAGTGCCGGCGGCACTGCACCCTCCAGTGAACCCAGTGTCCGTGGCACTGCACCCACCTGTGAACCCAGTGCCAGCGGCACTGCAGCATGCAGTGAATCCAGTGCCAGGTGCACTGCAGCTAGCAGTGAACCCAGTACCTGTGGCACTGCAGTCTGCAGGGAATCCTGTGCCCGCGGCACTGCACCCTCCACCTAACCCAGTGCCAGCGGCACTGCAGCATACAGTGAATCCAGTGCCAGTGGCACTGCTGCATGCAGTGAATCCAGTGCCAGTGGCACTGCAGCATGCAGTGAATCCAGAGCCAGTGGCACTGCAGCATGCAGTGAATCCAGTGCCCGCGGCACTGCCGTCTGCAGGGAATCCAGTGCCCGCGGCACTGCACCCTCCAGTGAACCCAGTGCCAGCGGCACTGCAGCATGCAGTAAATCCAGTGCCAGGGGCTTGCAGCTAGCAGTGAATCCAGTGCCAGTGGCACTGGAGTCTGCAGTGAATCCATTGCCCCTGGCACTGCACCCTCCAGTGAACCCAGTGCCAGCGGCACTGCACGCTCTAGTGAACCCATTGCCAGCGGCATTGCAGCATGCAGTGAATTCAGTGCCAGTGGCACTGCAGCATGCAGTGAATCCAGTGCCAGTGGCACTGCAGCATGCAGTGAATCCAGTGCCAGTGGCACTGCAGCATGCAGTGAATCCAGTGCCAGTGGCACTGGAGTCTGCAGTGAATCCAGTGCCCGCATCACTGCAGTCTGCAGGGAATCCAGTGCCCGTGGCACTGCACCCTCCAGTGAACCCAGTGCCAGCGGCACTGCAGCATGCAGTGAATCCAGTGCCAGGGGCACTGCAGCATGCAGTGAAGCCAGTGTCAGTGGCACTGCAGCATGCAGTGAATCCAGTGCCAGTCGCACTGCAGCATGCAGTGAACCCAGTGCCAGCGGCACTGCACCCTCCAGTGAACCCAGTGCCAGCGGTACTGCACCCTCCAGTGAACCCAGTGCCAGTGGCACTGCAGCCTGCAGTGAACCCAGTATCTGTGGCACTGCAGTCTGCAGGGAATCCAGTGCCCGCGGCACTGCACCCTCCACTGAACCCAGTGCCCGTGGCACTGCACCCTCCAGTGAACCCAGTGCCAGCGGCACTGCAGCATGCAGTGAATCCATTGCCAGTGGCACTGCAGCATGCAGTGAATCCAGTGCCAGGGGCACTGCAGCATGCAGTGAAGCCAGTGCCAGTGGCACTGCAGCATGCAGCGAACCCAGTGACCGTGGCACTGGAGTCTGCAGTGAATCCAGTGCCCCTGGCACTGCACCCTCCAGTGAACCCAGTGCCAGCGGCACTGCACGCTCTAGTGAACCCATTGCGAGCGGCATTGCAGAATGCAGTGAAATCAGTGCCAGCAGCACTGCAGCATGCAGTGAATCCAGTGCCAGGGGCACTGCAGCATGCAGTGAATCCAGTGCCAGGGGCACTGCAGCATGCAGTGAATCCAGTGCCAGTGGCACTGGAGTCTGCAGTGAACCCAGTGCCCGTGGCACTGCAGCCTCCAGTGAACCCAGTGTCCGAGGCACTGCACCCTCCAGTGAACCCAGTGCCAGCGGCACTGCAGCATGCAGTGAATCCAGTGCCAGTGGCACTGCTGCATGCAGTGTATCCAGTGCCAGTGGCACTGGAGTCTGCAGTGTATCCAGTGCCAGTGGCACTGCAGCATGCAGTGAATCCAGTGCCAGTGGCACTGCACCCTCCAGTGAACCCAGGGCCCGCGGCACTGCACCCTCCAGTGAACCCAGTGTCCGCGGCACTTCACTCTCCAGTGAACCCAGTGCCAGCGGCACTGCATCATGAAGTGAACCAGTGCCAGGGGCACTGCAGCATGCAGTGAATCCAGTGCCAATGGCACTGCACCCTCCAGTGAAGCAAGTGCTCGCGGCACTGTACCCTCCAGTGAACCCAGTGCCCGCGGCACTGCACCCTCCACTGAACCCAGTGCCAGCGGCACTGCAGCATGCAGTGAACCCAGTGCCAGCGGCACTGCAGCATGCAGTGAATCCAGTGCCAGTGGCCCTGCATCATGCAGTGAATCCAGTGCCTGTGGCACTGCAGCATGCAGTGAATCCAGTGCCAGTGGCACTGCAGCATGCAGTGAATCCAGTGCCAGGGGCAGTGGAGTCTGCAGTGAATCCAGTGCCCGCGGCCCTGCAGTCTGCAGGGAATCGTGCCCGCGGCACTGCAACCTCCAGTGAACCAAGTGCCAGCGGCACTGCAGCATGCAGTAAATCCAGTGCCAGGGGCTTGCAGGTAGCAGTGAATCCAGTGCCAGTGGCAATGGAGTCTGCAGTGAATCCAGTGCCCCTGGCACTGCACCCTCCAGTGAACCCAGTGCCAGCGGCACTGCACGCTCTAGTGAACACATTGCCAGCGGCAATGCAGCATGCAGTGAATTCAGTGCCAGCGGCACTGCAGCATGCAGTGAATCGAGTGCCAGGGTCACTGCAGCCTGCAGTGAATCCAGTGCCAGGGGCACTGCAGCTAGCAGTGAATCCAGTGCCAGTGGCACTGGAGTCTGCAGTGTATACAGTGCCCGCGGCACTGCACCCTCCAGTGAACCCAGTGCCAGCGGCACTGCATGCTCTAGTGAACCCATTGCCAGCGGCAGTGCAGCATGCAGTGAATCCAGTGCCAGGGGCACTGCAGCATGCAGTGAATCCAGTGCCAGTGGCACTGGAGTCTGCAGTGAACCCAGTGCCCGCGGCACTGCACCCTCCAGTGAACCCAGTGTCCGCGGCACTGCACCCTCCAGTGAACCCAGTGCCAGCGGCACTGCACCCTCCAGTGAATCCAGTGCCAGGGGCACTGCAGCATACAGTGAATCCAGTGCCAGTGGCACTGCTGCATGCAGTGAATCCAGTGCCAGTGGCACTGGAGTCTGCAGTGAACCCTGTGCCCGCGGCACTGCACCATACAGTGAACCCAGTTTCCACGGCACTGCACCCTCCAGTGAACCCATTGCCAGTGGCACTGCAGCATGCAGTGAAGCCAGTGCCAGTGGCACTGCAGCATGTAGTGAATCCAGTGCCAGTGGCACTGCAGGATGCAGTGAAGCCAGTGCCAGTGGCACTGCAGCATGCAGTGAAGCCAGTGCCAGTGGCACTGCAGCATGCAGTGAAGCCAGTGCCAGTGGCACTGCAGCATGCAGTGAAGCCAGTGCCAGTGGCACTGCAGCATGCAGTGAAACCCGTGCCAGTGGCACTGCACCCTCCAGTGAACCCAGTGCCAGCGGCACTGCACCCTCCAGTGAACCCAGTTTCCACGGCACTGCACCCTCCAGTGAACCCATTGCCAGTGGCACTGCAGCATGCAGTGAAGCCAGTGCCAGTGGCACTGCAGCATGCAGTGAACTCAGTTCCCGCGGCACTGCACCCTCCAGTGAACACTGTGCCAGCGGCACTGCAGCCTGCAGTGAATCCAGTGCCCGCGGCAGTGCACCGTACAGTGAACACAGTGCCTGCGGCACCGCAGCCTCCAGTGCCCCGGTGACCATGGCACTGCAGCCACCGGTACCCCAGTGCCCTCGGCCCATACCCTCCAGCTCTTGAAGCCACTCACCGTGCCTGAAGGCCCTCCCCGTGCCTGAATGCACTCCCGGTGCCTGTAGTTACTCCCATTGCCTGAATGGCATGGGTAATCTCTGAAGCTGCACCCCTGCCTGAGGGCATTCTCTGTGTCTCCTTGAGTTCCCTGTGCATGACGGGGCATCCCTTGGTGAAAGGCACATGTGCTCCCCTTGCCCGAATTGCACAGGAGCTCCCCGTGCCTGAAGACTCACCCCATGCCTGAAGAAGCTCCCAGTGCCTGAAGGCAAGCCCCATGCCTGAAGGCGCTCCCCTTGATTCAAGGGCACAGGGACCCCCTGAAGGCTTGCGCCATGCCTGCCGGTGCACCCCTCCCCTGAGGGTGCCGCGTGCCTGATGGCGAGCCCAGTGCCCGACGTCTCGCCCTGTGCCCGAAGAGCACGGAGGCTCCGCGTGCCTGAAGTCGTGCCCTGTGCACGAAGCCGCTCACTGTACCTGAAGGTGCTCCCAGTGCCCGAAGACAAGCCCCATGGTTGAAGGCGTGCACCGTGCCTGAAAATGTTCCCTGGGCCCGAAGCCGCTCCCTGTTCCTGAAGGCACGCCTCTTGCCTGAAACAGCTCCACGTGCCTGTCCTCAAGCCTCTTGCATGAAGGCGAGCCCCGTGCCCGAAGCCTTGCCCCGTGCGTGAAGCCCCGCCTGGTGCCTGAAGGCACACCCCTCGCCTGAAGTCACGCCCCGTGCCTGAATTGCAAGGGCATGCCCAGTGCCTGAGGGTATGCCCAGCGACTGAAGTCGGTCACCCCCGATGACTGAGTCATGCCCAGCGAACGAAGTCACTCCCAAAGTCACTCCAAGTGACTGAAGTCAAAGTCACTCCCAGTGAAGGAAGTTACTCCCAAAGTCCTTCCAAGCGACAGAAGCCTCTCCTCCCGATGTCACTCCCAGTGACGAAAGTCACTCGCTATGTCACTCCCAAGTGAGGGAAGCCTCTCCCAAAGTCACTCCCCGTGACAGAAGTCACTCCCGATGTCACTCCCAGTGACGCAAGTCACTCCCGAATTCACAACCAGTGACGGAAGTCCCTCTCGAAGTCCCTCTCCCAGTGACGGAAGTCACTCCCGAAGTCATTCCCAGGGACTGAAGACAAAGCCACTCCCAGCTGCTGATCCGGCTGCTGAGGTCACCGTTACTCCCAGTGACGGAAGGAAATGTCACACTCGGTGTCTGAAGTGACTCCTAGTGACTGCAGTCGTCACTCCCACTCCCAGTGCCTGAAGTCTTCACTGCCAGTGCCTGAAGTCGGCACTCGCAGTGCCTGAAGGAATTGCAGGGGAAGGACCGAGAGAGCGAGACGCAGAATTCCAAGCAGCGCCTCCAGGCTCTGTGGTCTCGGCACGGAAACTCCCGGGGAAAGACAGAGACAGAGGGAGACACAGAATCCCATGCAGCCCCCAGGCTCTGTGCTCTCACCACAGAGCCTCCTGGGGAAGGACAGAGAGGGAGGCACAGAATCCCAAGCAGCCCCTCCAGGCTCTGTGCTCGCAGCACAGAGCCTCCAGTTCCTGAAGCCACTCACCATGCCTGAAGGCACTCCCCGTGCCTGAATGCGCTCCCCGTTCCTGAAGGCATTCCCTTTGCCTGAAGGCACAAGCGCTCTCTGAGGGCGCACCCCGTGGGTGACGGCGCACCCCTTGCCTGAGGGCACCCTGCGCCTGAGGGCGAGCCCAGTGCCTGATGACGCGCCCTGTGCCCGAAGAGCACAGGGGCTCCCCGTGCCTGAAGTCGCACCCCGTGCATGAAGCCGCTCACTGTACCTGGAGGTGCTCCCAGGGCCTGAAGACAAGCTCCATGGTTGAAGGTGCGCCCCGTGCTGGAAAACGCTCCATGTGCCCGAAGGGGCTCCTGTTCCTGAAGGCAGGCCTCTTGCCTGAAACAGCTCCACGTGTCTGTACTAAAGCCCCTTGCCTGCAGGCAAGGCCCGTGCCTGAAGGAAAGCCCTGTGCCTGAAGCCTTGCCCCACGCATGAAGCCCCGCCCAGGGCCTGAAGGCACGCCCCTGGCCTGAAGGCATGCCCCATGCCCGAAGGCTTGCCCCATGCGTGAATTCTCACCCTGTGCCTGAAGTCTAGCCCCCCGCCTGAAGGGCACAGGCACGCTCAGGGCCCGAGGGCATGCCCAGGGACTGAAGTCAGTCACTCCCAATGACCGAAGTCACTCCTAGTGACGGAAGTCCCTCGCAAAGACACACACAGTGACGGAAGTCCCACTCGAAGTCACTCCCACGGACGGAAGTCACTCCCGAAGTCACCCCCAGGGACTGAAGTCACTCCTGACGTCACTCCCAGTGCCTGAAGTCCGCAATCCCAGTTCCTGGAGGAACTGGAGGGGAAGGACAGAGAGAGGGAGACACACAATCCCATGCAGCCTCCAGCTCTGTGCTCCAACCAGAGACCCCTGGGGAAAAACAGACAGGGAGACTCAGAATCCCAAGCAGCCCATCCAGGCTCCAGTGCCAGCCGTACCGGGGCACAGGACGCCCCAGCGACCGCGGGACTGGAGCTTCCGGTGACCCGAGGGACCGCGGCCCTGGAGCCTCCAAGGACCACAGTGTCCACGTCACTGCAGACTCCAATGAACCCAGTGCCCGCGGCACTGCGGCCTCCAGGGAGCCCAGTGCCCGCGGCACTGCACACTCGAGTGAACGCTGTGCCCGCGACACGGCAGTCAGCCGTGAACCAAGCGCCTGAGGCACTGCAGCGTGCAGTGAACCCAGTGCCCTCTGCACTGCAGCCTCCAGTGAACACACTGCCCACGACACTGCAGCTTCCAGTGAAGGCAGTGCCCGATGCACTGCACCCTCCAGTGAACGCAGTGCCTGCGGAAGTTCACCCCCAGTGAACCCATGACCGTTGCACTGCACGCTCCAGCGAACCCAGTGCCCCAGGCACTGCACCCTCCAGTAAACCCAGTGCCCGCGGCACTGCAAATTCGAGTGAACCCAGGGCCCAAGGCACTGCACCGTCCAGTGAACCCATTGCCAGTGGCACTGCAGCATGCAGTGAATCCAGTGCCAGTGGCACTGGAGTCTGCAGTGAACCCAGTGCCCGCGGCACTGCACCCTCCAGTGAACCCAGTGTCCGCGGCACTGCACCCTCCATTGAACCCAGTGCCAGCGGCACTGCAGCATGCAGTGAATCCAGTGCCAGGGGCACTGCAGCTAGCAGTGAATCCAGTGCCAGTGGCACTGGATTCTGCAGTGAATCCAGTGCCCCTGTCACTGCACCCTCCAGTGAACCCAGTGCCAGCGGCACTGCACGCTCTAGTGAACCCATTGCCAGCGGCACTGCAGCATGCAGTGAATCCATTGCCAGTGGCACTGCAGCATGCAGTGAATCCAGTGCCAGGGGCACTGCAGCATGCAGTGAAGCCAGTGCCAGTGGCACTGCAGCATGCAGCGAACCCAGTGACCGTGGCACTGGAGTCTGCAGTGAATCCAGTGCCCCTGGCACTGCACCCTCCAGTGAACCCAGTGCCAGCGGCACTGCACGCTCTAGTGAACCCATTGCGAGCGGCATTGCAGAATGCAGTGAAATCATTGCCAGCAGCACTGCAGCATGCAGTGAATCCAGTGCCAGGGGCACTGCAGCATGCAGTGAATCCAGTGCCAGGGGCACTGCAGCATGCAGTGAATCCAGTGCCAGTGGCACTGGAGTCTGCAGTGAACCCTGTGCCTGCGGCACTGCACCTTACAGTGAACCCAGTTTCCACGGCACTGCACCCTCCAGTGAACCCATTGCAAGTGGCACTGCAGCATGCAGTGAAGCCAGTGCCAGTGGCACTGCAGCATGTAGTGAATCCATTGCCAGTGGCACTGCAGAATGCAGTGAAGCCAGTGCCAGTGGCACTGCAGCATGCAGTGAAGCCAGTGCCAGTGGCACTGCAGCATGCAGTGAAGCCAGTGCCAGTGGCACTGCAGCATGCAGTGAAGCCAGTGCCAGTGGCACTGCACCCTCCAGTGAACCCAGTGCCAGTGGCACTGCAGCATGCAGTGAAGCCTGTGCCAGTGGCACTGCAGCATGCAGTGAAACCCGTGCCAGTGGCACTGCACCCTCCAGTGAACCCAGTGCCAGCGGCACTGCACCCTCCAGTGAACCCAGTTTCCACGGCACTGCACCCTCCAGTGAACCCATTGCCAGTGGCACTGCAGCATGCAGTGAAGCCAGTGCCAGTGGCACTGCAGCATGCAGTGAACTCAGTTCCCGCGGCACTGCACCCTCCAGTGAACACTGTGCCAGCGGCACTGCAGCCTGCAGTGAATCCAGTGCCCGCGGCAGTGCACCGTACAGTGAACACAGTGCCTGCGGCACCGCAGCCTCCAGTGCCCCGGTGACCATGGCACTGCAGCCACCGGTACCCCAGTGCCCTCGGCCCATACCCTCCAGCTCTTGAAGCCACTCACCGTGCCTGAAGGCCCTCCCCGTGCCTGAATGCACTCCCGGTGCCTGTAGTTACTCCCATTGCCTGAATGGCATGGGTAATCTCTGAAGCTGCACCCCTGCCTGAGGGCATTCTCTGTGTCTCCTTGAGTTCCCTGTGCATGACGGGGCATCCCTTGGTGAAAGGCACATGTGCTCCCCTTGCCCGAATTGCACAGGAGCTCCCCGTGCCTGAAGACTCACCCCATGCCTGAAGAAGCTCCCAGTGCCTGAAGGCAAGCCCCATGCCTGAAGGCGCTCCCCTTGATTCAAGGGCACAGGGACCCCCTGAAGGCTTGCGCCATGCCTGCCGGTGCACCCCTCCCCTGAGGGTGCCGCGTGCCTGATGGCGAGCCCAGTGCCCGACGTCTCGCCCTGTGCCCGAAGAGCACGGAGGCTCCGCGTGCCTGAAGTCGTGCCCTGTGCACGAAGCCGCTCACTGTACCTGAAGGTGCTCCCAGTGCCCGAAGACAAGCCCCATGTTTGAAGGCGTGCACCGTGCCTGAAAATGTTCCCTGGGCCCGAAGCCGCTCCCTGTTCCTGAAGGCACGCCTCTTGCCTGAAACAGCTCCACGTGCCTGTCCTCAAGCCTCTTGCATGAAGGCGAGCCCCGTGCCGGAAGCCTTGCCCCGTGCGTGAAGCCCCGCCTGGTGCCTGAAGGCACACCCCTCGCCTGAAGTCACGCCCCGTGCCTGAATTGCAAGGGCATGCCCAGTGCCTGAGGGTATGCCCAGCGACTGAAGTCGGTCACCCCCGATGACTGAGTCATGCCCAGCGAACGAAGTCACTCCCAAAGTCACTCCAAGTGACTGAAGTCAAAGTCACTCCCAGTGAAGGAAGTTACTCCCAAAGTCCTTCCAAGCGACAGAAGCCTCTCCTCCCGATGTCACTCCCAGTGACGAAAGTCACTCGCTATGTCACTCCCAAGTGAGGGAAGCCTCTCCCAAAGTCACTCCCCGTGACAGAAGTCACTCCCGATGTCACTCCCAGTGACGCAAGTCACTCCCGAATTCACAACCAGTGACGGAAGTCCCTCTCGAAGTCCCTCTCCCAGTGACGGAAGTCACTCCCGAAGTCATTCCCAGGGACTGAAGACAAAGCCACTCCCAGCTGCTGATCCGGCTGCTGAGGTCACCGTTACTCCCAGTGACGGAAGGAAATGTCACACTCGGTGTCTGAAGTGACTCCTAGTGACTGCAGTCGTCACTCCCACTCCCAGTGCCTGAAGTCTTCACTGCCAGTGCCTGAAGTCGGCACTCGCAGTGCCTGAAGGAATTGCAGGGGAAGGACCGAGAGAGCGAGACGCAGAATTCCAAGCAGCGCCTCCAGGCTCTGTGGTCTCGGCACGGAAACTCCCGGGGAAAGACAGAGACAGAGGGAGACACAGAATCCCATGCAGCCCCCAGGCTCTGTGCTCTCACCACAGAGCCTCCTGGGGAAGGACAGAGAGGGAGGCACAGAATCCCAAGCAGCCCCTCCAGGCTCTGTGCTCGCAGCACAGAGCCTCCAGTTCCTGAAGCCACTCACCATGCCTGAAGGCACTCCCCGTGCCTGAATGCGCTCCCCGTTCCTGAAGGCATTCCCTTTGCCTGAAGGCACAAGCGCTCTCTGAGGGCGCACCCCGTGGGTGACGGCGCACCCCTTGCCTGAGGGCGCCCTGCGCCTGAGGGCGAGCCCAGTGCCTGATGACGCGCCCTGTGCCCGAAGAGCACAGGGGCTCCCCGTGCCTGAAGTCGCACCCCGTGCATGAAGCCGCTCACTGTACCTGGAGGTGCTCCCAGGGCCTGAAGACAAGCTCCATGGTTGAAGGTGCGCCCCGTGCTGGAAAACGCTCCATGTGCCCGAAGGGGCTCCTGTTCCTGAAGGCAGGCCTCTTGCCTGAAACAGCTCCACGTGTCTGTACTAAAGCCCCTTGCCTGCAGGCAAGGCCCGTGCCTGAAGGAAAGCCCTGTGCCTGAAGCCTTGCCCCACGCATGAAGCCCCGCCCAGGGCCTGAAGGCACGCCCCTGGCCTGAAGGCATGCCCCATGCCCGAAGGCTTGCCCCATGCGTGAATTCTCACCCTGTGCCTGAAGTCTAGCCCCCCGCCTGAAGGGCACAGGCACGCTCAGGGCCCGAGGGCATGCCCAGGGACTGAAGTCAGTCACTCCCAATGACCGAAGTCACTCCTAGTGACGGAAGTCCCTCGCAAAGACACACACAGTGACGGAAGTCCCACTCGAAGTCACTCCCACGGACGGAAGTCACTCCCGAAGTCACCCCCAGGGACTGAAGTCACTCCTGACGTCACTCCCAGTGCCTGAAGTCCGCAATCCCAGTTCCTGGAGGAACTGGAGGGGAAGGACAGAGAGAGGGAGACACACAATCCCATGCAGCCTCCAGCTCTGTGCTCCAACCAGAGACCCCTGGGGAAAAACAGACAGGGAGACTCAGAATCCCAAGCAGCCCATCCAGGCTCCAGTGCCAGCCGTACCGGGGCACAGGACGCCCCAGCGACCGCGGGACTGGAGCTTCCGGTGACCCGAGGGACCGCGGCCCTGGAGCCTCCAAGGACCACAGTGTCCACGTCACTGCAGACTCCAATGAACCCAGTGCCCGCGGCACTGCGGCCTCCAGGGAGCCAGTGCCCGCGGCACTGCACACTCGAGTGAACGCTGTGCCCGCGACACGGCAGTCAGCCGTGAACCAAGCGCCTGAGGCACTGCAGCGTGCAGTGAACCCAGTGCCCTCTGCACTGCAGCCTCCAGTGAACACACTGCCCACGACACTGCAGCTTCCAGTGAAGGCAGTGCCCGATGCACTGCACCCTCCAGTGAACGCAGTGCCTGCGGAAGTTCACCCCCAGTGAACCCATGACCGTTGCACTGCATGCTCCAGCGAACCCAGTGCCCCAGGCACTGCACCCTCCAGTAAACCCAGTGCCCGCGGCACTGCAAATTCGAGTGAACCCAGGGCCCAAGGCACTGCACCGTCCAGTGAACCCATTGCCAGTGGCACTGCAGCATGCAGTGAATCCAGTGCCAGTGGCACTGGAGTCTGCAGTGAACCCAGTGCCCGCGGCACTGCACCCTCCAGTGAACCCAGTGTCCGCGGCACTGCACCCTCCATTGAACCCAGTGCCAGCGGCACTGAAGCATGCAGTGAATCCAGTGCCAGGGGCACTGCAGCTAGCAGTGAATCCAGTGCCAGTGGCACTGGATTCTGCAGTGAATCCAGTGCCCCTGTCACTGCACCCTCCAGTGAACCCAGTGCCAGCGGCACTGCACGCTCTAGTGAACCCATTGCCAGCGGCACTGCAGCATGCAGTGAATCCATTGCCAGTGGCACTGCAGCATGCAGTGAATCCAGTGCCAGGGGCACTGCAGCATGCAGTGAAGCCAGTGCCAGTGGCACTGCAGCATGCAGCGAACCCAGTGACCGTGGCACTGGAGTCTGCAGTGAATCCAGTGCCCCTGGCACTGCACCCTCCAGTGAACCCAGTGCCAGCGGCACTGCACGCTCTAGTGAACCCATTGCGAGCGGCATTGCAGAATGCAGTGAAATCATTGCCAGCAGCACTGCAGCATGCAGTGAATCCAGTGCCAGGGGCACTGCAGCATGCAGTGAATCCAGTGCCAGGGGCACTGCAGCATGCAGTGAATCCAGTGCCAGTGGCACTGGAGTCTGCAGTGAACCCAGTGCCCGTGGCACTGCAGCCTCCAGTGAACCCAGTGTCCGCGGCACTGCACCCTCCAGTGAACCCAGTGCCAGCGGCACTGCACCCTCCAGTGAATCCAGTGCCAGGGGCACTGCAGCATACAGTGAATCCAGTGCCAGTGGCACTGCTGCATGCAGTGAATCCAGTGCCAGTGGCACTGGAGTCTGCAGTGAACCCTGTGCCTGCGGCACTGCACCTTACAGTGAACCCAGTTTCCACGGCACTGCACCCTCCAGTGAACCCATTGCAAGTGGCACTGCAGCATGCAGTGAAGCCAGTGCCAGTGGCACTGCAGCATGTAGTGAATCCATTGCCAGTGGCACTGCAGGATGCAGTGAAGCCAGTGCCAGTGGCACTGCAGCATGCAGTGAAGCCAGTGCCAGTGGCACTGCAGCATGCAGTGAAGCCAGTGCCAGTGGCACTGCAGCATGCAGTGAATCCAGTGCCAGTGGCACTGCAGCATGCAGTGAAGCCAGTGCCAGTGGCACTGCAGCATGCAGTGAACCCAGTGCCCGTGGCACTGCACCCTCCAGTGAACCCAGTGCCAGCGGCACTGCAGCATGCAGTGAATCCATTGCCAGTGGCACTGCAGCATGCAGTGAATCCAGTGCCAGGGGCACTGCAGCATGCAGTGAAGCCAGTGCCAGTGGCACTGCAGCATGCAGTGAAACCCGTGCCAGTGGCACTGCACCCTCCAGTGAACCCAGTGCCAGCGGCACTGCACCCTCCAGTGAACCCAGTTTCCACGGCACTGCACCCTCCAGTGAACCCATTGCCAGTGGCACTGCAGCATGCAGTGAAGCCAGTGCCAGTGGCACTGCAGCATGCAGTGAATCCAGTGCCAGTGGCACTGCAGGATGCAGTGAAGCCAGTGCCAGTGGCATTGCAGCATGCAGTGAAGCCAGTTCCAGTGGCACTGCAACATGCAGTGAACCCAGTGCCAGTGGCACTGAAGCATGCAGTGAAGCCAGTGCCAGTGGCACTGCACCCTCCAGTGAACCCAGTGCCAGTGGCACTGCAGCATGCAGTGAAGCCAGTGCCAGTGGCACTGCAGCATGCAGTGAAGCCAGTGCCAGTGGCACTGCACCCTCCAGTGAACCCAGTGCCAGTGGCACTGCAGCATGCAGTGAAGCCAGTGCCAGTGGCACTGCAGCATGCAGTGAAGCCAGTGCCAGCGGCACTGCACCCTCCCGTGAACGCAGTGCCTTCGCCAGTTCACCCCCAGTGAACCCATGGCCGTTACACTGCACGCTCCAGCGAACCCAGTGCCCAAGGCACTGCACCCTCCAGTAAACCCAGTGCCCGCGGCACTGCAAATTCAAGTGAACCCAGGGCCTAAGGCACTGCACCGTGCAGTGAACCCAGTGCCCGCGGAACTGCACCCACCAGGGAACCCAGTGCCCGTTGCACTGCAGTCTGCAGTGAAACCAGTGCCCGTGGCACTGCACCCTCCAGTGAAGCCAGTGCCCGCGGCACTGCACCCTCCAGTGAACCCAGTGCCCGTGGCACTGCACCGTCCACTGAACCAAGTGCCAGCGGCACGGCAGCATGCAGTGAATCCAGTGCCAGTGTCACTGCAGCATGCAGTGAGTCCAGTGCCAGTGGCACTGCAGCATGCAGTAAATCCAGTGCCAGGGGCTTGCAGCTAGCAGTGAATTCAGTGCCAGTGGCACTGCAGCATGCAGTGAATCCAGTGCCAGTGGCACTGCAGCATGCAGTGAATCCAGTGCCAGCGGCACTGCAGCATGCAGTAAATCCAGTGCCAGGGGCTTGCAGCTAGCAGTGAATTCAGTGCCAGTGGCACTGCAGCATGCAGTGAATTCAGTGCCAGTGGCACTGCAGCATGCAGTGAATCCAGTGCCAGCGGCACTGCAGCATGCAGTAAATCCAGTGCCAGGGGCTTGCAGCTAGCAGTGAATTCAGTGCCAGTGGCACTGCAGCATGCAGTGAATTCAGTGCCAGTGGCACTGCAGCATGCAGTGAATCCAGTGCCAGCGGCACTGCAGCATGCAGTAAATCCAGTGCCAGGGGCTTGCAGCTAGCAGTGAATTCAGTGCCAGTGGCACTGCAGCATGCAGTGAATCCAGTGCCAGTGGCACTGCAGCATGCAGTGAATCCAGTGCCAGTGGCACTGGAGTCTGCAGTGAACCCAGTGCCCGCGGCACTGCAGCCTCCAGTGAACCCAGTGTCCGCGGCACTGCACCCTCCAGTGAACCCAGTGCCAGCGGCACTGCAGCATGCAGTGAATCCAGTGCCAGTGGCACTGCTGCATGCAGTGAATCCAGTGCCAGTGGCACTGCACCCTCCAGTGAACCCAGTGCCAGCGGCACTGCAGCATGCAGTGAATCCAGTGCCAGTGGCACTGCAGCATGCAGTGAATCCAGTGCCAGTGGCACTGGAGTCTGCAGTGTATACAGTGCCCGCGGCACTGCACCCTCCAGTGAACCCAGTGCCAGCGGCACTGCACGCTCTAGTGAACACATTGCCAGCGGCAATGCAGCATGCAGTGAATTCAGTGCGAGCGGCACTGCAGCATGCAGTGAATCGAGTGCCAGGGTCACTGCAGCCTGCAGTGAATCCAGTGCCAGGGGCACTGCAGCTAGCAGTGAATCCAGTGCCAGTGGCACTGGAGTCTGCAGTGTATACAGTGCCCGCGGCACTGCACCCTCCAGTGAACCCAGTGCCAGCGGCACTGCATGCTCTAGTGAACCCATTGCCAGCGGCAGTGCAGCATGCAGTGAATCCAGTGCCAGGGGCACTGCAGCATGCAGTGAATCCAGTGCCAGTGGCACTGGAGTCTGCAGTGAACCCAGTGCCCGCGGCACTGCACCCTCCAGTGAACCCAGTGTCCGCGGCACTGCACCCTCCAGTGAACCCAGTGCCAGCGGCACTGCACCCTCCAGTGAATCCAGTACCAGGGGCACTGCAGCATGCAGTGAATCCAGTGCCAGTGGCACTGCAGCATGCAGTGAATCCAGTGCCAGTGGCACTGGAGTCTGCAGTGTATACAGTGCCCGCGGCACTGCACCCTCCAGTGAACCCAGTGTCCGCGACACTGCACTCTCCAGTGAACCCAGTGCCAGCGGCACTGCATCATGAAGTGAACCAGTGCCAGCGGCACTGCAGCATGCAGTGAACCCAGTGCCAGCGGCACTGCAGCATGCAGTGAATCCAGTGCCAGTGGCCCTGCATCATGCAGTGAACCCAGTGCCAGCGGCACTGCAGCATGCAGTGAATACAGTGCCAGGGGCAGTGGAGTCTGCAGTGAATCCAGTGCCCGCGGCACTGCAACCTCCAGTGAACCAAGTGCCAGCGGCACTGCAGCATGCAGTAAATCCAGTGCCAGGGGCTTGCAGCTAGCAGTGGATCCAGTGCCAGTGGCACTGGAGTCAGCAGTGAACCCAGTTTCCATGGCACTGCACCCTCCAGTGAACCCATCGCGAGCGGCATTGCAGAATGCAGTGAAATCATTGCCAGCAGCACTGCAGCATGCAGTGAATCCAGTGCCAGGGGCACTGCAGCATGCAGTGAATCCAGTGCCAGGGGCACTGCAGCATGCAGTGAATCCAGTGCCAGTGGCACTGGAGTCTGCAGTGAACCCAGTGCCCGTGGCACTGCAGCCTCCAGTGAACCCAGTGTCCGCGGCACTGCACCCTCCAGTGAACCCAGTGCCAGCGGCACTGCACCCTCCAGTGAATCCAGTGCCAGGGGCACTGCAGCATACAGTGAATCCAGTGCCAGTGGCACTGCTGCATGCAGTGAATCCAGTGCCAGTGGCACTGGAGTCTGCAGTGAACCCTGTGCCCGCGGCACTGCACCTTACAGTGAACCCAGTTTCCACGGCACTGCACCCTCCAGTGAACCCATTGCAAGTGGCACTGCAGCATGCAGTGAAGCCAGTGCCAGTGGCACTGCAGCATGTAGTGAATCCATTGCCAGTGGCACTGCAGGATGCAGTGAAGCCAGTGCCAGTGGCACTGCAGCATGCAGTGAAGCCAGTGCCAGAGGCACTGCAGCATGCAGTGAAGCCAGTGCCAGTGGCACTGCAGCATGCAGTGAAGCCAGTGCCAGTGGCACTGCAGCATGCAGTGAAACCCGTGCCAGTGGCACTGCACCCTCCAGTGAACCCAGTGCCAGCGGCACTGCACCCTCCAGTGAACCCAGTGCCAGCGGCACTGCACCCTCCAGTGAACCCAGTTTCCACGGCACTGCACCCTCCAGTGAACCCATTGCCAGTGGCACTGCAGCATGCAGTGAAGCCAGTGCCAATGGCACTGCAGCATGCAGTGAAGCCAGTGCCAGTGGCACTGCACCGTCCAGTGAACCCAGTGCCAGTGGCACTGCAGCATGCAGTGAAGCCTGTGCCAGTGGCACTGCAGCATGCAGTGAATCCAGTGCCAGTGGCACTGCAGGATGCAGTGAAGCCAGTGCCAGTGGCACTGCAGCATGCAGTGAAGCCAGTGCCAGTGGCAGTGCAGCATGCAGTGAAGCCAGTGCCAGTGGCACTGCAGCATGCAGTGAAGCCAGTGCCAGTGGCACTGCAGCATGCAGTGAAACCCGTGCCAGTGGCACTGCACCCTCCAGTGAACCCAGTGCCAGCGGCACTGCACCCTCCAGTGAACCCAGTTTCCACGGCACTGCACCCTCCAGTGAACCCATTGCCAGTGGCACTGCAGCATGCAGTGAAGCCAGTGCCAGTGGCACTGCAGCATGCAGTGAATCCAGTGCCAGTGGCACTGCAGGATGCAGTGAAGCCAGTGCCAGTGGCATTGCAGCATGCAGTGAAGCCAGTTCCAGTGGCACTGCAACATGCAGTGAACCCAGTGCCATTGGCACTGAAGCATGCAGTGAAGCCAGTGCCAGTGGCACTGCACCCTCCAGTGAACCCAGTGCCAGTGGCACTGCAGCATGCAGTGAAGCCAGTGCCAGTGGCACTGCAGCATGCAGTGAAGCCAGTGCCAGTGGCACTGCACCCTCCAGTGAACCCAGTGCCAGTGGCACTGCAGCATGCAGTGAAGCCAGTGCCAGTGGCACTGCAGCATGCAGTGAAGCCAGTGCCAGCGGCACTGCACCCTCCCGTGAACGCAGTGCCTGCGCCAGTTCACCCCCAGTGAACCCATGGCCGTTACACTGCACGCTCCAGCGAACCCAGTGCCCAAGGCACTGCACCCTCCAGTAAACCCAGTGCCCGCGGCACTGCAAATTCAAGTGAACCCAGGGCCTAAGGCACTGCACCGTGCAGTGAACCCAGTGCCCGCGGAACTGCACCCACCAGGGAACCCAGTGCCCGTTGCACTGCAGTCTGCAGTGAAACCAGTGCCCGTGGCACTGCACCCTCCAGTGAAGCCAGTGCCCGCGGCACTGCACCCTCCAGTGAACCCAGTGCCCGTGGCACTGCACCGTCCACTGAACCAAGTGCCAGCGGCACGGCAGCATGCAGTGAATCCAGTGCCAGTGTCACTGCAGCATGCAGTGAATCCAGTGCCAGGGGCACTGCAGCCAGCAGTGAATCCAGTGCCAGGGGCACTGCAGCCAGCAGTGAATCCAGTGCCAGTGGCACTGGAGTCTGAATTGAATCCAGTGCCCCTGGCACTGTACCCTCCAGTGAACCCAGTGCCAGCGGCACTGCACGCTCTAGTGAACCCATTGCCAGCGGCACTGCAGCATGCAGTGAATCCAGTGCCAGGGGCAATGCAGCATGCAGTGAATCCAGTGCCAGTGGCACTGCAGCATGCAGTGAATCTAGTGCCAGTGGCACTGTAGTCTGAAGTGAACCCAGTGCCCGCGGCACTGCACCCTCCTGTGAACCCAGTGCCGGCGGCACTGCACCCTCCAGTGAACCCAGTGTCCGTGGCACTGCACCCACCTGTGAACCCAGTGCCAGCGGCACTGCAGCATGCAGTGAATCCAGTGCCAGGTGCACTGCAGCTAGCAGTGAACCCAGTACCTGTGGCACTGCAGTCTGCAGGGAATCCTGTGCCCGCGGCACTGCACCCTCCACCTAACCCAGTGCCAGCGGCACTGCAGCATACAGTGAATCCAGTGCCAGTGGCACTGCTGCATGCAGTGAATCCAGTGCCAGTGGCACTGCAGCATGCAGTGAATCCAGAGCCAGTGGCACTGCAGCATGCAGTGAATCCAGTGCCCGCGGCACTGCCGTCTGCAGGGAATCCAGTGCCCGCGGCACTGCACCCTCCAGTGAACCCAGTGCCAGCGGCACTGCAGCATGCAGTAAATCCAGTGCCAGGGGCTTGCAGCTAGCAGTGAATCCAGTGCCAGTGGCACTGGAGTCTGCAGTGAATCCATTGCCCCTGGCACTGCACCCTCCAGTGAACCCAGTGCCAGCGGCACTGCACGCTCTAGTGAACCCATTGCCAGCGGCATTGCAGCATGCAGTGAATTCAGTGCCAGTGGCACTGCAGCATGCAGTGAATCCAGTGCCAGTGGCACTGCAGCATGCAGTGAATCCAGTGCCAGTGGCACTGCACCCTCCAGTGAACCCAGTGCCAGTGGCACTGCAGCATGCAGTGAAGCCAGTGCCAGTGGCACTGCAGCATGCAGTGAAGCCAGTGCCAGTGGCACTGCACCCTCCAGTGAACCCAGTGCCAGTGGCACTGCAGCATGCAGTGAAGCCAGTGCCAGTGGCACTGCAGCATGCAGTGAAGCCAGTGCCAGCGGCACTGCACCCTCCCGTGAACGCAGTGCCTTCGCCAGTTCACCCCCAGTGAACCCATGGCCGTTACACTGCACGCTCCAGCGAACCCAGTGCCCAAGGCACTGCACCCTCCAGTAAACCCAGTGCCCGCGGCACTGCAAATTCAAGTGAACCCAGGGCCTAAGGCACTGCACCGTGCAGTGAACCCAGTGCCCGCGGAACTGCACCCACCAGGGAACCCAGTGCCCGTTGCACTGCAGTCTGCAGTGAAACCAGTGCCCGTGGCACTGCACCCTCCAGTGAAGCCAGTGCCCGCGGCACTGCACCCTCCAGTGAACCCAGTGCCCGTGGCACTGCACCGTCCACTGAACCAAGTGCCAGCGGCACGGCAGCATGCAGTGAATCCAGTGCCAGTGTCACTGCAGCATGCAGTGAGTCCAGTGCCAGTGGCACTGCAGCATGCAGTAAATCCAGTGCCAGGGGCTTGCAGCTAGCAGTGAATTCAGTGCCAGTGGCACTGCAGCATGCAGTGAATCCAGTGCCAGTGGCACTGCAGCATGCAGTGAATCCAGTGCCAGCGGCACTGCAGCATGCAGTAAATCCAGTGCCAGGGGCTTGCAGCTAGCAGTGAATTCAGTGCCAGTGGCACTGCAGCATGCAGTGAATTCAGTGCCAGTGGCACTGCAGCATGCAGTGAATCCAGTGCCAGCGGCACTGCAGCATGCAGTAAATCCAGTGCCAGGGGCTTGCAGCTAGCAGTGAATTCAGTGCCAGTGGCACTGCAGCATGCAGTGAATTCAGTGCCAGTGGCACTGCAGCATGCAGTGAATCCAGTGCCAGCGGCACTGCAGCATGCAGTAAATCCAGTGCCAGGGGCTTGCAGCTAGCAGTGAATTCAGTGCCAGTGGCACTGCAGCATGCAGTGAATCCAGTGCCAGTGGCACTGCAGCATGCAGTGAATCCAGTGCCAGTGGCACTGGAGTCTGCAGTGAACCCAGTGCCCGCGGCACTGCAGCCTCCAGTGAACCCAGTGTCCGCGGCACTGCACCCTCCAGTGAACCCAGTGCCAGCGGCACTGCAGCATGCAGTGAATCCAGTGCCAGTGGCACTGCTGCATGCAGTGAATCCAGTGCCAGTGGCACTGGAGTCTGCAGTGTATCCAGTGCCAGTGGCACTGCAGCATGCAGTGAATCCAGTGCCAGTGGCACTGCACCCTCCAGTGAACCCAGTGCCAGCGGCACTGCAGCATGCAGTGAATCCAGTGCCAGTGGCACTGCAGCATGCAGTGAATCCAGTGCCAGTGGCACTGGAGTCTGCAGTGTATACAGTGCCCGCGGCACTGCACCCTCCAGTGAAACCAGTGCCAGCGGCACTGCACGCTCTAGTGAACACATTGCCAGCGGCAATGCAGCATGCAGTGAATTCAGTGCGAGCGGCACTGCAGCATGCAGTGAATCGAGTGCCAGGGTCACTGCAGCCTGCAGTGAATCCAGTGCCAGGGGCACTGCAGCTAGCAGTGAATCCAGTGCCAGTGGCACTGGAGTCCGCAGTGTATACAGTGCCCGCGGCACTGCACCCTCCAGTGAACCCAGTGCCAGCGGCACTGCATGCTCTAGTGAACCCATTGCCAGCGGCAGTGCAGCATGCAGTGAATCCAGTGCCAGGGGCACTGCAGCATGCAGTGAATCCAGTGCCAGTGGCACTGGAGTCTGCAGTGAACCCAGTGCCCGCGGCACTGCACCCTCCAGTGAACCCAGTGTCCGCGGCACTGCACCCTCCAGTGAACCCAGTGCCAGCGGCACTGCACCCTCCAGTGAATCCAGTACCAGGGGCACTGCAGCATGCAGTGAATCCAGTGCCAGTGGCACTGCAGCATGCAGTGAATCCAGTGCCAGTGGCACTGGAGTCTGCAGTGTATACAGTGCCCGCGGCACTGCACCCTCCAGTGAACCCAGTGTCCGCGACACTGCACTCTCCAGTGAACCCAGTGCCAGCGGCACTGCATCATGAAGTGAACCAGTGCCAGCGGCACTGCAGCATGCAGTGAACCCAGTGCCAGCGGCACTGCAGCATGCAGTGAATCCATTGCCAGTGGCCCTGCATCATGCAGTGAACCCAGTGCCAGCGGCACTGCAGCATGCAGTGAATACAGTGCCAGGGGCAGTGGAGTCTGCAGTGAATCCAGTGCCCGCGGCACTGCAACCTCCAGTGAACCAAGTGCCAGCGGCACTGCAGCATGCAGTAAATCCAGTGCCAGGGGCTTGCAGCTAGCAGTGGATCCAGTGCCAGTGGCACTGGAGTCAGCAGTGAACCCAGTTTCCATGGCACTGCACCCTCCAGTGAACCCATCGCGAGCGGCATTGCAGAATGCAGTGAAATCATTGCCAGCAGCACTGCAGCATGCAGTGAATCCAGTGCCAGGGGCACTGCAGCATGCAGTGAATCCAGTGCCAGGGGCACTGCAGCATGCAGTGAATCCAGTGCCAGTGGCACTGGAGTCTGCAGTGAACCCAGTGCCCGTGGCACTGCAGCCTCCAGTGAACCCAGTGTCCGCGGCACTGCACCCTCCAGTGAACCCAGTGCCAGCGGCACTGCACCCTCCAGTGAATCCAGTGCCAGGGGCACTGCAGCATACAGTGAATCCAGTGCCAGTGGCACTGCTGCATGCAGTGAATCCAGTGCCAGTGGCACTGGAGTCTGCAGTGAACCCTGTGCCCGCGGCACTGCACCTTACAGTGAACCCAGTTTCCACGGCACTGCACCCTCCAGTGAACCCATTGCAAGTGGCACTGCAGCATGCAGTGAAGCCAGTGCCAGTGGCACTGCAGCATGTAGTGAATCCATTGCCAGTGGCACTGCAGGATGCAGTGAAGCCAGTGCCAGTGGCACTGCAGCATGCAGTGAAGCCAGTGCCAGAGGCACTGCAGCATGCAGTGAAGCCAGTGCCAGTGGCACTGCAGCATGCAGTGAAGCCAGTGCCAGTGGCACTGCAGCATGCAGTGAAACCCGTGCCAGTGGCACTGCACCCTCCAGTGAACCCAGTGCCAGCGGCACTGCACCCTCCAGTGAACCCAGTGCCAGCGGCACTGCACCCTCCAGTGAACCCAGTTTCCACGGCACTGCACCCTCCAGTGAACCCATTGCCAGTGGCACTGCAGCATGCAGTGAAGCCAGTGCCAATGGCACTGCAGCATGCAGTGAAGCCAGTGCCAGTGGCACTGCACCGTCCAGTGAACCCAGTGCCAGTGGCACTGCAGCATGCAGTGAAGCCTGTGCCAGTGGCACTGCAGCATGCAGTGAATCCAGTGCCAGTGGCACTGCAGGATGCAGTGAAGCCAGTGCCAGTGGCACTGCAGCATGCAGTGAAGCCAGTGCCAGTGGCAGTGCAGCATGCAGTGAAGCCAGTGCCAGTGGCACTGCAGCATGCAGTGAAGCCAGTGCCAGTGGCACTGCAGCATGCAGTGAAACCCGTGCCAGTGGCACTGCACCCTCCAGTGAACCCAGTGCCAGCGGCACTGCACCCTCCAGTGAACCCAGTTTCCACGGCACTGCACCCTCCAGTGAACCCATTGCCAGTGGCACTGCAGCATGCAGTGAAGCCAGTGCCAGTGGCACTGCAGCATGCAGTGAATCCAGTGCCAGTGGCACTGCAGGATGCAGTGAAGCCAGTGCCAGTGGCATTGCAGCATGCAGTGAAGCCAGTTCCAGTGGCACTGCAACATGCAGTGAACCCAGTGCCATTGGCACTGAAGCATGCAGTGAAGCCAGTGCCAGTGGCACTGCACCCTCCAGTGAACCCAGTGCCAGTGGCACTGCAGCATGCAGTGAAGCCAGTGCCAGTGGCACTGCAGCATGCAGTGAAGCCAGTGCCAGTGGCACTGCACCCTCCAGTGAACCCAGTGCCAGTGGCACTGCAGCATGCAGTGAAGCCAGTGCCAGTGGCACTGCAGCATGCAGTGAAGCCAGTGCCAGCGGCACTGCACCCTCCCGTGAACGCAGTGCCTGCGCCAGTTCACCCCCAGTGAACCCATGGCCGTTACACTGCACGCTCCAGCGAACCCAGTGCCCAAGGCACTGCACCCTCCAGTAAACCCAGTGCCCGCGGCACTGCAAATTCAAGTGAACCCAGGGCCTAAGGCACTGCACCGTGCAGTGAACCCAGTGCCCGCGGAACTGCACCCACCAGGGAACCCAGTGCCCGTTGCACTGCAGTCTGCAGTGAAACCAGTGCCCGTGGCACTGCACCCTCCAGTGAAGCCAGTGCCCGCGGCACTGCACCCTCCAGTGAACCCAGTGCCCGTGGCACTGCACCGTCCACTGAACCAAGTGCCAGCGGCACGGCAGCATGCAGTGAATCCAGTGCCAGTGTCACTGCAGCATGCAGTGAATCCAGTGCCAGGGGCACTGCAGCCAGCAGTGAATCCAGTGCCAGGGGCACTGCAGCCAGCAGTGAATCCAGTGCCAGTGGCACTGGAGTCTGAATTGAATCCAGTGCCCCTGGCACTGTACCCTCCAGTGAACCCAGTGCCAGCGGCACTGCACGCTCTAGTGAACCCATTGCCAGCGGCACTGCAGCATGCAGTGAATCCAGTGCCAGGGGCAATGCAGCATGCAGTGAATCCAGTGCCAGTGGCACTGCAGCATGCAGTGAATCTAGTGCCAGTGGCACTGTAGTCTGAAGTGAACCCAGTGCCCGCGGCACTGCACCCTCCTGTGAACCCAGTGCCGGCGGCACTGCACCCTCCAGTGAACCCAGTGTCCGTGGCACTGCACCCACCTGTGAACCCAGTGCCAGCGGCACTGCAGCATGCAGTGAATCCAGTGCCAGGTGCACTGCAGCTAGCAGTGAACCCAGTACCTGTGGCACTGCAGTCTGCAGGGAATCCTGTGCCCGCGGCACTGCACCCTCCACCTAACCCAGTGCCAGCGGCACTGCAGCATACAGTGAATCCAGTGCCAGTGGCACTGCTGCATGCAGTGAATCCAGTGCCAGTGGCACTGCAGCATGCAGTGAATCCAGAGCCAGTGGCACTGCAGCATGCAGTGAATCCAGTGCCCGCGGCACTGCCGTCTGCAGGGAATCCAGTGCCCGCGGCACTGCACCCTCCAGTGAACCCAGTGCCAGCGGCACTGCAGCATGCAGTAAATCCAGTGCCAGGGGCTTGCAGCTAGCAGTGAATCCAGTGCCAGTGGCACTGGAGTCTGCAGTGAATCCATTGCCCCTGGCACTGCACCCTCCAGTGAACCCAGTGCCAGCGGCACTGCACGCTCTAGTGAACCCATTGCCAGCGGCATTGCAGCATGCAGTGAATTCAGTGCCAGTGGCACTGCAGCATGCAGTGAATCCAGTGCCAGTGGCACTGCAGCATGCAGTGAATCCAGTGCCAGTGGCACTGCAGCATGCAGTGAATCCAGTGCCAGTGGCACTGGAGTCTGCAGTGAATCCAGTGCCCGCATCACTGCAGTCTGCAGGGAATCCAGTGCCCGTGGCACTGCACCCTCCAGTGAACCCAGTGCCAGCGGCACTGCAGCATGCAGTGAATCCAGTGCCAGGGGCACTGCAGCATGCAGTGAAGCCAGTGTCAGTGGCACTGCAGCATGCAGTGAATCCAGTGCCAGTCGCACTGCAGCATGCAGTGAACCCAGTGCCAGCGGCACTGCACCCTCCAGTGAACCCAGTGCCAGCGGTACTGCACCCTCCAGTGAACCCAGTGCCAGTGGCACTGCAGCCTGCAGTGAACCCAGTATCTGTGGCACTGCAGTCTGCAGGGAATCCAGTGCCCGCGGCACTGCACCCTCCACTGAACCCAGTGCCCGTGGCACTGCACCCTCCAGTGAACCCAGTGCCAGCGGCACTGCAGCATGCAGTGAATCCATTGCCAGTGGCACTGCAGCATGCAGTGAATCCAGTGCCAGGGGCACTGCAGCATGCAGTGAAGCCAGTGCCAGTGGCACTGCAGCATGCAGCGAACCCAGTGACCGTGGCACTGGAGTCTGCAGTGAATCCAGTGCCCCTGGCACTGCACCCTCCAGTGAACCCAGTGCCAGCGGCACTGCACGCTCTAGTGAACCCATTGCGAGCGGCATTGCAGAATGCAGTGAAATCAGTGCCAGCAGCACTGCAGCATGCAGTGAATCCAGTGCCAGGGGCACTGCAGCATGCAGTGAATCCAGTGCCAGGGGCACTGCAGCATGCAGTGAATCCAGTGCCAGTGGCACTGGAGTCTGCAGTGAACCCAGTGCCCGTGGCACTGCAGCCTCCAGTGAACCCAGTGTCCGAGGCACTGCACCCTCCAGTGAACCCAGTGCCAGCGGCACTGCAGCATGCAGTGAATCCAGTGCCAGTGGCACTGCTGCATGCAGTGTATCCAGTGCCAGTGGCACTGGAGTCTGCAGTGTATCCAGTGCCAGTGGCACTGCAGCATGCAGTGAATCCAGTGCCAGTGGCACTGCACCCTCCAGTGAACCCAGGGCCCGCGGCACTGCACCCTCCAGTGAACCCAGTGTCCGCGGCACTTCACTCTCCAGTGAACCCAGTGCCAGCGGCACTGCATCATGAAGTGAACCAGTGCCAGGGGCACTGCAGCATGCAGTGAATCCAGTGCCAATGGCACTGCACCCTCCAGTGAAGCAAGTGCTCGCGGCACTGTACCCTCCAGTGAACCCAGTGCCCGCGGCACTGCACCCTCCACTGAACCCAGTGCCAGCGGCACTGCAGCATGCAGTGAACCCAGTGCCAGCGGCACTGCAGCATGCAGTGAATCCAGTGCCAGTGGCCCTGCATCAGGCAGTGAATCCAGTGCCTGTGGCACTGCAGCATGCAGTGAATCCAGTGCCAGTGGCACTGCAGCATGCAGTGAATCCAGTGCCAGGGGCAGTGGAGTCTGCAGTGAATCCAGTGCCCGCGGCCCTGCAGTCTGCAGGGAATCGTGCCCGCGGCACTGCAACCTCCAGTGAACCAAGTGCCAGCGGCACTGCAGCATGCAGTAAATCCAGTGCCAGGGGCTTGCAGGTAGCAGTGAATCCAGTGCCAGTGGCAATGGAGTCTGCAGTGAATCCAGTGCCCCTGGCACTGCACCCTCCAGTGAACCCAGTGCCAGCGGCACTGCACGCTCTAGTGAACACATTGCCAGCGGCAATGCAGCATGCAGTGAATTCAGTGCCAGCGGCACTGCAGCATGCAGTGAATCGAGTGCCAGGGTCACTGCAGCCTGCAGTGAATCCAGTGCCAGGGGCACTGCAGCTAGCAGTGAATCCAGTGCCAGTGGCACTGGAGTCTGCAGTGTATACAGTGCCCGCGGCACTGCACCCTCCAGTGAACCCAGTGCCAGCGGCACTGCATGCTCTAGTGAACCCATTGCCAGCGGCAGTGCAGCATGCAGTGAATCCAGTGCCAGGGGCACTGCAGCATGCAGTGAATCCAGTGCCAGTGGCATTGGAGTCTGCAGTGAACCCAGTGCCCGCGGCACTGCACCCTCCAGTGAACCCAGTGTCCGCGGCACTGCACCCTCCAGTGAACCCAGTGCCAGCGGCACTGCACCCTCCAGTGAATCCAGTGCCAGGGGCACTGCAGCATACAGTGAATCCAGTGCCAGTGGCACTGCTGCATGCAGTGAATCCAGTGCCAGTGGCACTGGAGTCTGCAGTGAACCCTGTGCCCGCGGCACTGCACCATACAGTGAACCCAGTTTCCACGGCACTGCACCCTCCAGTGAACCCATTGCCAGTGGCACTGCAGCATGCAGTGAAGCCAGTGCCAGTGGCACTGCAGCATGTAGTGAATCCAGTGCCAGTGGCACTGCAGGATGCATTGAAGCCAGTGCCAGTGGCACTGCAGCATGCAGTGAAGCCAGTGCCAGTGGCACTGCAGCATGCAGTGAAGCCAGTGCCAGTGGCACTGCAGCATGCAGTGAAGCCAGTGCCAGTGGCACTGCAGCATGCAGTGAAACCCGTGCCAGTGGCACTGCACCCTCCAGTGAACCCAGTGCCAGCGGCACTGCACCCTCCAGTGAACCCAGTTTCCACGGCACTGCACCCTCCAGTGAACCCATTGCCAGTGGCACTGCAGCATGCAGTGAAGCCAGTGCCAGTGGCACTGCAGCATGCAGTGAACTCAGTTCCCGCGGCACTGCACCCTCCAGTGAACACAGTGCCAGCGGCACTGCAGCCTGCAGTGAATCCAGTGCCCGCGGCAGTGCACCGTACAGTGAACACAGTGCCTTCTGCACCGCAGCCTCCAGTGCCCCGGTGACCATGGCACTGCAGCCACCGGTACCCCAGTGCCCTCGGCCCATACCCTCCAGCTCTTGAAGCCACTCACCGTGCCTGAAGGCCCTCCCCGTGCCTGAATGCACTCCCGGTGTCTGTAGTTACTCCCATTGCCTGAATGGCATGGGTAATCTCTGAAGCTGCACCCCTGCCTGAGGGCATTCTCTGTGTCTCCTTGAGTTCCCTGTGCATGACGGGGCATCCCTTGGTGAAAGGCACATGTGCTCCCCTTGCCCGAATTGCACAGGAGCTCCCCGTGCCTGAAGACTCACCCCATGCCTGAAGAAGCTCCCAGTGCCTGAAGGCAAGCCCCATGCCTGAAGGCGCTCCCCTTGATTCAAGGGCACAGGGACCCCCTGAAGGCTTGCGCCATGCCTGCCGGTGCACCCCTCCCCTGAGGGTGCCGCGTGCCTGATGGCGAGCCCAGTGCCCGACGTCTCGCCCTGTGCCCGAAGAGCACGGAGGCTCCGCGTGCCTGAAGTCGTGCCCTGTGCACGAAGCCGCTCACTGTACCTGAAGGTGCTCCCAGTGCCCGAAGACAAGCCCCATGGTTGAAGGCGTGCACCGTGCCTGAAAATGTTCCCTGGGCCCGAAGCCGCTCCCTGTTCCTGAAGGCACGCCTCTTGCCTGAAACAGCTCCACGTGCCTGTCCTCAAGCCTCTTGCATGAAGGCGAGCCCCGTGCCCGAAGCCTTGCCCCGTGCGTGAAGCCCCGCCTGGTGCCTGAAGGCACACCCCTCGCCTGAAGTCACGCCCCGTGCCTGAATTGCAAGGGCATGCCCAGTGCCTGAGGGTATGCCCAGCGACTGAAGTCGGTCACCCCCGATGACTGAGTCATGCCCAGCGAACGAAGTCACTCCCAAAGTCACTCCAAGTGACTGAAGTCAAAGTCACTCCCAGTGAAGGAAGTTACTCCCAAAGTCCTTCCAAGCGACAGAAGCCTCTCCTCCCGATGTCACTCCCAGTGACGAAAGTCACTCGCTATGTCACTCCCAAGTGAGGGAAGCCTCTCCCAAAGTCACTCCCCGTGACAGAAGTCACTCCCGATGTCACTCCCAGTGACGCAAGTCACTCCCGAATTCACAACCAGTGACGGAAGTCCCTCTCGAAGTCCCTCTCCCAGTGACGGAAGTCACTCCCGAAGTCATTCCCAGGGACTGAAGACAAAGCCACTCCCAGCTGCTGATCCGGCTGCTGAGGTCACCGTTACTCCCAGTGACGGAAGGAAATGTCACACTCGGTGTCTGAAGTGACTCCTAGTGACTGCAGTCGTCACTCCCACTCCCAGTGCCTGAAGTCTTCACTGCCAGTGCCTGAAGTCGGCACTCGCAGTGCCTGAAGGAATTGCAGGGGAAGGACCGAGAGAGCGAGACGCAGAATTCCAAGCAGCGCCTCCAGGCTCTGTGGTCTCGGCACGGAAACTCCCGGGGAAAGACAGAGACAGAGGGAGACACAGAATCCCATGCAGCCCCCAGGCTCTGTGCTCTCACCACAGAGCCTCCTGGGGAAGGACAGAGAGGGAGGCACAGAATCCCAAGCAGCCCCTCCAGGCTCTGTGCTCGCAGCACAGAGCCTCCAGTTCCTGAAGCCACTCACCATGCCTGAAGGCACTCCCCGTGCCTGAATGCGCTCCCCGTTCCTGAAGGCATTCCCTTTGCCTGAAGGCACAAGCGCTCTCTGAGGGCGCACCCCGTGGGTGACGGCGCACCCCTTGCCTGAGGGCGCCCTGCGCCTGAGGGCGAGCCCAGTGCCTGATGACGCGCCCTGTGCCCGAAGAGCACAGGGGCTCCCCGTGCCTGAAGTCGCACCCCGTGCATGAAGCCGCTCACTGTACCTGGAGGTGCTCCCAGGGCCTGAAGACAAGCTCCATGGTTGAAGGTGCGCCCCGTGCTGGAAAACGCTCCATGTGCCCGAAGGGGCTCCTGTTCCTGAAGGCAGGCCTCTTGCCTGAAACAGCTCCACGTGTCTGTACTAAAGCCCCTTGCCTGCAGGCAAGGCCCGTGCCTGAAGGAAAGCCCTGTGCCTGAAGCCTTGCCCCACGCATGAAGCCCCGCCCAGGGCCTGAAGGCACGCCCCTGGCCTGAAGGCATGCCCCATGCCCGAAGGCTTGCCCCATGCGTGAATTCTCACCCTGTGCCTGAAGTCTAGCCCCCCGCCTGAAGGGCACAGGCACGCTCAGGGCCCGAGGGCATGCCCAGGGACTGAAGTCAGTCACTCCCAATGACCGAAGTCACTCCTAGTGACGGAAGTCCCTCGCAAAGACACACACAGTGACGGAAGTCCCACTCGAAGTCACTCCCACGGACGGAAGTCACTCCCGAAGTCACCCCCAGGGACTGAAGTCACTCCTGACGTCACTCCCAGTGCCTGAAGTCCGCAATCCCAGTTCCTGGAGGAACTGGAGGGGAAGGACAGAGAGAGGGAGACACACAATCCCATGCAGCCTCCAGCTCTGTGCTCCAACCAGAGACCCCTGGGGAAAAACAGACAGGGAGACTCAGAATCCCAAGCAGCCCATCCAGGCTCCAGTGCCAGCCGTACCGGGGCACAGGACGCCCCAGCGACCGCGGGACTGGAGCTTCCGGTGACCCGAGGGACCGCGGCCCTGGAGCCTCCAAGGACCACAGTGTCCACGTCACTGCAGACTCCAATGAACCCAGTGCCCGCGGCACTGCGGCCTCCAGGGAGCCAGTGCCCGCGGCACTGCACACTCGAGTGAACGCTGTGCCCGCGACACGGCAGTCAGCCGTGAACCAAGCGCCTGAGGCACTGCAGCGTGCAGTGAACCCAGTGCCCTCTGCACTGCAGCCTCCAGTGAACACACTGCCCACGACACTGCAGCTTCCAGTGAAGGCAGTGCCCGATGCACTGCACCCTCCAGTGAACGCAGTGCCTGCGGAAGTTCACCCCCAGTGAACCCATGACCGTTGCACTGCATGCTCCAGCGAACCCAGTGCCCCAGGCACTGCACCCTCCAGTAAACCCAGTGCCCGCGGCACTGCAAATTCGAGTGAACCCAGGGCCCAAGGCACTGCACCGTCCAGTGAACCCATTGCCAGTGGCACTGCAGCATGCAGTGAATCCAGTGCCAGTGGCACTGGAGTCTGCAGTGAACCCAGTGCCCGCGGCACTGCACCCTCCAGTGAACCCAGTGTCCGCGGCACTGCACCCTCCATTGAACCCAGTGCCAGCGGCACTGAAGCATGCAGTGAATCCAGTGCCAGGGGCACTGCAGCTAGCAGTGAATCCAGTGCCAGTGGCACTGGATTCTGCAGTGAATCCAGTGCCCCTGTCACTGCACCCTCCAGTGAACCCAGTGCCAGCGGCACTGCACGCTCTAGTGAACCCATTGCCAGCGGCACTGCAGCATGCAGTGAATCCATTGCCAGTGGCACTGCAGCATGCAGTGAATCCAGTGCCAGGGGCACTGCAGCATGCAGTGAAGCCAGTGCCAGTGGCACTGCAGCATGCAGCGAACCCAGTGACCGTGGCACTGGAGTCTGCAGTGAATCCAGTGCCCCTGGCACTGCACCCTCCAGTGAACCCAGTGCCAGCGGCACTGCACGCTCTAGTGAACCCATTGCGAGCGGCATTGCAGAATGCAGTGAAATCATTGCCAGCAGCACTGCAGCATGCAGTGAATCCAGTGCCAGGGGCACTGCAGCATGCAGTGAATCCAGTGCCAGGGGCACTGCAGCATGCAGTGAATCCAGTGCCAGTGGCACTGGAGTCTGCAGTGAACCCAGTGCCCGTGGCACTGCAGCCTCCAGTGAACCCAGTGTCCGCGGCACTGCACCCTCCAGTGAACCCAGTGCCAGCGGCACTGCACCCTCCAGTGAATCCAGTGCCAGGGGCACTGCAGCATACAGTGAATCCAGTGCCAGTGGCACTGCTGCATGCAGTGAATCCAGTGCCAGTGGCACTGGAGTCTGCAGTGAACCCTGTGCCTGCGGCACTGCACCTTACAGTGAACCCAGTTTCCACGGCACTGCACCCTCCAGTGAACCCATTGCAAGTGGCACTGCAGCATGCAGTGAAGCCAGTGCCAGTGGCACTGCAGCATGTAGTGAATCCATTGCCAGTGGCACTGCAGGATGCAGTGAAGCCAGTGCCAGTGGCACTGCAGCATGCAGTGAAGCCAGTGCCAGTGGCACTGCAGCATGCAGTGAAGCCAGTGCCAGTGGCACTGCAGCATGCAGTGAATCCAGTGCCAGTGGCACTGCAGCATGCAGTGAAGCCAGTGCCAGTGGCACTGCAGCATGCAGTGAACCCAGTGCCCGTGGCACTGCACCCTCCAGTGAACCCAGTGCCAGCGGCACTGCAGCATGCAGTGAATCCATTGCCAGTGGCACTGCAGCATGCAGTGAATCCAGTGCCAGGGGCACTGCAGCATGCAGTGAAGCCAGTGCCAGTGGCACTGCAGCATGCAGTGAAACCCGTGCCAGTGGCACTGCACCCTCCAGTGAACCCAGTGCCAGCGGCACTGCACCCTCCAGTGAACCCAGTTTCCACGGCACTGCACCCTCCAGTGAACCCATTGCCAGTGGCACTGCAGCATGCAGTGAAGCCAGTGCCAGTGGCACTGCAGCATGCAGTGAATCCAGTGCCAGTGGCACTGCAGGATGCAGTGAAGCCAGTGCCAGTGGCATTGCAGCATGCAGTGAAGCCAGTTCCAGTGGCACTGCAACATGCAGTGAACCCAGTGCCAGTGGCACTGAAGCATGCAGTGAAGCCAGTGCCAGTGGCACTGCACCCTCCAGTGAACCCAGTGCCAGTGGCACTGCAGCATGCAGTGAAGCCAGTGCCAGTGGCACTGCAGCATGCAGTGAAGCCAGTGCCAGTGGCACTGCACCCTCCAGTGAACCCAGTGCCAGTGGCACTGCAGCATGCAGTGAAGCCAGTGCCAGTGGCACTGCAGCATGCAGTGAAGCCAGTGCCAGCGGCACTGCACCCTCCCGTGAACGCAGTGCCTTCGCCAGTTCACCCCCAGTGAACCCATGGCCGTTACACTGCACGCTCCAGCGAACCCAGTGCCCAAGGCACTGCACCCTCCAGTAAACCCAGTGCCCGCGGCACTGCAAATTCAAGTGAACCCAGGGCCTAAGGCACTGCACCGTGCAGTGAACCCAGTGCCCGCGGAACTGCACCCACCAGGGAACCCAGTGCCCGTTGCACTGCAGTCTGCAGTGAAACCAGTGCCCGTGGCACTGCACCCTCCAGTGAAGCCAGTGCCCGCGGCACTGCACCCTCCAGTGAACCCAGTGCCCGTTGCACTGCAGTCTGCAGTGAAACCAGTGCCCGTGGCACTGCACCCTCCAGTGAAGCCAGTGCCCGCGGCACTGCACCCTCCAGTGAACCCAGTGCCCGTGGCACTGCACCGTCCACTGAACCAAGTGCCAGCGGCACGGCAGCATGCAGTGAATCCAGTGCCAGTGTCACTGCAGCATGCAGTGAGTCCAGTGCCAGTGGCACTGCAGCATGCAGTAAATCCAGTGCCAGGGGCTTGCAGCTAGCAGTGAATTCAGTGCCAGTGGCACTGCAGCATGCAGTGAATCCAGTGCCAGTGGCACTGCAGCATGCAGTGAATCCAGTGCCAGCGGCACTGCAGCATGCAGTAAATCCAGTGCCAGGGGCTTGCAGCTAGCAGTGAATTCAGTGCCAGTGGCACTGCAGCATGCAGTGAATTCAGTGCCAGTGGCACTGCAGCATGCAGTGAATCCAGTGCCAGCGGCACTGCAGCATGCAGTAAATCCAGTGCCAGGGGCTTGCAGCTAGCAGTGAATTCAGTGCCAGTGGCACTGCAGCATGCAGTGAATTCAGTGCCAGTGGCACTGCAGCATGCAGTGAATCCAGTGCCAGCGGCACTGCAGCATGCAGTAAATCCAGTGCCAGGGGCTTGCAGCTAGCAGTGAATTCAGTGCCAGTGGCACTGCAGCATGCAGTGAATCCAGTGCCAGTGGCACTGCAGCATGCAGTGAATCCAGTGCCAGTGGCACTGGAGTCTGCAGTGAACCCAGTGCCCGCGGCACTGCAGCCTCCAGTGAACCCAGTGTCCGCGGCACTGCACCCTCCAGTGAACCCAGTGCCAGCGGCACTGCAGCATGCAGTGAATCCAGTGCCAGTGGCACTGCTGCATGCAGTGAATCCAGTGCCAGTGGCACTGGAGTCTGCAGTGTATCCAGTGCCAGTGGCACTGCAGCATGCAGTGAATCCAGTGCCAGTGGCACTGCACCCTCCAGTGAACCCAGTGCCAGCGGCACTGCAGCATGCAGTGAATCCAGTGCCAGTGGCACTGCAGCATGCAGTGAATCCAGTGCCAGTGGCACTGGAGTCTGCAGTGTATACAGTGCCCGCGGCACTGCACCCTCCAGTGAACCCAGTGCCAGCGGCACTGCACGCTCTAGTGAACACATTGCCAGCGGCAATGCAGCATGCAGTGAATTCAGTGCGAGCGGCACTGCAGCATGCAGTGAATCGAGTGCCAGGGTCACTGCAGCCTGCAGTGAATCCAGTGCCAGGGGCACTGCAGCTAGCAGTGAATCCAGTGCCAGTGGCACTGGAGTCTGCAGTGTATACAGTGCCCGCGGCACTGCACCCTCCAGTGAACCCAGTGCCAGCGGCACTGCATGCTCTAGTGAACCCATTGCCAGCGGCAGTGCAGCATGCAGTGAATCCAGTGCCAGGGGCACTGCAGCATGCAGTGAATCCAGTGCCAGTGGCACTGGAGTCTGCAGTGAACCCAGTGCCCGCGGCACTGCACCCTCCAGTGAACCCAGTGTCCGCGGCACTGCACCCTCCAGTGAACCCAGTGCCAGCGGCACTGCACCCTCCAGTGAATCCAGTACCAGGGGCACTGCAGCATGCAGTGAATCCAGTGCCAGTGGCACTGCAGCATGCAGTGAATCCAGTGCCAGTGGCACTGGAGTCTGCAGTGTATACAGTGCCCGCGGCACTGCACCCTCCAGTGAACCCAGTGTCCGCGACACTGCACTCTCCAGTGAACCCAGTGCCAGCGGCACTGCATCATGAAGTGAACCAGTGCCAGCGGCACTGCAGCATGCAGTGAACCCAGTGCCAGCGGCACTGCAGCATGCAGTGAATCCAGTGCCAGTGGCCCTGCATCATGCAGTGAACCCAGTGCCAGCGGCACTGCAGCATGCAGTGAATACAGTGCCAGGGGCAGTGGAGTCTGCAGTGAATCCAGTGCCCGCGGCACTGCAACCTCCAGTGAACCAAGTGCCAGCGGCACTGCAGCATGCAGTAAATCCAGTGCCAGGGGCTTGCAGCTAGCAGTGGATCCAGTGCCAGTGGCACTGGAGTCAGCAGTGAACCCAGTTTCCATGGCACTGCACCCTCCAGTGAACCCATCGCGAGCGGCATTGCAGAATGCAGTGAAATCATTGCCAGCAGCACTGCAGCATGCAGTGAATCCAGTGCCAGGGGCACTGCAGCATGCAGTGAATCCAGTGCCAGGGGCACTGCAGCATGCAGTGAATCCAGTGCCAGTGGCACTGGAGTCTGCAGTGAACCCAGTGCCCGTGGCACTGCAGCCTCCAGTGAACCCAGTGTCCGCGGCACTGCACCCTCCAGTGAACCCAGTGCCAGCGGCACTGCACCCTCCAGTGAATCCAGTGCCAGGGGCACTGCAGCATACAGTGAATCCAGTGCCAGTGGCACTGCTGCATGCAGTGAATCCAGTGCCAGTGGCACTGGAGTCTGCAGTGAACCCTGTGCCCGCGGCACTGCACCTTACAGTGAACCCAGTTTCCACGGCACTGCACCCTCCAGTGAACCCATTGCAAGTGGCACTGCAGCATGCAGTGAAGCCAGTGCCAGTGGCACTGCAGCATGTAGTGAATCCATTGCCAGTGGCACTGCAGGATGCAGTGAAGCCAGTGCCAGTGGCACTGCAGCATGCAGTGAAGCCAGTGCCAGAGGCACTGCAGCATGCAGTGAAGCCAGTGCCAGTGGCACTGCAGCATGCAGTGAAGCCAGTGCCAGTGGCACTGCAGCATGCAGTGAAACCCGTGCCAGTGGCACTGCACCCTCCAGTGAACCCAGTGCCAGCGGCACTGCACCCTCCAGTGAACCCAGTGCCAGCGGCACTGCACCCTCCAGTGAACCCAGTTTCCACGGCACTGCACCCTCCAGTGAACCCATTGCCAGTGGCACTGCAGCATGCAGTGAAGCCAGTGCCAATGGCACTGCAGCATGCAGTGAAGCCAGTGCCAGTGGCACTGCACCGTCCAGTGAACCCAGTGCCAGTGGCACTGCAGCATGCAGTGAAGCCTGTGCCAGTGGCACTGCAGCATGCAGTGAATCCAGTGCCAGTGGCACTGCAGGATGCAGTGAAGCCAGTGCCAGTGGCACTGCAGCATGCAGTGAAGCCAGTGCCAGTGGCAGTGCAGCATGCAGTGAAGCCAGTGCCAGTGGCACTGCAGCATGCAGTGAAGCCAGTGCCAGTGGCACTGCAGCATGCAGTGAAACCCGTGCCAGTGGCACTGCACCCTCCAGTGAACCCAGTGCCAGCGGCACTGCACCCTCCAGTGAACCCAGTTTCCACGGCACTGCACCCTCCAGTGAACCCATTGCCAGTGGCACTGCAGCATGCAGTGAAGCCAGTGCCAGTGGCACTGCAGCATGCAGTGAATCCAGTGCCAGTGGCACTGCAGGATGCAGTGAAGCCAGTGCCAGTGGCATTGCAGCATGCAGTGAAGCCAGTTCCAGTGGCACTGCAACATGCAGTGAACCCAGTGCCATTGGCACTGAAGCATGCAGTGAAGCCAGTGCCAGTGGCACTGCACCCTCCAGTGAACCCAGTGCCAGTGGCACTGCAGCATGCAGTGAAGCCAGTGCCAGTGGCACTGCAGCATGCAGTGAAGCCAGTGCCAGTGGCACTGCACCCTCCAGTGAACCCAGTGCCAGTGGCACTGCAGCATGCAGTGAAGCCAGTGCCAGTGGCACTGCAGCATGCAGTGAAGCCAGTGCCAGCGGCACTGCACCCTCCCGTGAACGCAGTGCCTGCGCCAGTTCACCCCCAGTGAACCCATGGCCGTTACACTGCACGCTCCAGCGAACCCAGTGCCCAAGGCACTGCACCCTCCAGTAAACCCAGTGCCCGCGGCACTGCAAATTCAAGTGAACCCAGGGCCTAAGGCACTGCACCGTGCAGTGAACCCAGTGCCCGCGGAACTGCACCCACCAGGGAACCCAGTGCCCGTTGCACTGCAGTCTGCAGTGAAACCAGTGCCCGTGGCACTGCACCCTCCAGTGAAGCCAGTGCCCGCGGCACTGCACCCTCCAGTGAACCCAGTGCCCGTGGCACTGCACCGTCCACTGAACCAAGTGCCAGCGGCACGGCAGCATGCAGTGAATCCAGTGCCAGTGTCACTGCAGCATGCAGTGAATCCAGTGCCAGGGGCACTGCAGCCAGCAGTGAATCCAGTGCCAGGGGCACTGCAGCCAGCAGTGAATCCAGTGCCAGTGGCACTGGAGTCTGAATTGAATCCAGTGCCCCTGGCACTGTACCCTCCAGTGAACCCAGTGCCAGCGGCACTGCACGCTCTAGTGAACCCATTGCCAGCGGCACTGCAGCATGCAGTGAATCCAGTGCCAGGGGCAATGCAGCATGCAGTGAATCCAGTGCCAGTGGCACTGCAGCATGCAGTGAATCTAGTGCCAGTGGCACTGTAGTCTGAAGTGAACCCAGTGCCCGCGGCACTGCACCCTCCTGTGAACCCAGTGCCGGCGGCACTGCACCCTCCAGTGAACCCAGTGTCCGTGGCACTGCACCCACCTGTGAACCCAGTGCCAGCGGCACTGCAGCATGCAGTGAATCCAGTGCCAGGTGCACTGCAGCTAGCAGTGAACCCAGTACCTGTGGCACTGCAGTCTGCAGGGAATCCTGTGCCCGCGGCACTGCACCCTCCACCTAACCCAGTGCCAGCGGCACTGCAGCATACAGTGAATCCAGTGCCAGTGGCACTGCTGCATGCAGTGAATCCAGTGCCAGTGGCACTGCAGCATGCAGTGAATCCAGAGCCAGTGGCACTGCAGCATGCAGTGAATCCAGTGCCCGCGGCACTGCCGTCTGCAGGGAATCCAGTGCCCGCGGCACTGCACCCTCCAGTGAACCCAGTGCCAGCGGCACTGCAGCATGCAGTAAATCCAGTGCCAGGGGCTTGCAGCTAGCAGTGAATCCAGTGCCAGTGGCACTGGAGTCTGCAGTGAATCCATTGCCCCTGGCACTGCACCCTCCAGTGAACCCAGTGCCAGCGGCACTGCACGCTCTAGTGAACCCATTGCCAGCGGCATTGCAGCATGCAGTGAATTCAGTGCCAGTGGCACTGCAGCATGCAGTGAATCCAGTGCCAGTGGCACTGCAGCATGCAGTGAATCCAGTGCCAGTGGCACTGCAGCATGCAGTGAATCCAGTGCCAGTGGCACTGGAGTCTGCAGTGAATCCAGTGCCCGCATCACTGCAGTCTGCAGGGAATCCAGTGCCCGTGGCACTGCACCCTCCAGTGAACCCAGTGCCAGCGGCACTGCAGCATGCAGTGAATCCAGTGCCAGGGGCACTGCAGCATGCAGTGAAGCCAGTGTCAGTGGCACTGCAGCATGCAGTGAATCCAGTGCCAGTCGCACTGCAGCATGCAGTGAACCCAGTGCCAGCGGCACTGCACCCTCCAGTGAACCCAGTGCCAGCGGTACTGCACCCTCCAGTGAACCCAGTGCCAGTGGCACTGCAGCCTGCAGTGAACCCAGTATCTGTGGCACTGCAGTCTGCAGGGAATCCAGTGCCCGCGGCACTGCACCCTCCACTGAACCCAGTGCCCGTGGCACTGCACCCTCCAGTGAACCCAGTGCCAGCGGCACTGCAGCATGCAGTGAATCCATTGCCAGTGGCACTGCAGCATGCAGTGAATCCAGTGCCAGGGGCACTGCAGCATGCAGTGAAGCCAGTGCCAGTGGCACTGCAGCATGCAGCGAACCCAGTGACCGTGGCACTGGAGTCTGCAGTGAATCCAGTGCCCCTGGCACTGCACCCTCCAGTGAACCCAGTGCCAGCGGCACTGCACGCTCTAGTGAACCCATTGCGAGCGGCATTGCAGAATGCAGTGAAATCAGTGCCAGCAGCACTGCAGCATGCAGTGAATCCAGTGCCAGGGGCACTGCAGCATGCAGTGAATCCAGTGCCAGGGGCACTGCAGCATGCAGTGAATCCAGTGCCAGTGGCACTGGAGTCTGCAGTGAACCCAGTGCCCGTGGCACTGCAGCCTCCAGTGAACCCAGTGTCCGAGGCACTGCACCCTCCAGTGAACCCAGTGCCAGCGGCACTGCAGCATGCAGTGAATCCAGTGCCAGTGGCACTGCTGCATGCAGTGTATCCAGTGCCAGTGGCACTGGAGTCTGCAGTGTATCCAGTGCCAGTGGCACTGCAGCATGCAGTGAATCCAGTGCCAGTGGCACTGCACCCTCCAGTGAACCCAGGGCCCGCGGCACTGCACCCTCCAGTGAACCCAGTGTCCGCGGCACTTCACTCTCCAGTGAACCCAGTGCCAGCGGCACTGCATCATGAAGTGAACCAGTGCCAGGGGCACTGCAGCATGCAGTGAATCCAGTGCCAATGGCACTGCACCCTCCAGTGAAGCAAGTGCTCGCGGCACTGTACCCTCCAGTGAACCCAGTGCCCGCGGCACTGCACCCTCCACTGAACCCAGTGCCAGCGGCACTGCAGCATGCAGTGAACCCAGTGCCAGCGGCACTGCAGCATGCAGTGAATCCAGTGCCAGTGGCCCTGCATCATGCAGTGAATCCAGTGCCTGTGGCACTGCAGCATGCAGTGAATCCAGTGCCAGTGGCACTGCAGCATGCAGTGAATCCAGTGCCAGGGGCAGTGGAGTCTGCAGTGAATCCAGTGCCCGCGGCCCTGCAGTCTGCAGGGAATCGTGCCCGCGGCACTGCAACCTCCAGTGAACCAAGTGCCAGCGGCACTGCAGCATGCAGTAAATCCAGTGCCAGGGGCTTGCAGGTAGCAGTGAATCCAGTGCCAGTGGCAATGGAGTCTGCAGTGAATCCAGTGCCCCTGGCACTGCACCCTCCAGTGAACCCAGTGCCAGCGGCACTGCATGCTCTAGTGAACACATTGCCAGCGGCAATGCAGCATGCAGTGAATTCAGTGCCAGCGGCACTGCAGCATGCAGTGAATCGAGTGCCAGGGTCACTGCAGCCTGCAGTGAATCCAGTGCCAGGGGCACTGCAGCTAGCAGTGAATCCAGTGCCAGTGGCACTGGAGTCTGCAGTGTATACAGTGCCCGCGGCACTGCACCCTCCAGTGAACCCAGTGCCAGCGGCACTGCATGCTCTAGTGAACCCATTGCCAGCGGCAGTGCAGCATGCAGTGAATCCAGTGCCAGGGGCACTGCAGCATGCAGTGAATCCAGTGCCAGTGGCACTGGAGTCTGCAGTGAACCCAGTGCCCGCGGCACTGCACCCTCCAGTGAACCCAGTGTCCGCGGCACTGCACCCTCCAGTGAACCCAGTGCCAGCGGCACTGCACCCTCCAGTGAATCCAGTGCCAGGGGCACTGCAGCATACAGTGAATCCAGTGCCAGTGGCACTGCTGCATGCAGTGAATCCAGTGCCAGTGGCACTGGAGTCTGCAGTGAACCCTGTGCCCGCGGCACTGCACCATAAAGTGAACCCAGTTTCCACGGCACTGCACCCTCCAGTGAACCCATTGCCAGTGGCACTGCAGCATGCAGTGAAGCCAGTGCCAGTGGCACTGCAGCATGTAGTGAATCCAGTGCCAGTGGCACTGCAGGATGCAGTGAAGCCAGTGCCAGTGGCACTGCAGCATGCAGTGAAGCCAGTGCCAGTGGCACTGCAGCATGCAGTGAAGCCAGTGCCAGTGGCACTGCAGCATGCAGTGAAGCCAGTGCCAGTGGCACTGCAGCATGCAGTGAAACCCGTGCCAGTGGCACTGCACCCTCCAGTGAACCCAGTGCCAGCGGCACTGCACCCTCCAGTGAACCCAGTTTCCACGGCACTGCACCCTCCAGTGAACCCATTGCCAGTGGCACTGCAGCATGCAGTGAAGCCAGTGCCAGTGGCACTGCAGCATGCAGTGAACTCAGTTCCCGCGGCACTGCACCCTCCAGTGAACACAGTGCCAGCGGCACTGCAGCCTGCAGTGAATCCAGTGCCCGCGGCAGTGCACCGTACAGTGAACACAGTGCCTTCGGCACCGCAGCCTCCAGTGCCCCGGTGACCATGGCACTGCAGCCACCGGTACCCCAGTGCCCTCGGCCCATACCCTCCAGCTCTTGAAGCCACTCACCGTGCCTGAAGGCCCTCCCCGTGCCTGAATGCACTCCCGGTGTCTGTAGTTACTCCCATTGCCTGAATGGCATGGGTAATCTCTGAAGCTGCACCCCTGCCTGAGGGCATTCTCTGTGTCTCCTTGAGTTCCCTGTGCATGACGGGGCATCCCTTGGTGAAAGGCACATGTGCTCCCCTTGCCCGAATTGCACAGGAGCTCCCCGTGCCTGAAGACTCACCCCATGCCTGAAGAAGCTCCCAGTGCCTGAAGGCAAGCCCCATGCCTGAAGGCGCTCCCCTTGATTCAAGGGCACAGGGACCCCCTGAAGGCTTGCGCCATGCCTGCCGGTGCACCCCTCCCCTGAGGGTGCCGCGTGCCTGATGGCGAGCCCAGTGCCCGACGTCTCGCCCTGTGCCCGAAGAGCACGGAGGCTCCGCGTGCCTGAAGTCGTGCCCTGTGCACGAAGCCGCTCACTGTACCTGAAGGTGCTCCCAGTGCCCGAAGACAAGCCCCATGGTTGAAGGCGTGCACCGTGCCTGAAAATGTTCCCTGGGCCCGAAGCCGCTCCCTGTTCCTGAAGGCACGCCTCTTGCCTGAAACAGCTCCACGTGCCTGTCCTCAAGCCTCTTGCATGAAGGCGAGCCCCGTGCCCGAAGCCTTGCCCCGTGCGTGAAGCCCCGCCTGGTGCCTGAAGGCACACCCCTCGCCTGAAGTCACGCCCCGTGCCTGAATTGCAAGGGCATGCCCAGTGCCTGAGGGTATGCCCAGCGACTGAAGTCGGTCACCCCCGATGACTGAGTCATGCCCAGCGAACGAAGTCACTCCCAAAGTCACTCCAAGTGACTGAAGTCAAAGTCACTCCCAGTGAAGGAAGTTACTCCCAAAGTCCTTCCAAGCGACAGAAGCCTCTCCTCCCGATGTCACTCCCAGTGACGAAAGTCACTCGCTATGTCACTCCCAAGTGAGGGAAGCCTCTCCCAAAGTCACTCCCCGTGACAGAAGTCACTCCCGATGTCACTCCCAGTGACGCAAGTCACTCCCGAATTCACAACCAGTGACGGAAGTCCCTCTCGAAGTCCCTCTCCCAGTGACGGAAGTCACTCCCGAAGTCATTCCCAGGGACTGAAGACAAAGCCACTCCCAGCTGCTGATCCGGCTGCTGAGGTCACCGTTACTCCCAGTGACGGAAGGAAATGTCACACTCGGTGTCTGAAGTGACTCCTAGTGACTGCAGTCGTCACTCCCACTCCCAGTGCCTGAAGTCTTCACTGCCAGTGCCTGAAGTCGGCACTCGCAGTGCCTGAAGGAATTGCAGGGGAAGGACCGAGAGAGCGAGACGCAGAATTCCAAGCAGCGCCTCCAGGCTCTGTGGTCTCGGCACGGAAACTCCCGGGGAAAGACAGAGACAGAGGGAGACACAGAATCCCATGCAGCCCCCAGGCTCTGTGCTCTCACCACAGAGCCTCCTGGGGAAGGACAGAGAGGGAGGCACAGAATCCCAAGCAGCCCCTCCAGGCTCTGTGCTCGCAGCACAGAGCCTCCAGTTCCTGAAGCCACTCACCATGCCTGAAGGCACTCCCCGTGCCTGAATGCGCTCCCCGTTCCTGAAGGCATTCCCTTTGCCTGAAGGCACAAGCGCTCTCTGAGGGCGCACCCCGTGGGTGACGGCGCACCCCTTGCCTGAGGGCGCCCTGCGCCTGAGGGCGAGCCCAGTGCCTGATGACGCGCCCTGTGCCCGAAGAGCACAGGGGCTCCCCGTGCCTGAAGTCGCACCCCGTGCATGAAGCCGCTCACTGTACCTGGAGGTGCTCCCAGGGCCTGAAGACAAGCTCCATGGTTGAAGGTGCGCCCCGTGCTGGAAAACGCTCCATGTGCCCGAAGGGGCTCCTGTTCCTGAAGGCAGGCCTCTTGCCTGAAACAGCTCCATGTGTCTGTACTAAAGCCCCTTGCCTGCAGGCAAGGCCCGTGCCTGAAGGAAAGCCCTGTGCCTGAAGCCTTGCCCCACGCATGAAGCCCCGCCCAGGGCCTGAAGGCACGCCCCTGGCCTGAAGGCATGCCCCATGCCCGAAGGCTTGCCCCATGCGTGAATTCTCACCCTGTGCCTGAAGTCTAGCCCCCCGCCTGAAGGGCACAGGCACGCTCAGGGCCCGAGGGCATGCCCAGGGACTGAAGTCAGTCACTCCCAATGACCGAAGTCACTCCTAGTGACGGAAGTCCCTCGCAAAGACACACACAGTGACGGAAGTCCCACTCGAAGTCACTCCCACGGACGGAAGTCACTCCCGAAGTCACCCCCAGGGACTGAAGTCACTCCTGACGTCACTCCCAGTGCCTGAAGTCCGCAATCCCAGTTCCTGGAGGAACTGGAGGGGAAGGACAGAGAGAGGGAGACACACAATCCCATGCAGCCTCCAGCTCTGTGCTCCAACCAGAGACCCCTGGGGAAAAACAGACAGGGAGACTCAGAATCCCAAGCAGCCCATCCAGGCTCCAGTGCCAGCCGTACCGGGGCACAGGACGCCCCAGCGACCGCGGGACTGGAGCTTCCGGTGACCCGAGGGACCGCGGCCCTGGAGCCTCCAAGGACCACAGTGTCCACGTCACTGCAGACTCCAATGAACCCAGTGCCCGCGGCACTGCGGCCTCCAGGGAGCCCAGTGCCCGCGGCACTGCACACTCGAGTGAACGCTGTGCCCGCGACACGGCAGTCAGCCGTGAACCAAGCGCCTGAGGCACTGCAGCGTGCAGTGAACCCAGTGCCCTCTGCACTGCAGCCTCCAGTGAACACACTGCCCACGACACTGCAGCTTCCAGTGAAGGCAGTGCCCGATGCACTGCACCCTCCAGTGAACGCAGTGCCTGCGGAAGTTCACCCCCAGTGAACCCATGACCGTTGCACTGCATGCTCCAGCGAACCCAGTGCCCCAGGCACTGCACCCTCCAGTAAACCCAGTGCCCGCGGCACTGCAAATTCGAGTGAACCCAGGGCCCAAGGCACTGCACCGTCCAGTGAACCCATTGCCAGTGGCACTGCAGCATGCAGTGAATCCAGTGCCAGTGGCACTGGAGTCTGCAGTGAACCCAGTGCCCGCGGCACTGCACCCTCCAGTGAACCCAGTGTCCGCGGCACTGCACCCTCCATTGAACCCAGTGCCAGCGGCACTGAAGCATGCAGTGAATCCAGTGCCAGGGGCACTGCAGCTAGCAGTGAATCCAGTGCCAGTGGCACTGGATTCTGCAGTGAATCCAGTGCCCCTGTCACTGCACCCTCCAGTGAACCCAGTGCCAGCGGCACTGCACGCTCTAGTGAACCCATTGCCAGCGGCACTGCAGCATGCAGTGAATCCATTGCCAGTGGCACTGCAGCATGCAGTGAATCCAGTGCCAGGGGCACTGCAGCATGCAGTGAAGCCAGTGCCAGTGGCACTGCAGCATGCAGCGAACCCAGTGACCGTGGCACTGGAGTCTGCAGTGAATCCAGTGCCCCTGGCACTGCACCCTCCAGTGAACCCAGTGCCAGCGGCACTGCACGCTCTAGTGAACCCATTGCGAGCGGCATTGCAGAATGCAGTGAAATCATTGCCAGCAGCACTGCAGCATGCAGTGAATCCAGTGCCAGGGGCACTGCAGCATGCAGTGAATCCAGTGCCAGGGGCACTGCAGCATGCAGTGAATCCAGTGCCAGTGGCACTGGAGTCTGCAGTGAACCCAGTGCCCGTGGCACTGCAGCCTCCAGTGAACCCAGTGTCCGCGGCACTGCACCCTCCAGTGAACCCAGTGCCAGCGGCACTGCACCCTCCAGTGAATCCAGTGCCAGGGGCACTGCAGCATACAGTGAATCCAGTGCCAGTGGCACTGCTGCATGCAGTGAATCCAGTGCCAGTGGCACTGGAGTCTGCAGTGAACCCTGTGCCTGCGGCACTGCACCTTACAGTGAACCCAGTTTCCACGGCACTGCACCCTCCAGTGAACCCATTGCAAGTGGCACTGCAGCATGCAGTGAAGCCAGTGCCAGTGGCACTGCAGCATGTAGTGAATCCATTGCCAGTGGCACTGCAGGATGCAGTGAAGCCAGTGCCAGTGGCACTGCAGCATGCAGTGAAGCCAGTGCCAGTGGCACTGCAGCATGCAGTGAAGCCAGTGCCAGTGGCACTGCAGCATGCAGTGAATCCAGTGCCAGTGGCACTGCAGCATGCAGTGAAGCCAGTGCCAGTGGCACTGCAGCATGCAGTGAACCCAGTGCCCGTGGCACTGCACCCTCCAGTGAACCCAGTGCCAGCGGCACTGCAGCATGCAGTGAATCCATTGCCAGTGGCACTGCAGCATGCAGTGAATCCAGTGCCAGGGGCACTGCAGCATGCAGTGAAGCCAGTGCCAGTGGCACTGCAGCATGCAGTGAAACCCGTGCCAGTGGCACTGCACCCTCCAGTGAACCCAGTGCCAGCGGCACTGCACCCTCCAGTGAACCCAGTTTCCACGGCACTGCACCCTCCAGTGAACCCATTGCCAGTGGCACTGCAGCATGCAGTGAAGCCAGTGCCAGTGGCACTGCAGCATGCAGTGAATCCAGTGCCAGCGGCACTGCAGGATGCAGTGAAGCCAGTGCCAGTGGCATTGCAGCATGCAGTGAAGCCAGTTCCAGTGGCACTGCAACATGCAGTGAACCCAGTGCCAGTGGCACTGAAGCATGCAGTGAAGCCAGTGCCAGTGGCACTGCACCCTCCAGTGAACCCAGTGCCAGTGGCACTGCAGCATGCAGTGAAGCCAGTGCCAGTGGCACTGCAGCATGCAGTGAAGCCAGTGCCAGTGGCACTGCACCCTCCAGTGAACCCAGTGCCAGTGGCACTGCAGCATGCAGTGAAGCCAGTGCCAGTGGCACTGCAGCATGCAGTGAAGCCAGTGCCAGCGGCACTGCACCCTCCCGTGAACGCAGTGCCTTCGCCAGTTCACCCCCAGTGAACCCATGGCCGTTACACTGCACGCTCCAGCGAACCCAGTGCCCAAGGCACTGCACCCTCCAGTAAACCCAGTGCCCGCGGCACTGCAAATTCAAGTGAACCCAGGGCCTAAGGCACTGCATCGTGCAGTGAACCCAGTGCCCGCGGAACTGCACCCACCAGGGAACCCAGTGCCCGTTGCACTGCAGTCTGCAGTGAAACCAGTGCCCGTGGCACTGCACCCTCCAGTGAAGCCAGTGCCCGCGGCACTGCACCCTCCAGTGAACCCAGTGCCCGTGGCACTGCACCGTCCACTGAACCAAGTGCCAGCGGCACGGCAGCATGCAGTGAATCCAGTGCCAGTGTCACTGCAGCATGCAGTGAATCCAGTGCCAGTGGCACTGCAGCATGCAGTAAATCCAGTGCCAGGGGCTTGCAGCTAGCAGTGAATTCAGTGCCAGTGGCACTGCAGCATGCAGTGAATCCAGTGCCAGTGGCACTGCAGCATGCAGTAAATCCAGTGCCAGGGGCTTGCAGCTAGCAGTGAATTCAGTGCCAGTGGCACTGCAGCATGCAGTGAATCCAGTGCCAGTGGCACTGCAGCATGCAGTGAATCCAGTGCCAGCGGCACTGCAGCATGCAGTAAATCCAGTGCCAGGGGCTTGCAGCTAGCAGTGAATTCAGTGCCAGTGGCACTGCAGCATGCAGTGAATTCAGTGCCAGTGGCACTGCAGCATGCAGTGAATCCAGTGCCAGCGGCACTGCAGCATGCAGTAAATCCAGTGCCAGGGGCTTGCAGCTAGCAGTGAATTCAGTGCCAGTGGCACTGCAGCATGCAGTGAATTCAGTGCCAGTGGCACTGCAGCATGCAGTGAATCCAGTGCCAGCGGCACTGCAGCATGCAGTAAATCCAGTGCCAGGGGCTTGCAGCTAGCAGTGAATTCAGTGCCAGTGGCACTGCAGCATGCAGTGAATCCAGTGCCAGTGGCACTGCAGCATGCAGTGAATCCAGTGCCAGTGGCACTGGAGTCTGCAGTGAACCCAGTGCCCGCGGCACTGCAGCCTCCAGTGAACCCAGTGTCCGCGGCACTGCACCCTCCAGTGAACCCAGTGCCAGCGGCACTGCAGCATGCAGTGAATCCAGTGCCAGTGGCACTGCTGCATGCAGTGAATCCAGTGCCAGTGGCACTGGAGTCTGCAGTGTATCCAGTGCCAGTGGCACTGCAGCATGCAGTGAATCCAGTGCCAGTGGCACTGCACCCTCCAGTGAACCCAGTGCCAGCGGCACTGCAGCATGCAGTGAATCCAGTGCCAGTGGCACTGCAGCATGCAGTGAATCCAGTGCCAGTGGCACTGGAGTCTGCAGTGTATACAGTGCCCGCGGCACTGCACCCTCCAGTGAACCCAGTGCCAGCGGCACTGCACGCTCTAGTGAACACATTGCCAGCGGCAATGCAGCATGCAGTGAATTCAGTGCGAGCGGCACTGCAGCATGCAGTGAATCGAGTGCCAGGGTCACTGCAGCCTGCAGTGAATCCAGTGCCAGGGGCACTGCAGCTAGCAGTGAATCCAGTGCCAGTGGCACTGGAGTCTGCAGTGTATACAGTGCCCGCGGCACTGCACCCTCCAGTGAACCCAGTGCCAGCGGCACTGCATGCTCTAGTGAACCCATTGCCAGCGGCAGTGCAGCATGCAGTGAATCCAGTGCCAGGGGCACTGCAGCATGCAGTGAATCCAGTGCCAGTGGCACTGGAGTCTGCAGTGAACCCAGTGCCCGCGGCACTGCACCCTCCAGTGAACCCAGTGTCCGCGGCACTGCACCCTCCAGTGAACCCAGTGCCAGCGGCACTGCACCCTCCAGTGAATCCAGTACCAGGGGCACTGCAGCATGCAGTGAATCCAGTGCCAGTGGCACTGCAGCATGCAGTGAATCCAGTGCCAGTGGCACTGGAGTCTGCAGTGTATACAGTGCCCGCGGCACTGCACCCTCCAGTGAACCCAGTGTCCGCGACACTGCACTCTCCAGTGAACCCAGTGCCAGCGGCACTGCATCATGAAGTGAACCAGTGCCAGCGGCACTGCAGCATGCAGTGAACCCAGTGCCAGCGGCACTGCAGCATGCAGTGAATCCAGTGCCAGTGGCCCTGCATCATGCAGTGAACCCAGTGCCAGCGGCACTGCAGCATGCAGTGAATACAGTGCCAGGGGCAGTGGAGTCTGCAGTGAATCCAGTGCCCGCGGCACTGCAACCTCCAGTGAACCAAGTGCCAGCGGCACTGCAGCATGCAGTAAATCCAGTGCCAGGGGCTTGCAGCTAGCAGTGGATCCAGTGCCAGTGGCACTGGAGTCAGCAGTGAACCCAGTTTCCATGGCACTGCACCCTCCAGTGAACCCATCGCGAGCGGCATTGCAGAATGCAGTGAAATCATTGCCAGCAGCACTGCAGCATGCAGTGAATCCAGTGCCAGGGGCACTGCAGCATGCAGTGAATCCAGTGCCAGGGGCACTGCAGCATGCAGTGAATCCAGTGCCAGTGGCACTGGAGTCTGCAGTGAACCCAGTGCCCGTGGCACTGCAGCCTCCAGTGAACCCAGTGTCCGAGGCACTGCACCCTCCAGTGAACCCAGTGCCAGCGGCACTGCACCCTCCAGTGAATCCAGTGCCAGGGGCACTGCAGCATACAGTGAATCCAGTGCCAGTGGCACTGCTGCATGCAGTGAATCCAGTGCCAGTGGCACTGGAGTCTGCAGTGAACCCTGTGCCCGCGGCACTGCACCTTACAGTGAACCCAGTTTCCACGGCACTGCACCCTCCAGTGAACCCATTGCAAGTGGCACTGCAGCATGCAGTGAAGCCAGTGCCAGTGGCACTGCAGCATGTAGTGAATCCATTGCCAGTGGCACTGCAGGATGCAGTGAAGCCAGTGCCAGTGGCACTGCAGCATGCAGTGAAGCCAGTGCCAGAGGCACTGCAGCATGCAGTGAAGCCAGTGCCAGTGGCACTGCAGCATGCAGTGAAGCCAGTGCCAGTGGCACTGCAGCATGCAGTGAAACCCGTGCCAGTGGCACTGCACCCTCCAGTGAACCCAGTGCCAGCGGCACTGCACCCTCCAGTGAACCCAGTGCCAGGGGCACTGCACCCTCCAGTGAACCCAGTTTCCACGGCACTGCACCCTCCAGTGAACCCATTGCCAGTGGCACTGCAGCATGCAGTGAAGCCAGTGCCAATGGCACTGCAGCATGCAGTGAAGCCAGTGCCAGTGGCACTGCACCGTCCAGTGAACCCAGTGCCATTGGCACTGCAGCATGCAGTGAAGCCTGTGCCAGTGGCACTGCAGCATGCAGTGAATCCAGTGCCAGTGGCACTGCAGGATGCAGTGAAGCCAGTGCCAGTGGCACTGCAGCATGCAGTGAAGCCAGTGCCAGTGGCAGTGCAGCATGCAGTGAAGCCAGTGCCAGTGGCACTGCAGCATGCAGTGAAGCCAGTGCCAGTGGCACTGCAGCATGCAGTGAAACCCGTGCCAGTGGCACTGCACCCTCCAGTGAACCCAGTGCCAGCGGCACTGCACCCTCCAGTGAACCCAGTTTCCACGGCACTGCACCCTCCAGTGAACCCATTGCCAGTGGCACTGCAGCATGCAGTGAAGCCAGTGCCAGTGGCACTGCAGCATGCAGTGAATCCAGTGCCAGTGGCACTGCAGGATGCAGTGAAGCCAGTGCCAGTGGCATTGCAGCATGCAGTGAAGCCAGTTCCAGTGGCACTGCAACATGCAGTGAACCCAGTGCCATTGGCACTGAAGCATGCAGTGAAGCCAGTGCCAGTGGCACTGCACCCTCCAGTGAACCCAGTGCCAGTGGCACTGCAGCATGCAGTGAAGCCAGTGCCAGTGGCACTGCAGCATGCAGTGAAGCCAGTGCCAGTGGCACTGCACCCTCCAGTGAACCCAGTGCCAGTGGCACTGCAGCATGCAGTGAAGCCAGTGCCAGTGGCACTGCAGCATGCAGTGAAGCCAGTGCCAGCGGCACTGCACCCTCCCGTGAACGCAGTGCCTGCGCCAGTTCACCCCCAGTGAACCCATGGCCGTTACACTGCACGCTCCAGCGAACCCAGTGCCCAAGGCACTGCACCCTCCAGTAAACCCAGTGCCCGCGGCACTGCAAATTCAAGTGAACCCAGGGCCTAAGGCACTGCACCGTGCAGTGAACCCAGTGCCCGCGGAACTGCACCCACCAGGGAACCCAGTGCCCGTTGCACTGCAGTCTGCAGTGAAACCAGTGCCCGTGGCACTGCACCCTCCAGTGAAGCCAGTGCCCGCGGCACTGCACCCTCCAGTGAACCCAGTGCCCGTGGCACTGCACCGTCCACTGAACCAAGTGCCAGCGGCACGGCAGCATGCAGTGAATCCAGTGCCAGTGTCACTGCAGCATGCAGTGAATCCAGTGCCAGGGGCACTGCAGCCAGCAGTGAATCCAGTGCCAGGGGCACTGCAGCCAGCAGTGAATCCAGTGCCAGTGGCACTGGAGTCTGAATTGAATCCAGTGCCCCTGGCACTGTACCCTCCAGTGAACCCAGTGCCAGCGGCACTGCACGCTCTAGTGAACCCATTGCCAGTGGCACTGCAGCATGCAGTGAATCCAGTGCCAGGGGCAATGCAGCATGCAGTGAATCCAGTGCCAGTGGCACTGCAGCATGCAGTGAATCTAGTGCCAGTGGCACTGTAGTCTGAAGTGAACCCAGTGCCCGCGGCACTGCACCCTCCTGTGAACCCAGTGCCGGCGGCACTGCACCCTCCAGTGAACCCAGTGTCCGTGGCACTGCACCCACCTGTGAACCCAGTGCCAGCGGCACTGCAGCATGCAGTGAATCCAGTGCCAGGTGCACTGCAGCTAGCAGTGAACCCAGTACCTGTGGCACTGCAGTCTGCAGGGAATCCTGTGCCCGCGGCACTGCACCCTCCACCTAACCCAGTGCCAGCGGCACTGCAGCATACAGTGAATCCAGTGCCAGTGGCACTGCTGCATGCAGTGAATCCAGTGCCAGTGGCACTGCAGCATGCAGTGAATCCAGAGCCAGTGGCACTGCAGCATGCAGTGAATCCAGTGCCCGCGGCACTGCCGTCTGCAGGGAATCCAGTGCCCGCGGCACTGCACCCTCCAGTGAACCCAGTGCCAGCGGCACTGCAGCATGCAGTAAATCCAGTGCCAGGGGCTTGCAGCTAGCAGTGAATCCAGTGCCAGTGGCACTGGAGTCTGCAGTGAATCCATTGCCCCTGGCACTGCACCCTCCAGTGAACCCAGTGCCAGCGGCACTGCACGCTCTAGTGAACCCATTGCCAGCGGCATTGCAGCATGCAGTGAATTCAGTGCCAGTGGCACTGCAGCATGCAGTGAATCCAGTGCCAGTGGCACTGCAGCATGCAGTGAATCCAGTGCCAGTGGCACTGCAGCATGCAGTGAATCCAGTGCCAGTGGCACTGGAGTCTGCAGTGAATCCAGTGCCCGCATCACTGCAGTCTGCAGGGAATCCAGTGCCCGTGGCACTGCACCCTCCAGTGAACCCAGTGCCAGCGGCACTGCAGCATGCAGTGAATCCAGTGCCAGGGGCACTGCAGCATGCAGTGAAGCCAGTGTCAGTGGCACTGCAGCATGCAGTGAATCCAGTGCCAGTCGCACTGCAGCATGCAGTGAACCCAGTGCCAGCGGCACTGCACCCTCCAGTGAACCCAGTGCCAGCGGTACTGCACCCTCCAGTGAACCCAGTGCCAGTGGCACTGCAGCCTGCAGTGAACCCAGTATCTGTGGCACTGCAGTCTGCAGGGAATCCAGTGCCCGCGGCACTGCACCCTCCACTGAACCCAGTGCCCGTGGCACTGCACCCTCCAGTGAACCCAGTGCCAGCGGCACTGCAGCATGCAGTGAATCCATTGCCAGTGGCACTGCAGCATGCAGTGAATCCAGTGCCAGGGGCACTGCAGCATGCAGTGAAGCCAGTGCCAGTGGCACTGCAGCATGCAGCGAACCCAGTGACCGTGGCACTGGAGTCTGCAGTGAATCCAGTGCCCCTGGCACTGCACCCTCCAGTGAACCCAGTGCCAGCGGCACTGCACGCTCTAGTGAACCCATTGCGAGCGGCATTGCAGAATGCAGTGAAATCAGTGCCAGCAGCACTGCAGCATGCAGTGAATCCAGTGCCAGGGGCACTGCAGCATGCAGTGAATCCAGTGCCAGGGGCACTGCAGCATGCAGTGAATCCAGTGCCAGTGGCACTGGAGTCTGCAGTGAACCCAGTGCCCGTGGCACTGCAGCCTCCAGTGAACCCAGTGTCCGAGGCACTGCACCCTCCAGTGAACCCAGTGCCAGCGGCACTGCAGCATGCAGTGAATCCAGTGCCAGTGGCACTGCTGCATGCAGTGTATCCAGTGCCAGTGGCACTGGAGTCTGCAGTGTATCCAGTGCCAGTGGCACTGCAGCATGCAGTGAATCCAGTGCCAGTGGCACTGCACCCTCCAGTGAACCCAGGGCCCGCGGCACTGCACCCTCCAGTGAACCCAGTGTCCGCGGCACTTCACTCTCCAGTGAACCCAGTGCCAGCGGCACTGCATCATGAAGTGAACCAGTGCCAGGGGCACTGCAGCATGCAGTGAATCCAGTGCCAATGGCACTGCACCCTCCAGTGAAGCAAGTGCTCGCGGCACTGTACCCTCCAGTGAACCCAGTGCCCGCGGCACTGCACCCTCCACTGAACCCAGTGCCAGCGGCACTGCAGCATGCAGTGAACCCAGTGCCAGCGGCACTGCAGCATGCAGTGAATCCAGTGCCAGTGGCCCTGCATCATGCAGTGAATCCAGTGCCTGTGGCACTGCAGCATGCAGTGAATCCAGTGCCAGTGGCACTGCAGCATGCAGTGAATCCAGTGCCAGGGGCAGTGGAGTCTGCAGTGAATCCAGTGCCCGCGGCCCTGCAGTCTGCAGGGAATCGTGCCCGCGGCACTGCAACCTCCAGTGAACCAAGTGCCAGCGGCACTGCAGCATGCAGTAAATCCAGTGCCAGGGGCTTGCAGGTAGCAGTGAATCCAGTGCCAGTGGCAATGGAGTCTGCAGTGAATCCAGTGCCCCTGGCACTGCACCCTCCAGTGAACCCAGTGCCAGCGGCACTGCACGCTCTAGTGAACACATTGCCAGCGGCAATGCAGCATGCAGTGAATTCAGTGCCAGCGGCACTGCAGCATGCAGTGAATCGAGTGCCAGGGTCACTGCAGCCTGCAGTGAATCCAGTGCCAGGGGCACTGCAGCTAGCAGTGAATCCAGTGCCAGTGGCACTGGAGTCTGCAGTGTATACAGTGCCCGCGGCACTGCACCCTCCAGTGAACCCAGTGCCAGCGGCACTGCATGCTCTAGTGAACCCATTGCCAGCGGCAGTGCAGCATGCAGTGAATCCAGTGCCAGGGGCACTGCAGCATGCAGTGAATCCAGTGCCAGTGGCACTGGAGTCTGCAGTGAACCCAGTGCCCGCGGCACTGCACCCTCCAGTGAACCCAGTGTCCGCGGCACTGCACCCTCCAGTGAACCCAGTGCCAGCGGCACTGCACCCTCCAGTGAATCCAGTGCCAGGGGCACTGCAGCATACAGTGAATCCAGTGCCAGTGGCACTGCTGCATGCAGTGAATCCAGTGCCAGTGGCACTGGAGTCTGCAGTGAACCCTGTGCCCGCGGCACTGCACCATACAGTGAACCCAGTTTCCACGGCACTGCACCCTCCAGTGAACCCATTGCCAGTGGCACTGCAGCATGCAGTGAAGCCAGTGCCAGTGGCACTGCAGCATGTAGTGAATCCAGTGCCAGTGGCACTGCAGGATGCAGTGAAGCCAGTGCCAGTGGCACTGCAGCATGCAGTGAAGCCAGTGCCAGTGGCACTGCAGCATGCAGTGAAGCCAGTGCCAGTGGCACTGCAGCATGCAGTGAAGCCAGTGCCAGTGGCACTGCAGCATGCAGTGAAACCCGTGCCAGTGGCACTGCACCCTCCAGTGAACCCAGTGCCAGCGGCACTGCACCCTCCAGTGAACCCAGTTTCCACGGCACTGCACCCTCCAGTGAACCCATTGCCAGTGGCACTGCAGCATGCAGTGAAGCCAGTGCCAGTGGCACTGCAGCATGCAGTGAACTCAGTTCCCGCGGCACTGCACCCTCCAGTGAACACTGTGCCAGCGGCACTGCAGCCTGCAGTGAATCCAGTGCCCGCGGCAGTGCACCGTACAGTGAACACAGTGCCTGCGGCACCGCAGCCTCCAGTGCCCCGGTGACCATGGCACTGCAGCCACCGGTACCCCAGTGCCCTCGGCCCATACCCTCCAGCTCTTGAAGCCACTCACCGTGCCTGAAGGCCCTCCCCGTGCCTGAATGCACTCCCGGTGCCTGTAGTTACTCCCATTGCCTGAATGGCATGGGTAATCTCTGAAGCTGCACCCCTGCCTGAGGGCATTCTCTGTGTCTCCTTGAGTTCCCTGTGCATGACGGGGCATCCCTTGGTGAAAGGCACATGTGCTCCCCTTGCCCGAATTGCACAGGAGCTCCCCGTGCCTGAAGACTCACCCCATGCCTGAAGAAGCTCCCAGTGCCTGAAGGCAAGCCCCATGCCTGAAGGCGCTCCCCTTGATTCAAGGGCACAGGGACCCCCTGAAGGCTTGCGCCATGCCTGCCGGTGCACCCCTCCCCTGAGGGTGCCGCGTGCCTGATGGCGAGCCCAGTGCCCGACGTCTCGCCCTGTGCCCGAAGAGCACGGAGGCTCCGCGTGCCTGAAGTCGTGCCCTGTGCACGAAGCCGCTCACTGTACCTGAAGGTGCTCCCAGTGCCCGAAGACAAGCCCCATGGTTGAAGGCGTGCACCGTGCCTGAAAATGTTCCCTGGGCCCGAAGCCGCTCCCTGTTCCTGAAGGCACGCCTCTTGCCTGAAACAGCTCCACGTGCCTGTCCTCAAGCCTCTTGCATGAAGGCGAGCCCCGTGCCCGAAGCCTTGCCCCGTGCGTGAAGCCCCGCCTGGTGCCTGAAGGCACACCCCTCGCCTGAAGTCACGCCCCGTGCCTGAATTGCAAGGGCATGCCCAGTGCCTGAGGGTATGCCCAGCGACTGAAGTCGGTCACCCCCGATGACTGAGTCATGCCCAGCGAACGAAGTCACTCCCAAAGTCACTCCAAGTGACTGAAGTCAAAGTCACTCCCAGTGAAGGAAGTTACTCCCAAAGTCCTTCCAAGCGACAGAAGCCTCTCCTCCCGATGTCACTCCCAGTGACGAAAGTCACTCGCTATGTCACTCCCAAGTGAGGGAAGCCTCTCCCAAAGTCACTCCCCGTGACAGAAGTCACTCCCGATGTCACTCCCAGTGACGCAAGTCACTCCCGAATTCACAACCAGTGACGGAAGTCCCTCTCGAAGTCCCTCTCCCAGTGACGGAAGTCACTCCCGAAGTCATTCCCAGGGACTGAAGACAAAGCCACTCCCAGCTGCTGATCCGGCTGCTGAGGTCACCGTTACTCCCAGTGACGGAAGGAAATGTCACACTCGGTGTCTGAAGTGACTCCTAGTGACTGCAGTCGTCACTCCCACTCCCAGTGCCTGAAGTCTTCACTGCCAGTGCCTGAAGTCGGCACTCGCAGTGCCTGAAGGAATTGCAGGGGAAGGACCGAGAGAGCGAGACGCAGAATTCCAAGCAGCGCCTCCAGGCTCTGTGGTCTCGGCACGGAAACTCCCGGGGAAAGACAGAGACAGAGGGAGACACAGAATCCCATGCAGCCCCCAGGCTCTGTGCTCTCACCACAGAGCCTCCTGGGGAAGGACAGAGAGGGAGGCACAGAATCCCAAGCAGCCCCTCCAGGCTCTGTGCTCGCAGCACAGAGCCTCCAGTTCCTGAAGCCACTCACCATGCCTGAAGGCACTCCCCGTGCCTGAATGCGCTCCCCGTTCCTGAAGGCATTCCCTTTGCCTGAAGGCACAAGCGCTCTCTGAGGGCGCACCCCGTGGGTGACGGCGCACCCCTTGCCTGAGGGCACCCTGCGCCTGAGGGCGAGCCCAGTGCCTGATGACGCGCCCTGTGCCCGAAGAGCACAGGGGCTCCCCGTGCCTGAAGTCGCACCCCGTGCATGAAGCCGCTCACTGTACCTGGAGGTGCTCCCAGGGCCTGAAGACAAGCTCCATGGTTGAAGGTGCGCCCCGTGCTGGAAAACGCTCCATGTGCCCGAAGGGGCTCCTGTTCCTGAAGGCAGGCCTCTTGCCTGAAACAGCTCCACGTGTCTGTACTAAAGCCCCTTGCCTGCAGGCAAGGCCCGTGCCTGAAGGAAAGCCCTGTGCCTGAAGCCTTGCCCCACGCATGAAGCCCCGCCCAGGGCCTGAAGGCACGCCCCTGGCCTGAAGGCATGCCCCATGCCCGAAGGCTTGCCCCATGCGTGAATTCTCACCCTGTGCCTGAAGTCTAGCCCCCCGCCTGAAGGGCACAGGCACGCTCAGGGCCCGAGGGCATGCCCAGGGACTGAAGTCAGTCACTCCCAATGACCGAAGTCACTCCTAGTGACGGAAGTCCCTCGCAAAGACACACACAGTGACGGAAGTCCCACTCGAAGTCACTCCCACGGACGGAAGTCACTCCCGAAGTCACCCCCAGGGACTGAAGTCACTCCTGACGTCACTCCCAGTGCCTGAAGTCCGCAATCCCAGTTCCTGGAGGAACTGGAGGGGAAGGACAGAGAGAGGGAGACACACAATCCCATGCAGCCTCCAGCTCTGTGCTCCAACCAGAGACCCCTGGGGAAAAACAGACAGGGAGACTCAGAATCCCAAGCAGCCCATCCAGGCTCCAGTGCCAGCCGTACCGGGGCACAGGACGCCCCAGCGACCGCGGGACTGGAGCTTCCGGTGACCCGAGGGACCGCGGCCCTGGAGCCTCCAAGGACCACAGTGTCCACGTCACTGCAGACTCCAATGAACCCAGTGCCCGCGGCACTGCGGCCTCCAGGGAGCCCAGTGCCCGCGGCACTGCACACTCGAGTGAACGCTGTGCCCGCGACACGGCAGTCAGCCGTGAACCAAGCGCCTGAGGCACTGCAGCGTGCAGTGAACCCAGTGCCCTCTGCACTGCAGCCTCCAGTGAACACACTGCCCACGACACTGCAGCTTCCAGTGAAGGCAGTGCCCGATGCACTGCACCCTCCAGTGAACGCAGTGCCTGCGGAAGTTCACCCCCAGTGAACCCATGACCGTTGCACTGCACGCTCCAGCGAACCCAGTGCCCCAGGCACTGCACCCTCCAGTAAACCCAGTGCCCGCGGCACTGCAAATTCGAGTGAACCCAGGGCCCAAGGCACTGCACCGTCCAGTGAACCCATTGCCAGTGGCACTGCAGCATGCAGTGAATCCAGTGCCAGTGGCACTGGAGTCTGCAGTGAACCCAGTGCCCGCGGCACTGCACCCTCCAGTGAACCCAGTGTCCGCGGCACTGCACCCTCCATTGAACCCAGTGCCAGCGGCACTGCAGCATGCAGTGAATCCAGTGCCAGGGGCACTGCAGCTAGCAGTGAATCCAGTGCCAGTGGCACTGGATTCTGCAGTGAATCCAGTGCCCCTGTCACTGCACCCTCCAGTGAACCCAGTGCCAGCGGCACTGCACGCTCTAGTGAACCCATTGCCAGCGGCACTGCAGCATGCAGTGAATCCATTGCCAGTGGCACTGCAGCATGCAGTGAATCCAGTGCCAGGGGCACTGCAGCATGCAGTGAAGCCAGTGCCAGTGGCACTGCAGCATGCAGCGAACCCAGTGACCGTGGCACTGGAGTCTGCAGTGAATCCAGTGCCCCTGGCACTGCACCCTCCAGTGAACCCAGTGCCAGCGGCACTGCACGCTCTAGTGAACCCATTGCGAGCGGCATTGCAGAATGCAGTGAAATCATTGCCAGCAGCACTGCAGCATGCAGTGAATCCAGTGCCAGGGGCACTGCAGCATGCAGTGAATCCAGTGCCAGGGGCACTGCAGCATGCAGTGAATCCAGTGCCAGTGGCACTGGAGTCTGCAGTGAACCCTGTGCCTGCGGCACTGCACCTTACAGTGAACCCAGTTTCCACGGCACTGCACCCTCCAGTGAACCCATTGCAAGTGGCACTGCAGCATGCAGTGAAGCCAGTGCCAGTGGCACTGCAGCATGTAGTGAATCCATTGCCAGTGGCACTGCAGAATGCAGTGAAGCCAGTGCCAGTGGCACTGCAGCATGCAGTGAAGCCAGTGCCAGTGGCACTGCAGCATGCAGTGAAGCCAGTGCCAGTGGCACTGCAGCATGCAGTGAAGCCAGTGCCAGTGGCACTGCACCCTCCAGTGAACCCAGTGCCAGTGGCACTGCAGCATGCAGTGAAGCCTGTGCCAGTGGCACTGCAGCATGCAGTGAAACCCGTGCCAGTGGCACTGCACCCTCCAGTGAACCCAGTGCCAGCGGCACTGCACCCTCCAGTGAACCCAGTTTCCACGGCACTGCACCCTCCAGTGAACCCATTGCCAGTGGCACTGCAGCATGCAGTGAAGCCAGTGCCAGTGGCACTGCAGCATGCAGTGAACTCAGTTCCCGCGGCACTGCACCCTCCAGTGAACACTGTGCCAGCGGCACTGCAGCCTGCAGTGAATCCAGTGCCCGCGGCAGTGCACCGTACAGTGAACACAGTGCCTGCGGCACCGCAGCCTCCAGTGCCCCGGTGACCATGGCACTGCAGCCACCGGTACCCCAGTGCCCTCGGCCCATACCCTCCAGCTCTTGAAGCCACTCACCGTGCCTGAAGGCCCTCCCCGTGCCTGAATGCACTCCCGGTGCCTGTAGTTACTCCCATTGCCTGAATGGCATGGGTAATCTCTGAAGCTGCACCCCTGCCTGAGGGCATTCTCTGTGTCTCCTTGAGTTCCCTGTGCATGACGGGGCATCCCTTGGTGAAAGGCACATGTGCTCCCCTTGCCCGAATTGCACAGGAGCTCCCCGTGCCTGAAGACTCACCCCATGCCTGAAGAAGCTCCCAGTGCCTGAAGGCAAGCCCCATGCCTGAAGGCGCTCCCCTTGATTCAAGGGCACAGGGACCCCCTGAAGGCTTGCGCCATGCCTGCCGGTGCACCCCTCCCCTGAGGGTGCCGCGTGCCTGATGGCGAGCCCAGTGCCCGACGTCTCGCCCTGTGCCCGAAGAGCACGGAGGCTCCGCGTGCCTGAAGTCGTGCCCTGTGCACGAAGCCGCTCACTGTACCTGAAGGTGCTCCCAGTGCCCGAAGACAAGCCCCATGTTTGAAGGCGTGCACCGTGCCTGAAAATGTTCCCTGGGCCCGAAGCCGCTCCCTGTTCCTGAAGGCACGCCTCTTGCCTGAAACAGCTCCACGTGCCTGTCCTCAAGCCTCTTGCATGAAGGCGAGCCCCGTGCCGGAAGCCTTGCCCCGTGCGTGAAGCCCCGCCTGGTGCCTGAAGGCACACCCCTCGCCTGAAGTCACGCCCCGTGCCTGAATTGCAAGGGCATGCCCAGTGCCTGAGGGTATGCCCAGCGACTGAAGTCGGTCACCCCCGATGACTGAGTCATGCCCAGCGAACGAAGTCACTCCCAAAGTCACTCCAAGTGACTGAAGTCAAAGTCACTCCCAGTGAAGGAAGTTACTCCCAAAGTCCTTCCAAGCGACAGAAGCCTCTCCTCCCGATGTCACTCCCAGTGACGAAAGTCACTCGCTATGTCACTCCCAAGTGAGGGAAGCCTCTCCCAAAGTCACTCCCCGTGACAGAAGTCACTCCCGATGTCACTCCCAGTGACGCAAGTCACTCCCGAATTCACAACCAGTGACGGAAGTCCCTCTCGAAGTCCCTCTCCCAGTGACGGAAGTCACTCCCGAAGTCATTCCCAGGGACTGAAGACAAAGCCACTCCCAGCTGCTGATCCGGCTGCTGAGGTCACCGTTACTCCCAGTGACGGAAGGAAATGTCACACTCGGTGTCTGAAGTGACTCCTAGTGACTGCAGTCGTCACTCCCACTCCCAGTGCCTGAAGTCTTCACTGCCAGTGCCTGAAGTCGGCACTCGCAGTGCCTGAAGGAATTGCAGGGGAAGGACCGAGAGAGCGAGACGCAGAATTCCAAGCAGCGCCTCCAGGCTCTGTGGTCTCGGCACGGAAACTCCCGGGGAAAGACAGAGACAGAGGGAGACACAGAATCCCATGCAGCCCCCAGGCTCTGTGCTCTCACCACAGAGCCTCCTGGGGAAGGACAGAGAGGGAGGCACAGAATCCCAAGCAGCCCCTCCAGGCTCTGTGCTCGCAGCACAGAGCCTCCAGTTCCTGAAGCCACTCACCATGCCTGAAGGCACTCCCCGTGCCTGAATGCGCTCCCCGTTCCTGAAGGCATTCCCTTTGCCTGAAGGCACAAGCGCTCTCTGAGGGCGCACCCCGTGGGTGACGGCGCACCCCTTGCCTGAGGGCGCCCTGCGCCTGAGGGCGAGCCCAGTGCCTGATGACGCGCCCTGTGCCCGAAGAGCACAGGGGCTCCCCGTGCCTGAAGTCGCACCCCGTGCATGAAGCCGCTCACTGTACCTGGAGGTGCTCCCAGGGCCTGAAGACAAGCTCCATGGTTGAAGGTGCGCCCCGTGCTGGAAAACGCTCCATGTGCCCGAAGGGGCTCCTGTTCCTGAAGGCAGGCCTCTTGCCTGAAACAGCTCCACGTGTCTGTACTAAAGCCCCTTGCCTGCAGGCAAGGCCCGTGCCTGAAGGAAAGCCCTGTGCCTGAAGCCTTGCCCCACGCATGAAGCCCCGCCCAGGGCCTGAAGGCACGCCCCTGGCCTGAAGGCATGCCCCATGCCCGAAGGCTTGCCCCATGCGTGAATTCTCACCCTGTGCCTGAAGTCTAGCCCCCCGCCTGAAGGGCACAGGCACGCTCAGGGCCCGAGGGCATGCCCAGGGACTGAAGTCAGTCACTCCCAATGACCGAAGTCACTCCTAGTGACGGAAGTCCCTCGCAAAGACACACACAGTGACGGAAGTCCCACTCGAAGTCACTCCCACGGACGGAAGTCACTCCCGAAGTCACCCCCAGGGACTGAAGTCACTCCTGACGTCACTCCCAGTGCCTGAAGTCCGCAATCCCAGTTCCTGGAGGAACTGGAGGGGAAGGACAGAGAGAGGGAGACACACAATCCCATGCAGCCTCCAGCTCTGTGCTCCAACCAGAGACCCCTGGGGAAAAACAGACAGGGAGACTCAGAATCCCAAGCAGCCCATCCAGGCTCCAGTGCCAGCCGTACCGGGGCACAGGACGCCCCAGCGACCGCGGGACTGGAGCTTCCGGTGACCCGAGGGACCGCGGCCCTGGAGCCTCCAAGGACCACAGTGTCCACGTCACTGCAGACTCCAATGAACCCAGTGCCCGCGGCACTGCGGCCTCCAGGGAGCCAGTGCCCGCGGCACTGCACACTCGAGTGAACGCTGTGCCCGCGACACGGCAGTCAGCCGTGAACCAAGCGCCTGAGGCACTGCAGCGTGCAGTGAACCCAGTGCCCTCTGCACTGCAGCCTCCAGTGAACACACTGCCCACGACACTGCAGCTTCCAGTGAAGGCAGTGCCCGATGCACTGCACCCTCCAGTGAACGCAGTGCCTGCGGAAGTTCACCCCCAGTGAACCCATGACCGTTGCACTGCATGCTCCAGCGAACCCAGTGCCCCAGGCACTGCACCCTCCAGTAAACCCAGTGCCCGCGGCACTGCAAATTCGAGTGAACCCAGGGCCCAAGGCACTGCACCGTCCAGTGAACCCATTGCCAGTGGCACTGCAGCATGCAGTGAATCCAGTGCCAGTGGCACTGGAGTCTGCAGTGAACCCAGTGCCCGCGGCACTGCACCCTCCAGTGAACCCAGTGTCCGCGGCACTGCACCCTCCATTGAACCCAGTGCCAGCGGCACTGAAGCATGCAGTGAATCCAGTGCCAGGGGCACTGCAGCTAGCAGTGAATCCAGTGCCAGTGGCACTGGATTCTGCAGTGAATCCAGTGCCCCTGTCACTGCACCCTCCAGTGAACCCAGTGCCAGCGGCACTGCACGCTCTAGTGAACCCATTGCCAGCGGCACTGCAGCATGCAGTGAATCCATTGCCAGTGGCACTGCAGCATGCAGTGAATCCAGTGCCAGGGGCACTGCAGCATGCAGTGAAGCCAGTGCCAGTGGCACTGCAGCATGCAGCGAACCCAGTGACCGTGGCACTGGAGTCTGCAGTGAATCCAGTGCCCCTGGCACTGCACCCTCCAGTGAACCCAGTGCCAGCGGCACTGCACGCTCTAGTGAACCCATTGCGAGCGGCATTGCAGAATGCAGTGAAATCATTGCCAGCAGCACTGCAGCATGCAGTGAATCCAGTGCCAGGGGCACTGCAGCATGCAGTGAATCCAGTGCCAGGGGCACTGCAGCATGCAGTGAATCCAGTGCCAGTGGCACTGGAGTCTGCAGTGAACCCAGTGCCCGTGGCACTGCAGCCTCCAGTGAACCCAGTGTCCGCGGCACTGCACCCTCCAGTGAACCCAGTGCCAGCGGCACTGCACCCTCCAGTGAATCCAGTGCCAGGGGCACTGCAGCATACAGTGAATCCAGTGCCAGTGGCACTGCTGCATGCAGTGAATCCAGTGCCAGTGGCACTGGAGTCTGCAGTGAACCCTGTGCCTGCGGCACTGCACCTTACAGTGAACCCAGTTTCCACGGCACTGCACCCTCCAGTGAACCCATTGCAAGTGGCACTGCAGCATGCAGTGAAGCCAGTGCCAGTGGCACTGCAGCATGTAGTGAATCCATTGCCAGTGGCACTGCAGGATGCAGTGAAGCCAGTGCCAGTGGCACTGCAGCATGCAGTGAAGCCAGTGCCAGTGGCACTGCAGCATGCAGTGAAGCCAGTGCCAGTGGCACTGCAGCATGCAGTGAATCCAGTGCCAGTGGCACTGCAGCATGCAGTGAAGCCAGTGCCAGTGGCACTGCAGCATGCAGTGAACCCAGTGCCCGTGGCACTGCACCCTCCAGTGAACCCAGTGCCAGCGGCACTGCAGCATGCAGTGAATCCATTGCCAGTGGCACTGCAGCATGCAGTGAATCCAGTGCCAGGGGCACTGCAGCATGCAGTGAAGCCAGTGCCAGTGGCACTGCAGCATGCAGTGAAACCCGTGCCAGTGGCACTGCACCCTCCAGTGAACCCAGTGCCAGCGGCACTGCACCCTCCAGTGAACCCAGTTTCCACGGCACTGCACCCTCCAGTGAACCCATTGCCAGTGGCACTGCAGCATGCAGTGAAGCCAGTGCCAGTGGCACTGCAGCATGCAGTGAATCCAGTGCCAGTGGCACTGCAGGATGCAGTGAAGCCAGTGCCAGTGGCATTGCAGCATGCAGTGAAGCCAGTTCCAGTGGCACTGCAACATGCAGTGAACCCAGTGCCAGTGGCACTGAAGCATGCAGTGAAGCCAGTGCCAGTGGCACTGCACCCTCCAGTGAACCCAGTGCCAGTGGCACTGCAGCATGCAGTGAAGCCAGTGCCAGTGGCACTGCAGCATGCAGTGAAGCCAGTGCCAGTGGCACTGCACCCTCCAGTGAACCCAGTGCCAGTGGCACTGCAGCATGCAGTGAAGCCAGTGCCAGTGGCACTGCAGCATGCAGTGAAGCCAGTGCCAGCGGCACTGCACCCTCCCGTGAACGCAGTGCCTTCGCCAGTTCACCCCCAGTGAACCCATGGCCGTTACACTGCACGCTCCAGCGAACCCAGTGCCCAAGGCACTGCACCCTCCAGTAAACCCAGTGCCCGCGGCACTGCAAATTCAAGTGAACCCAGGGCCTAAGGCACTGCACCGTGCAGTGAACCCAGTGCCCGCGGAACTGCACCCACCAGGGAACCCAGTGCCCGTTGCACTGCAGTCTGCAGTGAAACCAGTGCCCGTGGCACTGCACCCTCCAGTGAAGCCAGTGCCCGCGGCACTGCACCCTCCAGTGAACCCAGTGCCCGTGGCACTGCACCGTCCACTGAACCAAGTGCCAGCGGCACGGCAGCATGCAGTGAATCCAGTGCCAGTGTCACTGCAGCATGCAGTGAGTCCAGTGCCAGTGGCACTGCAGCATGCAGTAAATCCAGTGCCAGGGGCTTGCAGCTAGCAGTGAATTCAGTGCCAGTGGCACTGCAGCATGCAGTGAATCCAGTGCCAGTGGCACTGCAGCATGCAGTGAATCCAGTGCCAGCGGCACTGCAGCATGCAGTAAATCCAGTGCCAGGGGCTTGCAGCTAGCAGTGAATTCAGTGCCAGTGGCACTGCAGCATGCAGTGAATTCAGTGCCAGTGGCACTGCAGCATGCAGTGAATCCAGTGCCAGCGGCACTGCAGCATGCAGTAAATCCAGTGCCAGGGGCTTGCAGCTAGCAGTGAATTCAGTGCCAGTGGCACTGCAGCATGCAGTGAATTCAGTGCCAGTGGCACTGCAGCATGCAGTGAATCCAGTGCCAGCGGCACTGCAGCATGCAGTAAATCCAGTGCCAGGGGCTTGCAGCTAGCAGTGAATTCAGTGCCAGTGGCACTGCAGCATGCAGTGAATCCAGTGCCAGTGGCACTGCAGCATGCAGTGAATCCAGTGCCAGTGGCACTGGAGTCTGCAGTGAACCCAGTGCCCGCGGCACTGCAGCCTCCAGTGAACCCAGTGTCCGCGGCACTGCACCCTCCAGTGAACCCAGTGCCAGCGGCACTGCAGCATGCAGTGAATCCAGTGCCAGTGGCACTGCTGCATGCAGTGAATCCAGTGCCAGTGGCACTGCACCCTCCAGTGAACCCAGTGCCAGCGGCACTGCAGCATGCAGTGAATCCAGTGCCAGTGGCACTGCAGCATGCAGTGAATCCAGTGCCAGTGGCACTGGAGTCTGCAGTGTATACAGTGCCCGCGGCACTGCACCCTCCAGTGAACCCAGTGCCAGCGGCACTGCACGCTCTAGTGAACACATTGCCAGCGGCAATGCAGCATGCAGTGAATTCAGTGCGAGCGGCACTGCAGCATGCAGTGAATCGAGTGCCAGGGTCACTGCAGCCTGCAGTGAATCCAGTGCCAGGGGCACTGCAGCTAGCAGTGAATCCAGTGCCAGTGGCACTGGAGTCTGCAGTGTATACAGTGCCCGCGGCACTGCACCCTCCAGTGAACCCAGTGCCAGCGGCACTGCATGCTCTAGTGAACCCATTGCCAGCGGCAGTGCAGCATGCAGTGAATCCAGTGCCAGGGGCACTGCAGCATGCAGTGAATCCAGTGCCAGTGGCACTGGAGTCTGCAGTGAACCCAGTGCCCGCGGCACTGCACCCTCCAGTGAACCCAGTGTCCGCGGCACTGCACCCTCCAGTGAACCCAGTGCCAGCGGCACTGCACCCTCCAGTGAATCCAGTACCAGGGGCACTGCAGCATGCAGTGAATCCAGTGCCAGTGGCACTGCAGCATGCAGTGAATCCAGTGCCAGTGGCACTGGAGTCTGCAGTGTATACAGTGCCCGCGGCACTGCACCCTCCAGTGAACCCAGTGTCCGCGACACTGCACTCTCCAGTGAACCCAGTGCCAGCGGCACTGCATCATGAAGTGAACCAGTGCCAGCGGCACTGCAGCATGCAGTGAACCCAGTGCCAGCGGCACTGCAGCATGCAGTGAATCCAGTGCCAGTGGCCCTGCATCATGCAGTGAACCCAGTGCCAGCGGCACTGCAGCATGCAGTGAATACAGTGCCAGGGGCAGTGGAGTCTGCAGTGAATCCAGTGCCCGCGGCACTGCAACCTCCAGTGAACCAAGTGCCAGCGGCACTGCAGCATGCAGTAAATCCAGTGCCAGGGGCTTGCAGCTAGCAGTGGATCCAGTGCCAGTGGCACTGGAGTCAGCAGTGAACCCAGTTTCCATGGCACTGCACCCTCCAGTGAACCCATCGCGAGCGGCATTGCAGAATGCAGTGAAATCATTGCCAGCAGCACTGCAGCATGCAGTGAATCCAGTGCCAGGGGCACTGCAGCATGCAGTGAATCCAGTGCCAGGGGCACTGCAGCATGCAGTGAATCCAGTGCCAGTGGCACTGGAGTCTGCAGTGAACCCAGTGCCCGTGGCACTGCAGCCTCCAGTGAACCCAGTGTCCGCGGCACTGCACCCTCCAGTGAACCCAGTGCCAGCGGCACTGCACCCTCCAGTGAATCCAGTGCCAGGGGCACTGCAGCATACAGTGAATCCAGTGCCAGTGGCACTGCTGCATGCAGTGAATCCAGTGCCAGTGGCACTGGAGTCTGCAGTGAACCCTGTGCCCGCGGCACTGCACCTTACAGTGAACCCAGTTTCCACGGCACTGCACCCTCCAGTGAACCCATTGCAAGTGGCACTGCAGCATGCAGTGAAGCCAGTGCCAGTGGCACTGCAGCATGTAGTGAATCCATTGCCAGTGGCACTGCAGGATGCAGTGAAGCCAGTGCCAGTGGCACTGCAGCATGCAGTGAAGCCAGTGCCAGAGGCACTGCAGCATGCAGTGAAGCCAGTGCCAGTGGCACTGCAGCATGCAGTGAAGCCAGTGCCAGTGGCACTGCAGCATGCAGTGAAACCCGTGCCAGTGGCACTGCACCCTCCAGTGAACCCAGTGCCAGCGGCACTGCACCCTCCAGTGAACCCAGTGCCAGCGGCACTGCACCCTCCAGTGAACCCAGTTTCCACGGCACTGCACCCTCCAGTGAACCCATTGCCAGTGGCACTGCAGCATGCAGTGAAGCCAGTGCCAATGGCACTGCAGCATGCAGTGAAGCCAGTGCCAGTGGCACTGCACCGTCCAGTGAACCCAGTGCCAGTGGCACTGCAGCATGCAGTGAAGCCTGTGCCAGTGGCACTGCAGCATGCAGTGAATCCAGTGCCAGTGGCACTGCAGGATGCAGTGAAGCCAGTGCCAGTGGCACTGCAGCATGCAGTGAAGCCAGTGCCAGTGGCAGTGCAGCATGCAGTGAAGCCAGTGCCAGTGGCACTGCAGCATGCAGTGAAGCCAGTGCCAGTGGCACTGCAGCATGCAGTGAAACCCGTGCCAGTGGCACTGCACCCTCCAGTGAACCCAGTGCCAGCGGCACTGCACCCTCCAGTGAACCCAGTTTCCACGGCACTGCACCCTCCAGTGAACCCATTGCCAGTGGCACTGCAGCATGCAGTGAAGCCAGTGCCAGTGGCACTGCAGCATGCAGTGAATCCAGTGCCAGTGGCACTGCAGGATGCAGTGAAGCCAGTGCCAGTGGCATTGCAGCATGCAGTGAAGCCAGTTCCAGTGGCACTGCAACATGCAGTGAACCCAGTGCCATTGGCACTGAAGCATGCAGTGAAGCCAGTGCCAGTGGCACTGCACCCTCCAGTGAACCCAGTGCCAGTGGCACTGCAGCATGCAGTGAAGCCAGTGCCAGTGGCACTGCAGCATGCAGTGAAGCCAGTGCCAGTGGCACTGCACCCTCCAGTGAACCCAGTGCCAGTGGCACTGCAGCATGCAGTGAAGCCAGTGCCAGTGGCACTGCAGCATGCAGTGAAGCCAGTGCCAGCGGCACTGCACCCTCCCGTGAACGCAGTGCCTGCGCCAGTTCACCCCCAGTGAACCCATGGCCGTTACACTGCACGCTCCAGCGAACCCAGTGCCCAAGGCACTGCACCCTCCAGTAAACCCAGTGCCCGCGGCACTGCAAATTCAAGTGAACCCAGGGCCTAAGGCACTGCACCGTGCAGTGAACCCAGTGCCCGCGGAACTGCACCCACCAGGGAACCCAGTGCCCGTTGCACTGCAGTCTGCAGTGAAACCAGTGCCCGTGGCACTGCACCCTCCAGTGAAGCCAGTGCCCGCGGCACTGCACCCTCCAGTGAACCCAGTGCCCGTGGCACTGCACCGTCCACTGAACCAAGTGCCAGCGGCACGGCAGCATGCAGTGAATCCAGTGCCAGTGTCACTGCAGCATGCAGTGAATCCAGTGCCAGGGGCACTGCAGCCAGCAGTGAATCCAGTGCCAGGGGCACTGCAGCCAGCAGTGAATCCAGTGCCAGTGGCACTGGAGTCTGAATTGAATCCAGTGCCCCTGGCACTGTACCCTCCAGTGAACCCAGTGCCAGCGGCACTGCACGCTCTAGTGAACCCATTGCCAGCGGCACTGCAGCATGCAGTGAATCCAGTGCCAGGGGCAATGCAGCATGCAGTGAATCCAGTGCCAGTGGCACTGCAGCATGCAGTGAATCTAGTGCCAGTGGCACTGTAGTCTGAAGTGAACCCAGTGCCCGCGGCACTGCACCCTCCTGTGAACCCAGTGCCGGCGGCACTGCACCCTCCAGTGAACCCAGTGTCCGTGGCACTGCACCCACCTGTGAACCCAGTGCCAGCGGCACTGCAGCATGCAGTGAATCCAGTGCCAGGTGCACTGCAGCTAGCAGTGAACCCAGTACCTGTGGCACTGCAGTCTGCAGGGAATCCTGTGCCCGCGGCACTGCACCCTCCACCTAACCCAGTGCCAGCGGCACTGCAGCATACAGTGAATCCAGTGCCAGTGGCACTGCTGCATGCAGTGAATCCAGTGCCAGTGGCACTGCAGCATGCAGTGAATCCAGAGCCAGTGGCACTGCAGCATGCAGTGAATCCAGTGCCCGCGGCACTGCCGTCTGCAGGGAATCCAGTGCCCGCGGCACTGCACCCTCCAGTGAACCCAGTGCCAGCGGCACTGCAGCATGCAGTAAATCCAGTGCCAGGGGCTTGCAGCTAGCAGTGAATCCAGTGCCAGTGGCACTGGAGTCTGCAGTGAATCCATTGCCCCTGGCACTGCACCCTCCAGTGAACCCAGTGCCAGCGGCACTGCACGCTCTAGTGAACCCATTGCCAGCGGCATTGCAGCATGCAGTGAATTCAGTGCCAGTGGCACTGCAGCATGCAGTGAATCCAGTGCCAGTGGCACTGCAGCATGCAGTGAATCCAGTGCCAGTGGCACTGCACCCTCCAGTGAACCCAGTGCCAGTGGCACTGCAGCATGCAGTGAAGCCAGTGCCAGTGGCACTGCAGCATGCAGTGAAGCCAGTGCCAGTGGCACTGCACCCTCCAGTGAACCCAGTGCCAGTGGCACTGCAGCATGCAGTGAAGCCAGTGCCAGTGGCACTGCAGCATGCAGTGAAGCCAGTGCCAGCGGCACTGCACCCTCCCGTGAACGCAGTGCCTTCGCCAGTTCACCCCCAGTGAACCCATGGCCGTTACACTGCACGCTCCAGCGAACCCAGTGCCCAAGGCACTGCACCCTCCAGTAAACCCAGTGCCCGCGGCACTGCAAATTCAAGTGAACCCAGGGCCTAAGGCACTGCACCGTGCAGTGAACCCAGTGCCCGCGGAACTGCACCCACCAGGGAACCCAGTGCCCGTTGCACTGCAGTCTGCAGTGAAACCAGTGCCCGTGGCACTGCACCCTCCAGTGAAGCCAGTGCCCGCGGCACTGCACCCTCCAGTGAACCCAGTGCCCGTGGCACTGCACCGTCCACTGAACCAAGTGCCAGCGGCACGGCAGCATGCAGTGAATCCAGTGCCAGTGTCACTGCAGCATGCAGTGAGTCCAGTGCCAGTGGCACTGCAGCATGCAGTAAATCCAGTGCCAGGGGCTTGCAGCTAGCAGTGAATTCAGTGCCAGTGGCACTGCAGCATGCAGTGAATCCAGTGCCAGTGGCACTGCAGCATGCAGTGAATCCAGTGCCAGCGGCACTGCAGCATGCAGTAAATCCAGTGCCAGGGGCTTGCAGCTAGCAGTGAATTCAGTGCCAGTGGCACTGCAGCATGCAGTGAATTCAGTGCCAGTGGCACTGCAGCATGCAGTGAATCCAGTGCCAGCGGCACTGCAGCATGCAGTAAATCCAGTGCCAGGGGCTTGCAGCTAGCAGTGAATTCAGTGCCAGTGGCACTGCAGCATGCAGTGAATTCAGTGCCAGTGGCACTGCAGCATGCAGTGAATCCAGTGCCAGCGGCACTGCAGCATGCAGTAAATCCAGTGCCAGGGGCTTGCAGCTAGCAGTGAATTCAGTGCCAGTGGCACTGCAGCATGCAGTGAATCCAGTGCCAGTGGCACTGCAGCATGCAGTGAATCCAGTGCCAGTGGCACTGGAGTCTGCAGTGAACCCAGTGCCCGCGGCACTGCAGCCTCCAGTGAACCCAGTGTCCGCGGCACTGCACCCTCCAGTGAACCCAGTGCCAGCGGCACTGCAGCATGCAGTGAATCCAGTGCCAGTGGCACTGCTGCATGCAGTGAATCCAGTGCCAGTGGCACTGGAGTCTGCAGTGTATCCAGTGCCAGTGGCACTGCAGCATGCAGTGAATCCAGTGCCAGTGGCACTGCACCCTCCAGTGAACCCAGTGCCAGCGGCACTGCAGCATGCAGTGAATCCAGTGCCAGTGGCACTGCAGCATGCAGTGAATCCAGTGCCAGTGGCACTGGAGTCTGCAGTGTATACAGTGCCCGCGGCACTGCACCCTCCAGTGAAACCAGTGCCAGCGGCACTGCACGCTCTAGTGAACACATTGCCAGCGGCAATGCAGCATGCAGTGAATTCAGTGCGAGCGGCACTGCAGCATGCAGTGAATCGAGTGCCAGGGTCACTGCAGCCTGCAGTGAATCCAGTGCCAGGGGCACTGCAGCTAGCAGTGAATCCAGTGCCAGTGGCACTGGAGTCCGCAGTGTATACAGTGCCCGCGGCACTGCACCCTCCAGTGAACCCAGTGCCAGCGGCACTGCATGCTCTAGTGAACCCATTGCCAGCGGCAGTGCAGCATGCAGTGAATCCAGTGCCAGGGGCACTGCAGCATGCAGTGAATCCAGTGCCAGTGGCACTGGAGTCTGCAGTGAACCCAGTGCCCGCGGCACTGCACCCTCCAGTGAACCCAGTGTCCGCGGCACTGCACCCTCCAGTGAACCCAGTGCCAGCGGCACTGCACCCTCCAGTGAATCCAGTACCAGGGGCACTGCAGCATGCAGTGAATCCAGTGCCAGTGGCACTGCAGCATGCAGTGAATCCAGTGCCAGTGGCACTGGAGTCTGCAGTGTATACAGTGCCCGCGGCACTGCACCCTCCAGTGAACCCAGTGTCCGCGACACTGCACTCTCCAGTGAACCCAGTGCCAGCGGCACTGCATCATGAAGTGAACCAGTGCCAGCGGCACTGCAGCATGCAGTGAACCCAGTGCCAGCGGCACTGCAGCATGCAGTGAATCCATTGCCAGTGGCCCTGCATCATGCAGTGAACCCAGTGCCAGCGGCACTGCAGCATGCAGTGAATACAGTGCCAGGGGCAGTGGAGTCTGCAGTGAATCCAGTGCCCGCGGCACTGCAACCTCCAGTGAACCAAGTGCCAGCGGCACTGCAGCATGCAGTAAATCCAGTGCCAGGGGCTTGCAGCTAGCAGTGGATCCAGTGCCAGTGGCACTGGAGTCAGCAGTGAACCCAGTTTCCATGGCACTGCACCCTCCAGTGAACCCATCGCGAGCGGCATTGCAGAATGCAGTGAAATCATTGCCAGCAGCACTGCAGCATGCAGTGAATCCAGTGCCAGGGGCACTGCAGCATGCAGTGAATCCAGTGCCAGGGGCACTGCAGCATGCAGTGAATCCAGTGCCAGTGGCACTGGAGTCTGCAGTGAACCCAGTGCCCGTGGCACTGCAGCCTCCAGTGAACCCAGTGTCCGCGGCACTGCACCCTCCAGTGAACCCAGTGCCAGCGGCACTGCACCCTCCAGTGAATCCAGTGCCAGGGGCACTGCAGCATACAGTGAATCCAGTGCCAGTGGCACTGCTGCATGCAGTGAATCCAGTGCCAGTGGCACTGGAGTCTGCAGTGAACCCTGTGCCCGCGGCACTGCACCTTACAGTGAACCCAGTTTCCACGGCACTGCACCCTCCAGTGAACCCATTGCAAGTGGCACTGCAGCATGCAGTGAAGCCAGTGCCAGTGGCACTGCAGCATGTAGTGAATCCATTGCCAGTGGCACTGCAGGATGCAGTGAAGCCAGTGCCAGTGGCACTGCAGCATGCAGTGAAGCCAGTGCCAGAGGCACTGCAGCATGCAGTGAAGCCAGTGCCAGTGGCACTGCAGCATGCAGTGAAGCCAGTGCCAGTGGCACTGCAGCATGCAGTGAAACCCGTGCCAGTGGCACTGCACCCTCCAGTGAACCCAGTGCCAGCGGCACTGCACCCTCCAGTGAACCCAGTGCCAGCGGCACTGCACCCTCCAGTGAACCCAGTTTCCACGGCACTGCACCCTCCAGTGAACCCATTGCCAGTGGCACTGCAGCATGCAGTGAAGCCAGTGCCAATGGCACTGCAGCATGCAGTGAAGCCAGTGCCAGTGGCACTGCACCGTCCAGTGAACCCAGTGCCAGTGGCACTGCAGCATGCAGTGAAGCCTGTGCCAGTGGCACTGCAGCATGCAGTGAATCCAGTGCCAGTGGCACTGCAGGATGCAGTGAAGCCAGTGCCAGTGGCACTGCAGCATGCAGTGAAGCCAGTGCCAGTGGCAGTGCAGCATGCAGTGAAGCCAGTGCCAGTGGCACTGCAGCATGCAGTGAAGCCAGTGCCAGTGGCACTGCAGCATGCAGTGAAACCCGTGCCAGTGGCACTGCACCCTCCAGTGAACCCAGTGCCAGCGGCACTGCACCCTCCAGTGAACCCAGTTTCCACGGCACTGCACCCTCCAGTGAACCCATTGCCAGTGGCACTGCAGCATGCAGTGAAGCCAGTGCCAGTGGCACTGCAGCATGCAGTGAATCCAGTGCCAGTGGCACTGCAGGATGCAGTGAAGCCAGTGCCAGTGGCATTGCAGCATGCAGTGAAGCCAGTTCCAGTGGCACTGCAACATGCAGTGAACCCAGTGCCATTGGCACTGAAGCATGCAGTGAAGCCAGTGCCAGTGGCACTGCACCCTCCAGTGAACCCAGTGCCAGTGGCACTGCAGCATGCAGTGAAGCCAGTGCCAGTGGCACTGCAGCATGCAGTGAAGCCAGTGCCAGTGGCACTGCACCCTCCAGTGAACCCAGTGCCAGTGGCACTGCAGCATGCAGTGAAGCCAGTGCCAGTGGCACTGCAGCATGCAGTGAAGCCAGTGCCAGCGGCACTGCACCCTCCCGTGAACGCAGTGCCTGCGCCAGTTCACCCCCAGTGAACCCATGGCCGTTACACTGCACGCTCCAGCGAACCCAGTGCCCAAGGCACTGCACCCTCCAGTAAACCCAGTGCCCGCGGCACTGCAAATTCAAGTGAACCCAGGGCCTAAGGCACTGCACCGTGCAGTGAACCCAGTGCCCGCGGAACTGCACCCACCAGGGAACCCAGTGCCCGTTGCACTGCAGTCTGCAGTGAAACCAGTGCCCGTGGCACTGCACCCTCCAGTGAAGCCAGTGCCCGCGGCACTGCACCCTCCAGTGAACCCAGTGCCCGTGGCACTGCACCGTCCACTGAACCAAGTGCCAGCGGCACGGCAGCATGCAGTGAATCCAGTGCCAGTGTCACTGCAGCATGCAGTGAATCCAGTGCCAGGGGCACTGCAGCCAGCAGTGAATCCAGTGCCAGGGGCACTGCAGCCAGCAGTGAATCCAGTGCCAGTGGCACTGGAGTCTGAATTGAATCCAGTGCCCCTGGCACTGTACCCTCCAGTGAACCCAGTGCCAGCGGCACTGCACGCTCTAGTGAACCCATTGCCAGCGGCACTGCAGCATGCAGTGAATCCAGTGCCAGGGGCAATGCAGCATGCAGTGAATCCAGTGCCAGTGGCACTGCAGCATGCAGTGAATCTAGTGCCAGTGGCACTGTAGTCTGAAGTGAACCCAGTGCCCGCGGCACTGCACCCTCCTGTGAACCCAGTGCCGGCGGCACTGCACCCTCCAGTGAACCCAGTGTCCGTGGCACTGCACCCACCTGTGAACCCAGTGCCAGCGGCACTGCAGCATGCAGTGAATCCAGTGCCAGGTGCACTGCAGCTAGCAGTGAACCCAGTACCTGTGGCACTGCAGTCTGCAGGGAATCCTGTGCCCGCGGCACTGCACCCTCCACCTAACCCAGTGCCAGCGGCACTGCAGCATACAGTGAATCCAGTGCCAGTGGCACTGCTGCATGCAGTGAATCCAGTGCCAGTGGCACTGCAGCATGCAGTGAATCCAGAGCCAGTGGCACTGCAGCATGCAGTGAATCCAGTGCCCGCGGCACTGCCGTCTGCAGGGAATCCAGTGCCCGCGGCACTGCACCCTCCAGTGAACCCAGTGCCAGCGGCACTGCAGCATGCAGTAAATCCAGTGCCAGGGGCTTGCAGCTAGCAGTGAATCCAGTGCCAGTGGCACTGGAGTCTGCAGTGAATCCATTGCCCCTGGCACTGCACCCTCCAGTGAACCCAGTGCCAGCGGCACTGCACGCTCTAGTGAACCCATTGCCAGCGGCATTGCAGCATGCAGTGAATTCAGTGCCAGTGGCACTGCAGCATGCAGTGAATCCAGTGCCAGTGGCACTGCAGCATGCAGTGAATCCAGTGCCAGTGGCACTGCAGCATGCAGTGAATCCAGTGCCAGTGGCACTGGAGTCTGCAGTGAATCCAGTGCCCGCATCACTGCAGTCTGCAGGGAATCCAGTGCCCGTGGCACTGCACCCTCCAGTGAACCCAGTGCCAGCGGCACTGCAGCATGCAGTGAATCCAGTGCCAGGGGCACTGCAGCATGCAGTGAAGCCAGTGTCAGTGGCACTGCAGCATGCAGTGAATCCAGTGCCAGTCGCACTGCAGCATGCAGTGAACCCAGTGCCAGCGGCACTGCACCCTCCAGTGAACCCAGTGCCAGCGGTACTGCACCCTCCAGTGAACCCAGTGCCAGTGGCACTGCAGCCTGCAGTGAACCCAGTATCTGTGGCACTGCAGTCTGCAGGGAATCCAGTGCCCGCGGCACTGCACCCTCCACTGAACCCAGTGCCCGTGGCACTGCACCCTCCAGTGAACCCAGTGCCAGCGGCACTGCAGCATGCAGTGAATCCATTGCCAGTGGCACTGCAGCATGCAGTGAATCCAGTGCCAGGGGCACTGCAGCATGCAGTGAAGCCAGTGCCAGTGGCACTGCAGCATGCAGCGAACCCAGTGACCGTGGCACTGGAGTCTGCAGTGAATCCAGTGCCCCTGGCACTGCACCCTCCAGTGAACCCAGTGCCAGCGGCACTGCACGCTCTAGTGAACCCATTGCGAGCGGCATTGCAGAATGCAGTGAAATCAGTGCCAGCAGCACTGCAGCATGCAGTGAATCCAGTGCCAGGGGCACTGCAGCATGCAGTGAATCCAGTGCCAGGGGCACTGCAGCATGCAGTGAATCCAGTGCCAGTGGCACTGGAGTCTGCAGTGAACCCAGTGCCCGTGGCACTGCAGCCTCCAGTGAACCCAGTGTCCGAGGCACTGCACCCTCCAGTGAACCCAGTGCCAGCGGCACTGCAGCATGCAGTGAATCCAGTGCCAGTGGCACTGCTGCATGCAGTGTATCCAGTGCCAGTGGCACTGGAGTCTGCAGTGTATCCAGTGCCAGTGGCACTGCAGCATGCAGTGAATCCAGTGCCAGTGGCACTGCACCCTCCAGTGAACCCAGGGCCCGCGGCACTGCACCCTCCAGTGAACCCAGTGTCCGCGGCACTTCACTCTCCAGTGAACCCAGTGCCAGCGGCACTGCATCATGAAGTGAACCAGTGCCAGGGGCACTGCAGCATGCAGTGAATCCAGTGCCAATGGCACTGCACCCTCCAGTGAAGCAAGTGCTCGCGGCACTGTACCCTCCAGTGAACCCAGTGCCCGCGGCACTGCACCCTCCACTGAACCCAGTGCCAGCGGCACTGCAGCATGCAGTGAACCCAGTGCCAGCGGCACTGCAGCATGCAGTGAATCCAGTGCCAGTGGCCCTGCATCAGGCAGTGAATCCAGTGCCTGTGGCACTGCAGCATGCAGTGAATCCAGTGCCAGTGGCACTGCAGCATGCAGTGAATCCAGTGCCAGGGGCAGTGGAGTCTGCAGTGAATCCAGTGCCCGCGGCCCTGCAGTCTGCAGGGAATCGTGCCCGCGGCACTGCAACCTCCAGTGAACCAAGTGCCAGCGGCACTGCAGCATGCAGTAAATCCAGTGCCAGGGGCTTGCAGGTAGCAGTGAATCCAGTGCCAGTGGCAATGGAGTCTGCAGTGAATCCAGTGCCCCTGGCACTGCACCCTCCAGTGAACCCAGTGCCAGCGGCACTGCACGCTCTAGTGAACACATTGCCAGCGGCAATGCAGCATGCAGTGAATTCAGTGCCAGCGGCACTGCAGCATGCAGTGAATCGAGTGCCAGGGTCACTGCAGCCTGCAGTGAATCCAGTGCCAGGGGCACTGCAGCTAGCAGTGAATCCAGTGCCAGTGGCACTGGAGTCTGCAGTGTATACAGTGCCCGCGGCACTGCACCCTCCAGTGAACCCAGTGCCAGCGGCACTGCATGCTCTAGTGAACCCATTGCCAGCGGCAGTGCAGCATGCAGTGAATCCAGTGCCAGGGGCACTGCAGCATGCAGTGAATCCAGTGCCAGTGGCATTGGAGTCTGCAGTGAACCCAGTGCCCGCGGCACTGCACCCTCCAGTGAACCCAGTGTCCGCGGCACTGCACCCTCCAGTGAACCCAGTGCCAGCGGCACTGCACCCTCCAGTGAATCCAGTGCCAGGGGCACTGCAGCATACAGTGAATCCAGTGCCAGTGGCACTGCTGCATGCAGTGAATCCAGTGCCAGTGGCACTGGAGTCTGCAGTGAACCCTGTGCCCGCGGCACTGCACCATACAGTGAACCCAGTTTCCACGGCACTGCACCCTCCAGTGAACCCATTGCCAGTGGCACTGCAGCATGCAGTGAAGCCAGTGCCAGTGGCACTGCAGCATGTAGTGAATCCAGTGCCAGTGGCACTGCAGGATGCATTGAAGCCAGTGCCAGTGGCACTGCAGCATGCAGTGAAGCCAGTGCCAGTGGCACTGCAGCATGCAGTGAAGCCAGTGCCAGTGGCACTGCAGCATGCAGTGAAGCCAGTGCCAGTGGCACTGCAGCATGCAGTGAAACCCGTGCCAGTGGCACTGCACCCTCCAGTGAACCCAGTGCCAGCGGCACTGCACCCTCCAGTGAACCCAGTTTCCACGGCACTGCACCCTCCAGTGAACCCATTGCCAGTGGCACTGCAGCATGCAGTGAAGCCAGTGCCAGTGGCACTGCAGCATGCAGTGAACTCAGTTCCCGCGGCACTGCACCCTCCAGTGAACACAGTGCCAGCGGCACTGCAGCCTGCAGTGAATCCAGTGCCCGCGGCAGTGCACCGTACAGTGAACACAGTGCCTTCTGCACCGCAGCCTCCAGTGCCCCGGTGACCATGGCACTGCAGCCACCGGTACCCCAGTGCCCTCGGCCCATACCCTCCAGCTCTTGAAGCCACTCACCGTGCCTGAAGGCCCTCCCCGTGCCTGAATGCACTCCCGGTGTCTGTAGTTACTCCCATTGCCTGAATGGCATGGGTAATCTCTGAAGCTGCACCCCTGCCTGAGGGCATTCTCTGTGTCTCCTTGAGTTCCCTGTGCATGACGGGGCATCCCTTGGTGAAAGGCACATGTGCTCCCCTTGCCCGAATTGCACAGGAGCTCCCCGTGCCTGAAGACTCACCCCATGCCTGAAGAAGCTCCCAGTGCCTGAAGGCAAGCCCCATGCCTGAAGGCGCTCCCCTTGATTCAAGGGCACAGGGACCCCCTGAAGGCTTGCGCCATGCCTGCCGGTGCACCCCTCCCCTGAGGGTGCCGCGTGCCTGATGGCGAGCCCAGTGCCCGACGTCTCGCCCTGTGCCCGAAGAGCACGGAGGCTCCGCGTGCCTGAAGTCGTGCCCTGTGCACGAAGCCGCTCACTGTACCTGAAGGTGCTCCCAGTGCCCGAAGACAAGCCCCATGGTTGAAGGCGTGCACCGTGCCTGAAAATGTTCCCTGGGCCCGAAGCCGCTCCCTGTTCCTGAAGGCACGCCTCTTGCCTGAAACAGCTCCACGTGCCTGTCCTCAAGCCTCTTGCATGAAGGCGAGCCCCGTGCCCGAAGCCTTGCCCCGTGCGTGAAGCCCCGCCTGGTGCCTGAAGGCACACCCCTCGCCTGAAGTCACGCCCCGTGCCTGAATTGCAAGGGCATGCCCAGTGCCTGAGGGTATGCCCAGCGACTGAAGTCGGTCACCCCCGATGACTGAGTCATGCCCAGCGAACGAAGTCACTCCCAAAGTCACTCCAAGTGACTGAAGTCAAAGTCACTCCCAGTGAAGGAAGTTACTCCCAAAGTCCTTCCAAGCGACAGAAGCCTCTCCTCCCGATGTCACTCCCAGTGACGAAAGTCACTCGCTATGTCACTCCCAAGTGAGGGAAGCCTCTCCCAAAGTCACTCCCCGTGACAGAAGTCACTCCCGATGTCACTCCCAGTGACGCAAGTCACTCCCGAATTCACAACCAGTGACGGAAGTCCCTCTCGAAGTCCCTCTCCCAGTGACGGAAGTCACTCCCGAAGTCATTCCCAGGGACTGAAGACAAAGCCACTCCCAGCTGCTGATCCGGCTGCTGAGGTCACCGTTACTCCCAGTGACGGAAGGAAATGTCACACTCGGTGTCTGAAGTGACTCCTAGTGACTGCAGTCGTCACTCCCACTCCCAGTGCCTGAAGTCTTCACTGCCAGTGCCTGAAGTCGGCACTCGCAGTGCCTGAAGGAATTGCAGGGGAAGGACCGAGAGAGCGAGACGCAGAATTCCAAGCAGCGCCTCCAGGCTCTGTGGTCTCGGCACGGAAACTCCCGGGGAAAGACAGAGACAGAGGGAGACACAGAATCCCATGCAGCCCCCAGGCTCTGTGCTCTCACCACAGAGCCTCCTGGGGAAGGACAGAGAGGGAGGCACAGAATCCCAAGCAGCCCCTCCAGGCTCTGTGCTCGCAGCACAGAGCCTCCAGTTCCTGAAGCCACTCACCATGCCTGAAGGCACTCCCCGTGCCTGAATGCGCTCCCCGTTCCTGAAGGCATTCCCTTTGCCTGAAGGCACAAGCGCTCTCTGAGGGCGCACCCCGTGGGTGACGGCGCACCCCTTGCCTGAGGGCGCCCTGCGCCTGAGGGCGAGCCCAGTGCCTGATGACGCGCCCTGTGCCCGAAGAGCACAGGGGCTCCCCGTGCCTGAAGTCGCACCCCGTGCATGAAGCCGCTCACTGTACCTGGAGGTGCTCCCAGGGCCTGAAGACAAGCTCCATGGTTGAAGGTGCGCCCCGTGCTGGAAAACGCTCCATGTGCCCGAAGGGGCTCCTGTTCCTGAAGGCAGGCCTCTTGCCTGAAACAGCTCCACGTGTCTGTACTAAAGCCCCTTGCCTGCAGGCAAGGCCCGTGCCTGAAGGAAAGCCCTGTGCCTGAAGCCTTGCCCCACGCATGAAGCCCCGCCCAGGGCCTGAAGGCACGCCCCTGGCCTGAAGGCATGCCCCATGCCCGAAGGCTTGCCCCATGCGTGAATTCTCACCCTGTGCCTGAAGTCTAGCCCCCCGCCTGAAGGGCACAGGCACGCTCAGGGCCCGAGGGCATGCCCAGGGACTGAAGTCAGTCACTCCCAATGACCGAAGTCACTCCTAGTGACGGAAGTCCCTCGCAAAGACACACACAGTGACGGAAGTCCCACTCGAAGTCACTCCCACGGACGGAAGTCACTCCCGAAGTCACCCCCAGGGACTGAAGTCACTCCTGACGTCACTCCCAGTGCCTGAAGTCCGCAATCCCAGTTCCTGGAGGAACTGGAGGGGAAGGACAGAGAGAGGGAGACACACAATCCCATGCAGCCTCCAGCTCTGTGCTCCAACCAGAGACCCCTGGGGAAAAACAGACAGGGAGACTCAGAATCCCAAGCAGCCCATCCAGGCTCCAGTGCCAGCCGTACCGGGGCACAGGACGCCCCAGCGACCGCGGGACTGGAGCTTCCGGTGACCCGAGGGACCGCGGCCCTGGAGCCTCCAAGGACCACAGTGTCCACGTCACTGCAGACTCCAATGAACCCAGTGCCCGCGGCACTGCGGCCTCCAGGGAGCCAGTGCCCGCGGCACTGCACACTCGAGTGAACGCTGTGCCCGCGACACGGCAGTCAGCCGTGAACCAAGCGCCTGAGGCACTGCAGCGTGCAGTGAACCCAGTGCCCTCTGCACTGCAGCCTCCAGTGAACACACTGCCCACGACACTGCAGCTTCCAGTGAAGGCAGTGCCCGATGCACTGCACCCTCCAGTGAACGCAGTGCCTGCGGAAGTTCACCCCCAGTGAACCCATGACCGTTGCACTGCATGCTCCAGCGAACCCAGTGCCCCAGGCACTGCACCCTCCAGTAAACCCAGTGCCCGCGGCACTGCAAATTCGAGTGAACCCAGGGCCCAAGGCACTGCACCGTCCAGTGAACCCATTGCCAGTGGCACTGCAGCATGCAGTGAATCCAGTGCCAGTGGCACTGGAGTCTGCAGTGAACCCAGTGCCCGCGGCACTGCACCCTCCAGTGAACCCAGTGTCCGCGGCACTGCACCCTCCATTGAACCCAGTGCCAGCGGCACTGAAGCATGCAGTGAATCCAGTGCCAGGGGCACTGCAGCTAGCAGTGAATCCAGTGCCAGTGGCACTGGATTCTGCAGTGAATCCAGTGCCCCTGTCACTGCACCCTCCAGTGAACCCAGTGCCAGCGGCACTGCACGCTCTAGTGAACCCATTGCCAGCGGCACTGCAGCATGCAGTGAATCCATTGCCAGTGGCACTGCAGCATGCAGTGAATCCAGTGCCAGGGGCACTGCAGCATGCAGTGAAGCCAGTGCCAGTGGCACTGCAGCATGCAGCGAACCCAGTGACCGTGGCACTGGAGTCTGCAGTGAATCCAGTGCCCCTGGCACTGCACCCTCCAGTGAACCCAGTGCCAGCGGCACTGCACGCTCTAGTGAACCCATTGCGAGCGGCATTGCAGAATGCAGTGAAATCATTGCCAGCAGCACTGCAGCATGCAGTGAATCCAGTGCCAGGGGCACTGCAGCATGCAGTGAATCCAGTGCCAGGGGCACTGCAGCATGCAGTGAATCCAGTGCCAGTGGCACTGGAGTCTGCAGTGAACCCAGTGCCCGTGGCACTGCAGCCTCCAGTGAACCCAGTGTCCGCGGCACTGCACCCTCCAGTGAACCCAGTGCCAGCGGCACTGCACCCTCCAGTGAATCCAGTGCCAGGGGCACTGCAGCATACAGTGAATCCAGTGCCAGTGGCACTGCTGCATGCAGTGAATCCAGTGCCAGTGGCACTGGAGTCTGCAGTGAACCCTGTGCCTGCGGCACTGCACCTTACAGTGAACCCAGTTTCCACGGCACTGCACCCTCCAGTGAACCCATTGCAAGTGGCACTGCAGCATGCAGTGAAGCCAGTGCCAGTGGCACTGCAGCATGTAGTGAATCCATTGCCAGTGGCACTGCAGGATGCAGTGAAGCCAGTGCCAGTGGCACTGCAGCATGCAGTGAAGCCAGTGCCAGTGGCACTGCAGCATGCAGTGAAGCCAGTGCCAGTGGCACTGCAGCATGCAGTGAATCCAGTGCCAGTGGCACTGCAGCATGCAGTGAAGCCAGTGCCAGTGGCACTGCAGCATGCAGTGAACCCAGTGCCCGTGGCACTGCACCCTCCAGTGAACCCAGTGCCAGCGGCACTGCAGCATGCAGTGAATCCATTGCCAGTGGCACTGCAGCATGCAGTGAATCCAGTGCCAGGGGCACTGCAGCATGCAGTGAAGCCAGTGCCAGTGGCACTGCAGCATGCAGTGAAACCCGTGCCAGTGGCACTGCACCCTCCAGTGAACCCAGTGCCAGCGGCACTGCACCCTCCAGTGAACCCAGTTTCCACGGCACTGCACCCTCCAGTGAACCCATTGCCAGTGGCACTGCAGCATGCAGTGAAGCCAGTGCCAGTGGCACTGCAGCATGCAGTGAATCCAGTGCCAGTGGCACTGCAGGATGCAGTGAAGCCAGTGCCAGTGGCATTGCAGCATGCAGTGAAGCCAGTTCCAGTGGCACTGCAACATGCAGTGAACCCAGTGCCAGTGGCACTGAAGCATGCAGTGAAGCCAGTGCCAGTGGCACTGCACCCTCCAGTGAACCCAGTGCCAGTGGCACTGCAGCATGCAGTGAAGCCAGTGCCAGTGGCACTGCAGCATGCAGTGAAGCCAGTGCCAGTGGCACTGCACCCTCCAGTGAACCCAGTGCCAGTGGCACTGCAGCATGCAGTGAAGCCAGTGCCAGTGGCACTGCAGCATGCAGTGAAGCCAGTGCCAGCGGCACTGCACCCTCCCGTGAACGCAGTGCCTTCGCCAGTTCACCCCCAGTGAACCCATGGCCGTTACACTGCACGCTCCAGCGAACCCAGTGCCCAAGGCACTGCACCCTCCAGTAAACCCAGTGCCCGCGGCACTGCAAATTCAAGTGAACCCAGGGCCTAAGGCACTGCACCGTGCAGTGAACCCAGTGCCCGCGGAACTGCACCCACCAGGGAACCCAGTGCCCGTTGCACTGCAGTCTGCAGTGAAACCAGTGCCCGTGGCACTGCACCCTCCAGTGAAGCCAGTGCCCGCGGCACTGCACCCTCCAGTGAACCCAGTGCCCGTTGCACTGCAGTCTGCAGTGAAACCAGTGCCCGTGGCACTGCACCCTCCAGTGAAGCCAGTGCCCGCGGCACTGCACCCTCCAGTGAACCCAGTGCCCGTGGCACTGCACCGTCCACTGAACCAAGTGCCAGCGGCACGGCAGCATGCAGTGAATCCAGTGCCAGTGTCACTGCAGCATGCAGTGAGTCCAGTGCCAGTGGCACTGCAGCATGCAGTAAATCCAGTGCCAGGGGCTTGCAGCTAGCAGTGAATTCAGTGCCAGTGGCACTGCAGCATGCAGTGAATCCAGTGCCAGTGGCACTGCAGCATGCAGTGAATCCAGTGCCAGCGGCACTGCAGCATGCAGTAAATCCAGTGCCAGGGGCTTGCAGCTAGCAGTGAATTCAGTGCCAGTGGCACTGCAGCATGCAGTGAATTCAGTGCCAGTGGCACTGCAGCATGCAGTGAATCCAGTGCCAGCGGCACTGCAGCATGCAGTAAATCCAGTGCCAGGGGCTTGCAGCTAGCAGTGAATTCAGTGCCAGTGGCACTGCAGCATGCAGTGAATTCAGTGCCAGTGGCACTGCAGCATGCAGTGAATCCAGTGCCAGCGGCACTGCAGCATGCAGTAAATCCAGTGCCAGGGGCTTGCAGCTAGCAGTGAATTCAGTGCCAGTGGCACTGCAGCATGCAGTGAATCCAGTGCCAGTGGCACTGCAGCATGCAGTGAATCCAGTGCCAGTGGCACTGGAGTCTGCAGTGAACCCAGTGCCCGCGGCACTGCAGCCTCCAGTGAACCCAGTGTCCGCGGCACTGCACCCTCCAGTGAACCCAGTGCCAGCGGCACTGCAGCATGCAGTGAATCCAGTGCCAGTGGCACTGCTGCATGCAGTGAATCCAGTGCCAGTGGCACTGGAGTCTGCAGTGTATCCAGTGCCAGTGGCACTGCAGCATGCAGTGAATCCAGTGCCAGTGGCACTGCACCCTCCAGTGAACCCAGTGCCAGCGGCACTGCAGCATGCAGTGAATCCAGTGCCAGTGGCACTGCAGCATGCAGTGAATCCAGTGCCAGTGGCACTGGAGTCTGCAGTGTATACAGTGCCCGCGGCACTGCACCCTCCAGTGAACCCAGTGCCAGCGGCACTGCACGCTCTAGTGAACACATTGCCAGCGGCAATGCAGCATGCAGTGAATTCAGTGCGAGCGGCACTGCAGCATGCAGTGAATCGAGTGCCAGGGTCACTGCAGCCTGCAGTGAATCCAGTGCCAGGGGCACTGCAGCTAGCAGTGAATCCAGTGCCAGTGGCACTGGAGTCTGCAGTGTATACAGTGCCCGCGGCACTGCACCCTCCAGTGAACCCAGTGCCAGCGGCACTGCATGCTCTAGTGAACCCATTGCCAGCGGCAGTGCAGCATGCAGTGAATCCAGTGCCAGGGGCACTGCAGCATGCAGTGAATCCAGTGCCAGTGGCACTGGAGTCTGCAGTGAACCCAGTGCCCGCGGCACTGCACCCTCCAGTGAACCCAGTGTCCGCGGCACTGCACCCTCTAGTGAACCCAGTGCCAGCGGCACTGCACCCTCCAGTGAATCCAGTACCAGGGGCACTGCAGCATGCAGTGAATCCAGTGCCAGTGGCACTGCAGCATGCAGTGAATCCAGTGCCAGTGGCACTGGAGTCTGCAGTGTATACAGTGCCCGCGGCACTGCACCCTCCAGTGAACCCAGTGTCCGCGACACTGCACTCTCCAGTGAACCCAGTGCCAGCGGCACTGCATCATGAAGTGAACCAGTGCCAGCGGCACTGCAGCATGCAGTGAACCCAGTGCCAGCGGCACTGCAGCATGCAGTGAATCCAGTGCCAGTGGCCCTGCATCATGCAGTGAACCCAGTGCCAGCGGCACTGCAGCATGCAGTGAATACAGTGCCAGGGGCAGTGGAGTCTGCAGTGAATCCAGTGCCCGCGGCACTGCAACCTCCAGTGAACCAAGTGCCAGCGGCACTGCAGCATGCAGTAAATCCAGTGCCAGGGGCTTGCAGCTAGCAGTGGATCCAGTGCCAGTGGCACTGGAGTCAGCAGTGAACCCAGTTTCCATGGCACTGCACCCTCCAGTGAACCCATCGCGAGCGGCATTGCAGAATGCAGTGAAATCATTGCCAGCAGCACTGCAGCATGCAGTGAATCCAGTGCCAGGGGCACTGCAGCATGCAGTGAATCCAGTGCCAGGGGCACTGCAGCATGCAGTGAATCCAGTGCCAGTGGCACTGGAGTCTGCAGTGAACCCAGTGCCCGTGGCACTGCAGCCTCCAGTGAACCCAGTGTCCGCGGCACTGCACCCTCCAGTGAACCCAGTGCCAGCGGCACTGCACCCTCCAGTGAATCCAGTGCCAGGGGCACTGCAGCATACAGTGAATCCAGTGCCAGTGGCACTGCTGCATGCAGTGAATCCAGTGCCAGTGGCACTGGAGTCTGCAGTGAACCCTGTGCCCGCGGCACTGCACCTTACAGTGAACCCAGTTTCCACGGCACTGCACCCTCCAGTGAACCCATTGCAAGTGGCACTGCAGCATGCAGTGAAGCCAGTGCCAGTGGCACTGCAGCATGTAGTGAATCCATTGCCAGTGGCACTGCAGGATGCAGTGAAGCCAGTGCCAGTGGCACTGCAGCATGCAGTGAAGCCAGTGCCAGAGGCACTGCAGCATGCAGTGAAGCCAGTGCCAGTGGCACTGCAGCATGCAGTGAAGCCAGTGCCAGTGGCACTGCAGCATGCAGTGAAACCCGTGCCAGTGGCACTGCACCCTCCAGTGAACCCAGTGCCAGCGGCACTGCACCCTCCAGTGAACCCAGTGCCAGCGGCACTGCACCCTCCAGTGAACCCAGTTTCCACGGCACTGCACCCTCCAGTGAACCCATTGCCAGTGGCACTGCAGCATGCAGTGAAGCCAGTGCCAATGGCACTGCAGCATGCAGTGAAGCCAGTGCCAGTGGCACTGCACCGTCCAGTGAACCCAGTGCCAGTGGCACTGCAGCATGCAGTGAAGCCTGTGCCAGTGGCACTGCAGCATGCAGTGAATCCAGTGCCAGTGGCACTGCAGGATGCAGTGAAGCCAGTGCCAGTGGCACTGCAGCATGCAGTGAAGCCAGTGCCAGTGGCAGTGCAGCATGCAGTGAAGCCAGTGCCAGTGGCACTGCAGCATGCAGTGAAGCCAGTGCCAGTGGCACTGCAGCATGCAGTGAAACCCGTGCCAGTGGCACTGCACCCTCCAGTGAACCCAGTGCCAGCGGCACTGCACCCTCCAGTGAACCCAGTTTCCACGGCACTGCACCCTCCAGTGAACCCATTGCCAGTGGCACTGCAGCATGCAGTGAAGCCAGTGCCAGTGGCACTGCAGCATGCAGTGAATCCAGTGCCAGTGGCACTGCAGGATGCAGTGAAGCCAGTGCCAGTGGCATTGCAGCATGCAGTGAAGCCAGTTCCAGTGGCACTGCAACATGCAGTGAACCCAGTGCCATTGGCACTGAAGCATGCAGTGAAGCCAGTGCCAGTGGCACTGCACCCTCCAGTGAACCCAGTGCCAGTGGCACTGCAGCATGCAGTGAAGCCAGTGCCAGTGGCACTGCAGCATGCAGTGAAGCCAGTGCCAGTGGCACTGCACCCTCCAGTGAACCCAGTGCCAGTGGCACTGCAGCATGCAGTGAAGCCAGTGCCAGTGGCACTGCAGCATGCAGTGAAGCCAGTGCCAGCGGCACTGCACCCTCCCGTGAACGCAGTGCCTGCGCCAGTTCACCCCCAGTGAACCCATGGCCGTTACACTGCACGCTCCAGCGAACCCAGTGCCCAAGGCACTGCACCCTCCAGTAAACCCAGTGCCCGCGGCACTGCAAATTCAAGTGAACCCAGGGCCTAAGGCACTGCACCGTGCAGTGAACCCAGTGCCCGCGGAACTGCACCCACCAGGGAACCCAGTGCCCGTTGCACTGCAGTCTGCAGTGAAACCAGTGCCCGTGGCACTGCACCCTCCAGTGAAGCCAGTGCCCGCGGCACTGCACCCTCCAGTGAACCCAGTGCCCGTGGCACTGCACCGTCCACTGAACCAAGTGCCAGCGGCACGGCAGCATGCAGTGAATCCAGTGCCAGTGTCACTGCAGCATGCAGTGAATCCAGTGCCAGGGGCACTGCAGCCAGCAGTGAATCCAGTGCCAGGGGCACTGCAGCCAGCAGTGAATCCAGTGCCAGTGGCACTGGAGTCTGAATTGAATCCAGTGCCCCTGGCACTGTACCCTCCAGTGAACCCAGTGCCAGCGGCACTGCACGCTCTAGTGAACCCATTGCCAGCGGCACTGCAGCATGCAGTGAATCCAGTGCCAGGGGCAATGCAGCATGCAGTGAATCCAGTGCCAGTGGCACTGCAGCATGCAGTGAATCTAGTGCCAGTGGCACTGTAGTCTGAAGTGAACCCAGTGCCCGCGGCACTGCACCCTCCTGTGAACCCAGTGCCGGCGGCACTGCACCCTCCAGTGAACCCAGTGTCCGTGGCACTGCACCCACCTGTGAACCCAGTGCCAGCGGCACTGCAGCATGCAGTGAATCCAGTGCCAGGTGCACTGCAGCTAGCAGTGAACCCAGTACCTGTGGCACTGCAGTCTGCAGGGAATCCTGTGCCCGCGGCACTGCACCCTCCACCTAACCCAGTGCCAGCGGCACTGCAGCATACAGTGAATCCAGTGCCAGTGGCACTGCTGCATGCAGTGAATCCAGTGCCAGTGGCACTGCAGCATGCAGTGAATCCAGAGCCAGTGGCACTGCAGCATGCAGTGAATCCAGTGCCCGCGGCACTGCCGTCTGCAGGGAATCCAGTGCCCGCGGCACTGCACCCTCCAGTGAACCCAGTGCCAGCGGCACTGCAGCATGCAGTAAATCCAGTGCCAGGGGCTTGCAGCTAGCAGTGAATCCAGTGCCAGTGGCACTGGAGTCTGCAGTGAATCCATTGCCCCTGGCACTGCACCCTCCAGTGAACCCAGTGCCAGCGGCACTGCACGCTCTAGTGAACCCATTGCCAGCGGCATTGCAGCATGCAGTGAATTCAGTGCCAGTGGCACTGCAGCATGCAGTGAATCCAGTGCCAGTGGCACTGCAGCATGCAGTGAATCCAGTGCCAGTGGCACTGCAGCATGCAGTGAATCCAGTGCCAGTGGCACTGGAGTCTGCAGTGAATCCAGTGCCCGCATCACTGCAGTCTGCAGGGAATCCAGTGCCCGTGGCACTGCACCCTCCAGTGAACCCAGTGCCAGCGGCACTGCAGCATGCAGTGAATCCAGTGCCAGGGGCACTGCAGCATGCAGTGAAGCCAGTGTCAGTGGCACTGCAGCATGCAGTGAATCCAGTGCCAGTCGCACTGCAGCATGCAGTGAACCCAGTGCCAGCGGCACTGCACCCTCCAGTGAACCCAGTGCCAGCGGTACTGCACCCTCCAGTGAACCCAGTGCCAGTGGCACTGCAGCCTGCAGTGAACCCAGTATCTGTGGCACTGCAGTCTGCAGGGAATCCAGTGCCCGCGGCACTGCACCCTCCACTGAACCCAGTGCCCGTGGCACTGCACCCTCCAGTGAACCCAGTGCCAGCGGCACTGCAGCATGCAGTGAATCCATTGCCAGTGGCACTGCAGCATGCAGTGAATCCAGTGCCAGGGGCACTGCAGCATGCAGTGAAGCCAGTGCCAGTGGCACTGCAGCATGCAGCGAACCCAGTGACCGTGGCACTGGAGTCTGCAGTGAATCCAGTGCCCCTGGCACTGCACCCTCCAGTGAACCCAGTGCCAGCGGCACTGCACGCTCTAGTGAACCCATTGCGAGCGGCATTGCAGAATGCAGTGAAATCAGTGCCAGCAGCACTGCAGCATGCAGTGAATCCAGTGCCAGGGGCACTGCAGCATGCAGTGAATCCAGTGCCAGGGGCACTGCAGCATGCAGTGAATCCAGTGCCAGTGGCACTGGAGTCTGCAGTGAACCCAGTGCCCGTGGCACTGCAGCCTCCAGTGAACCCAGTGTCCGAGGCACTGCACCCTCCAGTGAACCCAGTGCCAGCGGCACTGCAGCATGCAGTGAATCCAGTGCCAGTGGCACTGCTGCATGCAGTGTATCCAGTGCCAGTGGCACTGGAGTCTGCAGTGTATCCAGTGCCAGTGGCACTGCAGCATGCAGTGAATCCAGTGCCAGTGGCACTGCACCCTCCAGTGAACCCAGGGCCCGCGGCACTGCACCCTCCAGTGAACCCAGTGTCCGCGGCACTTCACTCTCCAGTGAACCCAGTGCCAGCGGCACTGCATCATGAAGTGAACCAGTGCCAGGGGCACTGCAGCATGCAGTGAATCCAGTGCCAATGGCACTGCACCCTCCAGTGAAGCAAGTGCTCGCGGCACTGTACCCTCCAGTGAACCCAGTGCCCGCGGCACTGCACCCTCCACTGAACCCAGTGCCAGCGGCACTGCAGCATGCAGTGAACCCAGTGCCAGCGGCACTGCAGCATGCAGTGAATCCAGTGCCAGTGGCCCTGCATCATGCAGTGAATCCAGTGCCTGTGGCACTGCAGCATGCAGTGAATCCAGTGCCAGTGGCACTGCAGCATGCAGTGAATCCAGTGCCAGGGGCAGTGGAGTCTGCAGTGAATCCAGTGCCCGCGGCCCTGCAGTCTGCAGGGAATCGTGCCCGCGGCACTGCAACCTCCAGTGAACCAAGTGCCAGCGGCACTGCAGCATGCAGTAAATCCAGTGCCAGGGGCTTGCAGGTAGCAGTGAATCCAGTGCCAGTGGCAATGGAGTCTGCAGTGAATCCAGTGCCCCTGGCACTGCACCCTCCAGTGAACCCAGTGCCAGCGGCACTGCATGCTCTAGTGAACACATTGCCAGCGGCAATGCAGCATGCAGTGAATTCAGTGCCAGCGGCACTGCAGCATGCAGTGAATCGAGTGCCAGGGTCACTGCAGCCTGCAGTGAATCCAGTGCCAGGGGCACTGCAGCTAGCAGTGAATCCAGTGCCAGTGGCACTGGAGTCTGCAGTGTATACAGTGCCCGCGGCACTGCACCCTCCAGTGAACCCAGTGCCAGCGGCACTGCATGCTCTAGTGAACCCATTGCCAGCGGCAGTGCAGCATGCAGTGAATCCAGTGCCAGGGGCACTGCAGCATGCAGTGAATCCAGTGCCAGTGGCACTGGAGTCTGCAGTGAACCCAGTGCCCGCGGCACTGCACCCTCCAGTGAACCCAGTGTCCGCGGCACTGCACCCTCCAGTGAACCCAGTGCCAGCGGCACTGCACCCTCCAGTGAATCCAGTGCCAGGGGCACTGCAGCATACAGTGAATCCAGTGCCAGTGGCACTGCTGCATGCAGTGAATCCAGTGCCAGTGGCACTGGAGTCTGCAGTGAACCCTGTGCCCGCGGCACTGCACCATAAAGTGAACCCAGTTTCCACGGCACTGCACCCTCCAGTGAACCCATTGCCAGTGGCACTGCAGCATGCAGTGAAGCCAGTGCCAGTGGCACTGCAGCATGTAGTGAATCCAGTGCCAGTGGCACTGCAGGATGCAGTGAAGCCAGTGCCAGTGGCACTGCAGCATGCAGTGAAGCCAGTGCCAGTGGCACTGCAGCATGCAGTGAAGCCAGTGCCAGTGGCACTGCAGCATGCAGTGAAGCCAGTGCCAGTGGCACTGCAGCATGCAGTGAAACCCGTGCCAGTGGCACTGCACCCTCCAGTGAACCCAGTGCCAGCGGCACTGCACCCTCCAGTGAACCCAGTTTCCACGGCACTGCACCCTCCAGTGAACCCATTGCCAGTGGCACTGCAGCATGCAGTGAAGCCAGTGCCAGTGGCACTGCAGCATGCAGTGAACTCAGTTCCCGCGGCACTGCACCCTCCAGTGAACACAGTGCCAGCGGCACTGCAGCCTGCAGTGAATCCAGTGCCCGCGGCAGTGCACCGTACAGTGAACACAGTGCCTTCGGCACCGCAGCCTCCAGTGCCCCGGTGACCATGGCACTGCAGCCACCGGTACCCCAGTGCCCTCGGCCCATACCCTCCAGCTCTTGAAGCCACTCACCGTGCCTGAAGGCCCTCCCCGTGCCTGAATGCACTCCCGGTGTCTGTAGTTACTCCCATTGCCTGAATGGCATGGGTAATCTCTGAAGCTGCACCCCTGCCTGAGGGCATTCTCTGTGTCTCCTTGAGTTCCCTGTGCATGACGGGGCATCCCTTGGTGAAAGGCACATGTGCTCCCCTTGCCCGAATTGCACAGGAGCTCCCCGTGCCTGAAGACTCACCCCATGCCTGAAGAAGCTCCCAGTGCCTGAAGGCAAGCCCCATGCCTGAAGGCGCTCCCCTTGATTCAAGGGCACAGGGACCCCCTGAAGGCTTGCGCCATGCCTGCCGGTGCACCCCTCCCCTGAGGGTGCCGCGTGCCTGATGGCGAGCCCAGTGCCCGACGTCTCGCCCTGTGCCCGAAGAGCACGGAGGCTCCGCGTGCCTGAAGTCGTGCCCTGTGCACGAAGCCGCTCACTGTACCTGAAGGTGCTCCCAGTGCCCGAAGACAAGCCCCATGGTTGAAGGCGTGCACCGTGCCTGAAAATGTTCCCTGGGCCCGAAGCCGCTCCCTGTTCCTGAAGGCACGCCTCTTGCCTGAAACAGCTCCACGTGCCTGTCCTCAAGCCTCTTGCATGAAGGCGAGCCCCGTGCCCGAAGCCTTGCCCCGTGCGTGAAGCCCCGCCTGGTGCCTGAAGGCACACCCCTCGCCTGAAGTCACGCCCCGTGCCTGAATTGCAAGGGCATGCCCAGTGCCTGAGGGTATGCCCAGCGACTGAAGTCGGTCACCCCCGATGACTGAGTCATGCCCAGCGAACGAAGTCACTCCCAAAGTCACTCCAAGTGACTGAAGTCAAAGTCACTCCCAGTGAAGGAAGTTACTCCCAAAGTCCTTCCAAGCGACAGAAGCCTCTCCTCCCGATGTCACTCCCAGTGACGAAAGTCACTCGCTATGTCACTCCCAAGTGAGGGAAGCCTCTCCCAAAGTCACTCCCCGTGACAGAAGTCACTCCCGATGTCACTCCCAGTGACGCAAGTCACTCCCGAATTCACAACCAGTGACGGAAGTCCCTCTCGAAGTCCCTCTCCCAGTGACGGAAGTCACTCCCGAAGTCATTCCCAGGGACTGAAGACAAAGCCACTCCCAGCTGCTGATCCGGCTGCTGAGGTCACCGTTACTCCCAGTGACGGAAGGAAATGTCACACTCGGTGTCTGAAGTGACTCCTAGTGACTGCAGTCGTCACTCCCACTCCCAGTGCCTGAAGTCTTCACTGCCAGTGCCTGAAGTCGGCACTCGCAGTGCCTGAAGGAATTGCAGGGGAAGGACCGAGAGAGCGAGACGCAGAATTCCAAGCAGCGCCTCCAGGCTCTGTGGTCTCGGCACGGAAACTCCCGGGGAAAGACAGAGACAGAGGGAGACACAGAATCCCATGCAGCCCCCAGGCTCTGTGCTCTCACCACAGAGCCTCCTGGGGAAGGACAGAGAGGGAGGCACAGAATCCCAAGCAGCCCCTCCAGGCTCTGTGCTCGCAGCACAGAGCCTCCAGTTCCTGAAGCCACTCACCATGCCTGAAGGCACTCCCCGTGCCTGAATGCGCTCCCCGTTCCTGAAGGCATTCCCTTTGCCTGAAGGCACAAGCGCTCTCTGAGGGCGCACCCCGTGGGTGACGGCGCACCCCTTGCCTGAGGGCGCCCTGCGCCTGAGGGCGAGCCCAGTGCCTGATGACGCGCCCTGTGCCCGAAGAGCACAGGGGCTCCCCGTGCCTGAAGTCGCACCCCGTGCATGAAGCCGCTCACTGTACCTGGAGGTGCTCCCAGGGCCTGAAGACAAGCTCCATGGTTGAAGGTGCGCCCCGTGCTGGAAAACGCTCCATGTGCCCGAAGGGGCTCCTGTTCCTGAAGGCAGGCCTCTTGCCTGAAACAGCTCCATGTGTCTGTACTAAAGCCCCTTGCCTGCAGGCAAGGCCCGTGCCTGAAGGAAAGCCCTGTGCCTGAAGCCTTGCCCCACGCATGAAGCCCCGCCCAGGGCCTGAAGGCACGCCCCTGGCCTGAAGGCATGCCCCATGCCCGAAGGCTTGCCCCATGCGTGAATTCTCACCCTGTGCCTGAAGTCTAGCCCCCCGCCTGAAGGGCACAGGCACGCTCAGGGCCCGAGGGCATGCCCAGGGACTGAAGTCAGTCACTCCCAATGACCGAAGTCACTCCTAGTGACGGAAGTCCCTCGCAAAGACACACACAGTGACGGAAGTCCCACTCGAAGTCACTCCCACGGACGGAAGTCACTCCCGAAGTCACCCCCAGGGACTGAAGTCACTCCTGACGTCACTCCCAGTGCCTGAAGTCCGCAATCCCAGTTCCTGGAGGAACTGGAGGGGAAGGACAGAGAGAGGGAGACACACAATCCCATGCAGCCTCCAGCTCTGTGCTCCAACCAGAGACCCCTGGGGAAAAACAGACAGGGAGACTCAGAATCCCAAGCAGCCCATCCAGGCTCCAGTGCCAGCCGTACCGGGGCACAGGACGCCCCAGCGACCGCGGGACTGGAGCTTCCGGTGACCCGAGGGACCGCGGCCCTGGAGCCTCCAAGGACCACAGTGTCCACGTCACTGCAGACTCCAATGAACCCAGTGCCCGCGGCACTGCGGCCTCCAGGGAGCCCAGTGCCCGCGGCACTGCACACTCGAGTGAACGCTGTGCCCGCGACACGGCAGTCAGCCGTGAACCAAGCGCCTGAGGCACTGCAGCGTGCAGTGAACCCAGTGCCCTCTGCACTGCAGCCTCCAGTGAACACACTGCCCACGACACTGCAGCTTCCAGTGAAGGCAGTGCCCGATGCACTGCACCCTCCAGTGAACGCAGTGCCTGCGGAAGTTCACCCCCAGTGAACCCATGACCGTTGCACTGCATGCTCCAGCGAACCCAGTGCCCCAGGCACTGCACCCTCCAGTAAACCCAGTGCCCGCGGCACTGCAAATTCGAGTGAACCCAGGGCCCAAGGCACTGCACCGTCCAGTGAACCCATTGCCAGTGGCACTGCAGCATGCAGTGAATCCAGTGCCAGTGGCACTGGAGTCTGCAGTGAACCCAGTGCCCGCGGCACTGCACCCTCCAGTGAACCCAGTGTCCGCGGCACTGCACCCTCCATTGAACCCAGTGCCAGCGGCACTGAAGCATGCAGTGAATCCAGTGCCAGGGGCACTGCAGCTAGCAGTGAATCCAGTGCCAGTGGCACTGGATTCTGCAGTGAATCCAGTGCCCCTGTCACTGCACCCTCCAGTGAACCCAGTGCCAGCGGCACTGCACGCTCTAGTGAACCCATTGCCAGCGGCACTGCAGCATGCAGTGAATCCATTGCCAGTGGCACTGCAGCATGCAGTGAATCCAGTGCCAGGGGCACTGCAGCATGCAGTGAAGCCAGTGCCAGTGGCACTGCAGCATGCAGCGAACCCAGTGACCGTGGCACTGGAGTCTGCAGTGAATCCAGTGCCCCTGGCACTGCACCCTCCAGTGAACCCAGTGCCAGCGGCACTGCACGCTCTAGTGAACCCATTGCGAGCGGCATTGCAGAATGCAGTGAAATCATTGCCAGCAGCACTGCAGCATGCAGTGAATCCAGTGCCAGGGGCACTGCAGCATGCAGTGAATCCAGTGCCAGGGGCACTGCAGCATGCAGTGAATCCAGTGCCAGTGGCACTGGAGTCTGCAGTGAACCCAGTGCCCGTGGCACTGCAGCCTCCAGTGAACCCAGTGTCCGCGGCACTGCACCCTCCAGTGAACCCAGTGCCAGCGGCACTGCACCCTCCAGTGAATCCAGTGCCAGGGGCACTGCAGCATACAGTGAATCCAGTGCCAGTGGCACTGCTGCATGCAGTGAATCCAGTGCCAGTGGCACTGGAGTCTGCAGTGAACCCTGTGCCTGCGGCACTGCACCTTACAGTGAACCCAGTTTCCACGGCACTGCACCCTCCAGTGAACCCATTGCAAGTGGCACTGCAGCATGCAGTGAAGCCAGTGCCAGTGGCACTGCAGCATGTAGTGAATCCATTGCCAGTGGCACTGCAGGATGCAGTGAAGCCAGTGCCAGTGGCACTGCAGCATGCAGTGAAGCCAGTGCCAGTGGCACTGCAGCATGCAGTGAAGCCAGTGCCAGTGGCACTGCAGCATGCAGTGAATCCAGTGCCAGTGGCACTGCAGCATGCAGTGAAGCCAGTGCCAGTGGCACTGCAGCATGCAGTGAACCCAGTGCCCGTGGCACTGCACCCTCCAGTGAACCCAGTGCCAGCGGCACTGCAGCATGCAGTGAATCCATTGCCAGTGGCACTGCAGCATGCAGTGAATCCAGTGCCAGGGGCACTGCAGCATGCAGTGAAGCCAGTGCCAGTGGCACTGCAGCATGCAGTGAAACCCGTGCCAGTGGCACTGCACCCTCCAGTGAACCCAGTGCCAGCGGCACTGCACCCTCCAGTGAACCCAGTTTCCACGGCACTGCACCCTCCAGTGAACCCATTGCCAGTGGCACTGCAGCATGCAGTGAAGCCAGTGCCAGTGGCACTGCAGCATGCAGTGAATCCAGTGCCAGCGGCACTGCAGGATGCAGTGAAGCCAGTGCCAGTGGCATTGCAGCATGCAGTGAAGCCAGTTCCAGTGGCACTGCAACATGCAGTGAACCCAGTGCCAGTGGCACTGAAGCATGCAGTGAAGCCAGTGCCAGTGGCACTGCACCCTCCAGTGAACCCAGTGCCAGTGGCACTGCAGCATGCAGTGAAGCCAGTGCCAGTGGCACTGCAGCATGCAGTGAAGCCAGTGCCAGTGGCACTGCACCCTCCAGTGAACCCAGTGCCAGTGGCACTGCAGCATGCAGTGAAGCCAGTGCCAGTGGCACTGCAGCATGCAGTGAAGCCAGTGCCAGCGGCACTGCACCCTCCCGTGAACGCAGTGCCTTCGCCAGTTCACCCCCAGTGAACCCATGGCCGTTACACTGCACGCTCCAGCGAACCCAGTGCCCAAGGCACTGCACCCTCCAGTAAACCCAGTGCCCGCGGCACTGCAAATTCAAGTGAACCCAGGGCCTAAGGCACTGCACCGTGCAGTGAACCCAGTGCCCGCGGAACTGCACCCACCAGGGAACCCAGTGCCCGTTGCACTGCAGTCTGCAGTGAAACCAGTGCCCGTGGCACTGCACCCTCCAGTGAAGCCAGTGCCCGCGGCACTGCACCCTCCAGTGAACCCAGTGCCCGTGGCACTGCACCGTCCACTGAACCAAGTGCCAGCGGCACGGCAGCATGCAGTGAATCCAGTGCCAGTGTCACTGCAGCATGCAGTGAATCCAGTGCCAGTGGCACTGCAGCATGCAGTAAATCCAGTGCCAGGGGCTTGCAGCTAGCAGTGAATTCAGTGCCAGTGGCACTGCAGCATGCAGTGAATCCAGTGCCAGTGGCACTGCAGCATGCAGTAAATCCAGTGCCAGGGGCTTGCAGCTAGCAGTGAATTCAGTGCCAGTGGCACTGCAGCATGCAGTGAATCCAGTGCCAGTGGCACTGCAGCATGCAGTGAATCCAGTGCCAGCGGCACTGCAGCATGCAGTAAATCCAGTGCCAGGGGCTTGCAGCTAGCAGTGAATTCAGTGCCAGTGGCACTGCAGCATGCAGTGAATTCAGTGCCAGTGGCACTGCAGCATGCAGTGAATCCAGTGCCAGCGGCACTGCAGCATGCAGTAAATCCAGTGCCAGGGGCTTGCAGCTAGCAGTGAATTCAGTGCCAGTGGCACTGCAGCATGCAGTGAATTCAGTGCCAGTGGCACTGCAGCATGCAGTGAATCCAGTGCCAGCGGCACTGCAGCATGCAGTAAATCCAGTGCCAGGGGCTTGCAGCTAGCAGTGAATTCAGTGCCAGTGGCACTGCAGCATGCAGTGAATCCAGTGCCAGTGGCACTGCAGCATGCAGTGAATCCAGTGCCAGTGGCACTGGAGTCTGCAGTGAACCCAGTGCCCGCGGCACTGCAGCCTCCAGTGAACCCAGTGTCCGCGGCACTGCACCCTCCAGTGAACCCAGTGCCAGCGGCACTGCAGCATGCAGTGAATCCAGTGCCAGTGGCACTGCTGCATGCAGTGAATCCAGTGCCAGTGGCACTGGAGTCTGCAGTGTATCCAGTGCCAGTGGCACTGCAGCATGCAGTGAATCCAGTGCCAGTGGCACTGCACCCTCCAGTGAACCCAGTGCCAGCGGCACTGCAGCATGGAGTGAATCCAGTGCCAGTGGCACTGCAGCATGCAGTGAATCCAGTGCCAGTGGCACTGGAGTCTGCAGTGTATACAGTGCCCGCGGCACTGCACCCTCCAGTGAACCCAGTGCCAGCGGCACTGCACGCTCTAGTGAACACATTGCCAGCGGCAATGCAGCATGCAGTGAATTCAGTGCGAGCGGCACTGCAGCATGCAGTGAATCGAGTGCCAGGGTCACTGCAGCCTGCAGTGAATCCAGTGCCAGGGGCACTGCAGCTAGCAGTGAATCCAGTGCCAGTGGCACTGGAGTCTGCAGTGTATACAGTGCCCGCGGCACTGCACCCTCCAGTGAACCCAGTGCCAGCGGCACTGCATGCTCTAGTGAACCCATTGCCAGCGGCAGTGCAGCATGCAGTGAATCCAGTGCCAGGGGCACTGCAGCATGCAGTGAATCCAGTGCCAGTGGCACTGGAGTCTGCAGTGAACCCAGTGCCCGCGGCACTGCACCCTCCAGTGAACCCAGTGTCCGCGGCACTGCACCCTCCAGTGAACCCAGTGCCAGCGGCACTGCACCCTCCAGTGAATCCAGTACCAGGGGCACTGCAGCATGCAGTGAATCCAGTGCCAGTGGCACTGCAGCATGCAGTGAATCCAGTGCCAGTGGCACTGGAGTCTGCAGTGTATACAGTGCCCGCGGCACTGCACCCTCCAGTGAACCCAGTGTCCGCGACACTGCACTCTCCAGTGAACCCAGTGCCAGCGGCACTGCATCATGAAGTGAACCAGTGCCAGCGGCACTGCAGCATGCAGTGAACCCAGTGCCAGCGGCACTGCAGCATGCAGTGAATCCAGTGCCAGTGGCCCTGCATCATGCAGTGAACCCAGTGCCAGCGGCACTGCAGCATGCAGTGAATACAGTGCCAGGGGCAGTGGAGTCTGCAGTGAATCCAGTGCCCGCGGCACTGCAACCTCCAGTGAACCAAGTGCCAGCGGCACTGCAGCATGCAGTAAATCCAGTGCCAGGGGCTTGCAGCTAGCAGTGGATCCAGTGCCAGTGGCACTGGAGTCAGCAGTGAACCCAGTTTCCATGGCACTGCACCCTCCAGTGAACCCATCGCGAGCGGCATTGCAGAATGCAGTGAAATCATTGCCAGCAGCACTGCAGCATGCAGTGAATCCAGTGCCAGGGGCACTGCAGCATGCAGTGAATCCAGTGCCAGGGGCACTGCAGCATGCAGTGAATCCAGTGCCAGTGGCACTGGAGTCTGCAGTGAACCCAGTGCCCGTGGCACTGCAGCCTCCAGTGAACCCAGTGTCCGAGGCACTGCACCCTCCAGTGAACCCAGTGCCAGCGGCACTGCACCCTCCAGTGAATCCAGTGCCAGGGGCACTGCAGCATACAGTGAATCCAGTGCCAGTGGCACTGCTGCATGCAGTGAATCCAGTGCCAGTGGCACTGGAGTCTGCAGTGAACCCTGTGCCCGCGGCACTGCACCTTACAGTGAACCCAGTTTCCACGGCACTGCACCCTCCAGTGAACCCATTGCAAGTGGCACTGCAGCATGCAGTGAAGCCAGTGCCAGTGGCACTGCAGCATGTAGTGAATCCATTGCCAGTGGCACTGCAGGATGCAGTGAAGCCAGTGCCAGTGGCACTGCAGCATGCAGTGAAGCCAGTGCCAGAGGCACTGCAGCATGCAGTGAAGCCAGTGCCAGTGGCACTGCAGCATGCAGTGAAGCCAGTGCCAGTGGCACTGCAGCATGCAGTGAAACCCGTGCCAGTGGCACTGCACCCTCCAGTGAACCCAGTGCCAGCGGCACTGCACCCTCCAGTGAACCCAGTGCCAGGGGCACTGCACCCTCCAGTGAACCCAGTTTCCACGGCACTGCACCCTCCAGTGAACCCATTGCCAGTGGCACTGCAGCATGCAGTGAAGCCAGTGCCAATGGCACTGCAGCATGCAGTGAAGCCAGTGCCAGTGGCACTGCACCGTCCAGTGAACCCAGTGCCATTGGCACTGCAGCATGCAGTGAAGCCTGTGCCAGTGGCACTGCAGCATGCAGTGAATCCAGTGCCAGTGGCACTGCAGGATGCAGTGAAGCCAGTGCCAGTGGCACTGCAGCATGCAGTGAAGCCAGTGCCAGTGGCAGTGCAGCATGCAGTGAAGCCAGTGCCAGTGGCACTGCAGCATGCAGTGAAGCCAGTGCCAGTGGCACTGCAGCATGCAGTGAAACCCGTGCCAGTGGCACTGCACCCTCCAGTGAACCCAGTGCCAGCGGCACTGCACCCTCCAGTGAACCCAGTTTCCACGGCACTGCACCCTCCAGTGAACCCATTGCCAGTGGCACTGCAGCATGCAGTGAAGCCAGTGCCAGTGGCACTGCAGCATGCAGTGAATCCAGTGCCAGTGGCACTGCAGGATGCAGTGAAGCCAGTGCCAGTGGCATTGCAGCATGCAGTGAAGCCAGTTCCAGTGGCACTGCAACATGCAGTGAACCCAGTGCCATTGGCACTGAAGCATGCAGTGAAGCCAGTGCCAGTGGCACTGCACCCTCCAGTGAACCCAGTGCCAGTGGCACTGCAGCATGCAGTGAAGCCAGTGCCAGTGGCACTGCAGCATGCAGTGAAGCCAGTGCCAGTGGCACTGCACCCTCCAGTGAACCCAGTGCCAGTGGCACTGCAGCATGCAGTGAAGCCAGTGCCAGTGGCACTGCAGCATGCAGTGAAGCCAGTGCCAGCGGCACTGCACCCTCCCGTGAACGCAGTGCCTGCGCCAGTTCACCCCCAGTGAACCCATGGCCGTTACACTGCACGCTCCAGCGAACCCAGTGCCCAAGGCACTGCACCCTCCAGTAAACCCAGTGCCCGCGGCACTGCAAATTCAAGTGAACCCAGGGCCTAAGGCACTGCACCGTGCAGTGAACCCAGTGCCCGCGGAACTGCACCCACCAGGGAACCCAGTGCCCGTTGCACTGCAGTCTGCAGTGAAACCAGTGCCCGTGGCACTGCACCCTCCAGTGAAGCCAGTGCCCGCGGCACTGCACCCTCCAGTGAACCCAGTGCCCGTGGCACTGCACCGTCCACTGAACCAAGTGCCAGCGGCACGGCAGCATGCAGTGAATCCAGTGCCAGTGTCACTGCAGCATGCAGTGAATCCAGTGCCAGGGGCACTGCAGCCAGCAGTGAATCCAGTGCCAGGGGCACTGCAGCCAGCAGTGAATCCAGTGCCAGTGGCACTGGAGTCTGAATTGAATCCAGTGCCCCTGGCACTGTACCCTCCAGTGAACCCAGTGCCAGCGGCACTGCACGCTCTAGTGAACCCATTGCCAGTGGCACTGCAGCATGCAGTGAATCCAGTGCCAGGGGCAATGCAGCATGCAGTGAATCCAGTGCCAGTGGCACTGCAGCATGCAGTGAATCTAGTGCCAGTGGCACTGTAGTCTGAAGTGAACCCAGTGCCCGCGGCACTGCACCCTCCTGTGAACCCAGTGCCGGCGGCACTGCACCCTCCAGTGAACCCAGTGTCCGTGGCACTGCACCCACCTGTGAACCCAGTGCCAGCGGCACTGCAGCATGCAGTGAATCCAGTGCCAGGTGCACTGCAGCTAGCAGTGAACCCAGTACCTGTGGCACTGCAGTCTGCAGGGAATCCTGTGCCCGCGGCACTGCACCCTCCACCTAACCCAGTGCCAGCGGCACTGCAGCATACAGTGAATCCAGTGCCAGTGGCACTGCTGCATGCAGTGAATCCAGTGCCAGTGGCACTGCAGCATGCAGTGAATCCAGAGCCAGTGGCACTGCAGCATGCAGTGAATCCAGTGCCCGCGGCACTGCCGTCTGCAGGGAATCCAGTGCCCGCGGCACTGCACCCTCCAGTGAACCCAGTGCCAGCGGCACTGCAGCATGCAGTAAATCCAGTGCCAGGGGCTTGCAGCTAGCAGTGAATCCAGTGCCAGTGGCACTGGAGTCTGCAGTGAATCCATTGCCCCTGGCACTGCACCCTCCAGTGAACCCAGTGCCAGCGGCACTGCACGCTCTAGTGAACCCATTGCCAGCGGCATTGCAGCATGCAGTGAATTCAGTGCCAGTGGCACTGCAGCATGCAGTGAATCCAGTGCCAGTGGCACTGCAGCATGCAGTGAATCCAGTGCCAGTGGCACTGCAGCATGCAGTGAATCCAGTGCCAGTGGCACTGGAGTCTGCAGTGAATCCAGTGCCCGCATCACTGCAGTCTGCAGGGAATCCAGTGCCCGTGGCACTGCACCCTCCAGTGAACCCAGTGCCAGCGGCACTGCAGCATGCAGTGAATCCAGTGCCAGGGGCACTGCAGCATGCAGTGAAGCCAGTGTCAGTGGCACTGCAGCATGCAGTGAATCCAGTGCCAGTCGCACTGCAGCATGCAGTGAACCCAGTGCCAGCGGCACTGCACCCTCCAGTGAACCCAGTGCCAGCGGTACTGCACCCTCCAGTGAACCCAGTGCCAGTGGCACTGCAGCCTGCAGTGAACCCAGTATCTGTGGCACTGCAGTCTGCAGGGAATCCAGTGCCCGCGGCACTGCACCCTCCACTGAACCCAGTGCCCGTGGCACTGCACCCTCCAGTGAACCCAGTGCCAGCGGCACTGCAGCATGCAGTGAATCCATTGCCAGTGGCACTGCAGCATGCAGTGAATCCAGTGCCAGGGGCACTGCAGCATGCAGTGAAGCCAGTGCCAGTGGCACTGCAGCATGCAGCGAACCCAGTGACCGTGGCACTGGAGTCTGCAGTGAATCCAGTGCCCCTGGCACTGCACCCTCCAGTGAACCCAGTGCCAGCGGCACTGCACGCTCTAGTGAACCCATTGCGAGCGGCATTGCAGAATGCAGTGAAATCAGTGCCAGCAGCACTGCAGCATGCAGTGAATCCAGTGCCAGGGGCACTGCAGCATGCAGTGAATCCAGTGCCAGGGGCACTGCAGCATGCAGTGAATCCAGTGCCAGTGGCACTGGAGTCTGCAGTGAACCCAGTGCCCGTGGCACTGCAGCCTCCAGTGAACCCAGTGTCCGAGGCACTGCACCCTCCAGTGAACCCAGTGCCAGCGGCACTGCAGCATGCAGTGAATCCAGTGCCAGTGGCACTGCTGCATGCAGTGTATCCAGTGCCAGTGGCACTGGAGTCTGCAGTGTATCCAGTGCCAGTGGCACTGCAGCATGCAGTGAATCCAGTGCCAGTGGCACTGCACCCTCCAGTGAACCCAGGGCCCGCGGCACTGCACCCTCCAGTGAACCCAGTGTCCGCGGCACTTCACTCTCCAGTGAACCCAGTGCCAGCGGCACTGCATCATGAAGTGAACCAGTGCCAGGGGCACTGCAGCATGCAGTGAATCCAGTGCCAATGGCACTGCACCCTCCAGTGAAGCAAGTGCTCGCGGCACTGTACCCTCCAGTGAACCCAGTGCCCGCGGCACTGCACCCTCCACTGAACCCAGTGCCAGCGGCACTGCAGCATGCAGTGAACCCAGTGCCAGCGGCACTGCAGCATGCAGTGAATCCAGTGCCAGTGGCCCTGCATCATGCAGTGAATCCAGTGCCTGTGGCACTGCAGCATGCAGTGAATCCAGTGCCAGTGGCACTGCAGCATGCAGTGAATCCAGTGCCAGGGGCAGTGGAGTCTGCAGTGAATCCAGTGCCCGCGGCCCTGCAGTCTGCAGGGAATCGTGCCCGCGGCACTGCAACCTCCAGTGAACCAAGTGCCAGCGGCACTGCAGCATGCAGTAAATCCAGTGCCAGGGGCTTGCAGGTAGCAGTGAATCCAGTGCCAGTGGCAATGGAGTCTGCAGTGAATCCAGTGCCCCTGGCACTGCACCCTCCAGTGAACCCAGTGCCAGCGGCACTGCACGCTCTAGTGAACACATTGCCAGCGGCAATGCAGCATGCAGTGAATTCAGTGCCAGCGGCACTGCAGCATGCAGTGAATCGAGTGCCAGGGTCACTGCAGCCTGCAGTGAATCCAGTGCCAGGGGCACTGCAGCTAGCAGTGAATCCAGTGCCAGTGGCACTGGAGTCTGCAGTGTATACAGTGCCCGCGGCACTGCACCCTCCAGTGAACCCAGTGCCAGCGGCACTGCATGCTCTAGTGAACCCATTGCCAGCGGCAGTGCAGCATGCAGTGAATCCAGTGCCAGGGGCACTGCAGCATGCAGTGAATCCAGTGCCAGTGGCACTGGAGTCTGCAGTGAACCCAGTGCCCGCGGCACTGCACCCTCCAGTGAACCCAGTGTCCGCGGCACTGCACCCTCCAGTGAACCCAGTGCCAGCGGCACTGCACCCTCCAGTGAATCCAGTGCCAGGGGCACTGCAGCATACAGTGAATCCAGTGCCAGTGGCACTGCTGCATGCAGTGAATCCAGTGCCAGTGGCACTGGAGTCTGCAGTGAACCCTGTGCCCGCGGCACTGCACCATACAGTGAACCCAGTTTCCACGGCACTGCACCCTCCAGTGAACCCATTGCCAGTGGCACTGCAGCATGCAGTGAAGCCAGTGCCAGTGGCACTGCAGCATGTAGTGAATCCAGTGCCAGTGGCACTGCAGGATGCAGTGAAGCCAGTGCCAGTGGCACTGCAGCATGCAGTGAAGCCAGTGCCAGTGGCACTGCAGCATGCAGTGAAGCCAGTGCCAGTGGCACTGCAGCATGCAGTGAAGCCAGTGCCAGTGGCACTGCAGCATGCAGTGAAACCCGTGCCAGTGGCACTGCACCCTCCAGTGAACCCAGTGCCAGCGGCACTGCACCCTCCAGTGAACCCAGTTTCCACGGCACTGCACCCTCCAGTGAACCCATTGCCAGTGGCACTGCAGCATGCAGTGAAGCCAGTGCCAGTGGCACTGCAGCATGCAGTGAACTCAGTTCCCGCGGCACTGCACCCTCCAGTGAACACTGTGCCAGCGGCACTGCAGCCTGCAGTGAATCCAGTGCCCGCGGCAGTGCACCGTACAGTGAACACAGTGCCTGCGGCACCGCAGCCTCCAGTGCCCCGGTGACCATGGCACTGCAGCCACCGGTACCCCAGTGCCCTCGGCCCATACCCTCCAGCTCTTGAAGCCACTCACCGTGCCTGAAGGCCCTCCCCGTGCCTGAATGCACTCCCGGTGCCTGTAGTTACTCCCATTGCCTGAATGGCATGGGTAATCTCTGAAGCTGCACCCCTGCCTGAGGGCATTCTCTGTGTCTCCTTGAGTTCCCTGTGCATGACGGGGCATCCCTTGGTGAAAGGCACATGTGCTCCCCTTGCCCGAATTGCACAGGAGCTCCCCGTGCCTGAAGACTCACCCCATGCCTGAAGAAGCTCCCAGTGCCTGAAGGCAAGCCCCATGCCTGAAGGCGCTCCCCTTGATTCAAGGGCACAGGGACCCCCTGAAGGCTTGCGCCATGCCTGCCGGTGCACCCCTCCCCTGAGGGTGCCGCGTGCCTGATGGCGAGCCCAGTGCCCGACGTCTCGCCCTGTGCCCGAAGAGCACGGAGGCTCCGCGTGCCTGAAGTCGTGCCCTGTGCACGAAGCCGCTCACTGTACCTGAAGGTGCTCCCAGTGCCCGAAGACAAGCCCCATGGTTGAAGGCGTGCACCGTGCCTGAAAATGTTCCCTGGGCCCGAAGCCGCTCCCTGTTCCTGAAGGCACGCCTCTTGCCTGAAACAGCTCCACGTGCCTGTCCTCAAGCCTCTTGCATGAAGGCGAGCCCCGTGCCCGAAGCCTTGCCCCGTGCGTGAAGCCCCGCCTGGTGCCTGAAGGCACACCCCTCGCCTGAAGTCACGCCCCGTGCCTGAATTGCAAGGGCATGCCCAGTGCCTGAGGGTATGCCCAGCGACTGAAGTCGGTCACCCCCGATGACTGAGTCATGCCCAGCGAACGAAGTCACTCCCAAAGTCACTCCAAGTGACTGAAGTCAAAGTCACTCCCAGTGAAGGAAGTTACTCCCAAAGTCCTTCCAAGCGACAGAAGCCTCTCCTCCCGATGTCACTCCCAGTGACGAAAGTCACTCGCTATGTCACTCCCAAGTGAGGGAAGCCTCTCCCAAAGTCACTCCCCGTGACAGAAGTCACTCCCGATGTCACTCCCAGTGACGCAAGTCACTCCCGAATTCACAACCAGTGACGGAAGTCCCTCTCGAAGTCCCTCTCCCAGTGACGGAAGTCACTCCCGAAGTCATTCCCAGGGACTGAAGACAAAGCCACTCCCAGCTGCTGATCCGGCTGCTGAGGTCACCGTTACTCCCAGTGACGGAAGGAAATGTCACACTCGGTGTCTGAAGTGACTCCTAGTGACTGCAGTCGTCACTCCCACTCCCAGTGCCTGAAGTCTTCACTGCCAGTGCCTGAAGTCGGCACTCGCAGTGCCTGAAGGAATTGCAGGGGAAGGACCGAGAGAGCGAGACGCAGAATTCCAAGCAGCGCCTCCAGGCTCTGTGGTCTCGGCACGGAAACTCCCGGGGAAAGACAGAGACAGAGGGAGACACAGAATCCCATGCAGCCCCCAGGCTCTGTGCTCTCACCACAGAGCCTCCTGGGGAAGGACAGAGAGGGAGGCACAGAATCCCAAGCAGCCCCTCCAGGCTCTGTGCTCGCAGCACAGAGCCTCCAGTTCCTGAAGCCACTCACCATGCCTGAAGGCACTCCCCGTGCCTGAATGCGCTCCCCGTTCCTGAAGGCATTCCCTTTGCCTGAAGGCACAAGCGCTCTCTGAGGGCGCACCCCGTGGGTGACGGCGCACCCCTTGCCTGAGGGCACCCTGCGCCTGAGGGCGAGCCCAGTGCCTGATGACGCGCCCTGTGCCCGAAGAGCACAGGGGCTCCCCGTGCCTGAAGTCGCACCCCGTGCATGAAGCCGCTCACTGTACCTGGAGGTGCTCCCAGGGCCTGAAGACAAGCTCCATGGTTGAAGGTGCGCCCCGTGCTGGAAAACGCTCCATGTGCCCGAAGGGGCTCCTGTTCCTGAAGGCAGGCCTCTTGCCTGAAACAGCTCCACGTGTCTGTACTAAAGCCCCTTGCCTGCAGGCAAGGCCCGTGCCTGAAGGAAAGCCCTGTGCCTGAAGCCTTGCCCCACGCATGAAGCCCCGCCCAGGGCCTGAAGGCACGCCCCTGGCCTGAAGGCATGCCCCATGCCCGAAGGCTTGCCCCATGCGTGAATTCTCACCCTGTGCCTGAAGTCTAGCCCCCCGCCTGAAGGGCACAGGCACGCTCAGGGCCCGAGGGCATGCCCAGGGACTGAAGTCAGTCACTCCCAATGACCGAAGTCACTCCTAGTGACGGAAGTCCCTCGCAAAGACACACACAGTGACGGAAGTCCCACTCGAAGTCACTCCCACGGACGGAAGTCACTCCCGAAGTCACCCCCAGGGACTGAAGTCACTCCTGACGTCACTCCCAGTGCCTGAAGTCCGCAATCCCAGTTCCTGGAGGAACTGGAGGGGAAGGACAGAGAGAGGGAGACACACAATCCCATGCAGCCTCCAGCTCTGTGCTCCAACCAGAGACCCCTGGGGAAAAACAGACAGGGAGACTCAGAATCCCAAGCAGCCCATCCAGGCTCCAGTGCCAGCCGTACCGGGGCACAGGACGCCCCAGCGACCGCGGGACTGGAGCTTCCGGTGACCCGAGGGACCGCGGCCCTGGAGCCTCCAAGGACCACAGTGTCCACGTCACTGCAGACTCCAATGAACCCAGTGCCCGCGGCACTGCGGCCTCCAGGGAGCCCAGTGCCCGCGGCACTGCACACTCGAGTGAACGCTGTGCCCGCGACACGGCAGTCAGCCGTGAACCAAGCGCCTGAGGCACTGCAGCGTGCAGTGAACCCAGTGCCCTCTGCACTGCAGCCTCCAGTGAACACACTGCCCACGACACTGCAGCTTCCAGTGAAGGCAGTGCCCGATGCACTGCACCCTCCAGTGAACGCAGTGCCTGCGGAAGTTCACCCCCAGTGAACCCATGACCGTTGCACTGCACGCTCCAGCGAACCCAGTGCCCCAGGCACTGCACCCTCCAGTAAACCCAGTGCCCGCGGCACTGCAAATTCGAGTGAACCCAGGGCCCAAGGCACTGCACCGTCCAGTGAACCCATTGCCAGTGGCACTGCAGCATGCAGTGAATCCAGTGCCAGTGGCACTGGAGTCTGCAGTGAACCCAGTGCCCGCGGCACTGCACCCTCCAGTGAACCCAGTGTCCGCGGCACTGCACCCTCCATTGAACCCAGTGCCAACGGCACTGCAGCATGCAGTGAATCCAGTGCCAGGGGCACTGCAGCTAGCAGTGAATCCAGTGCCAGTGGCACTGGATTCTGCAGTGAATCCAGTGCCCCTGTCACTGCACCCTCCAGTGAACCCAGTGCCAGCGGCACTGCACGCTCTAGTGAACCCATTGCCAGCGGCACTGCAGCATGCAGTGAATCCATTGCCAGTGGCACTGCAGCATGCAGTGAATCCAGTGCCAGGGGCACTGCAGCATGCAGTGAAGCCAGTGCCAGTGGCACTGCAGCATGCAGCGAACCCAGTGACCGTGGCACTGGAGTCTGCAGTGAATCCAGTGCCCCTGGCACTGCACCCTCCAGTGAACCCAGTGCCAGCGGCACTGCACGCTCTAGTGAACCCATTGCGAGCGGCATTGCAGAATGCAGTGAAATCATTGCCAGCAGCACTGCAGCATGCAGTGAATCCAGTGCCAGGGGCACTGCAGCATGCAGTGAATCCAGTGCCAGGGGCACTGCAGCATGCAGTGAATCCAGTGCCAGTGGCACTGGAGTCTGCAGTGAACCCTGTGCCTGCGGCACTGCACCTTACAGTGAACCCAGTTTCCACGGCACTGCACCCTCCAGTGAACCCATTGCAAGTGGCACTGCAGCATGCAGTGAAGCCAGTGCCAGTGGCACTGCAGCATGTAGTGAATCCATTGCCAGTGGCACTGCAGAATGCAGTGAAGCCAGTGCCAGTGGCACTGCAGCATGCAGTGAAGCCAGTGCCAGTGGCACTGCAGCATGCAGTGAAGCCAGTGCCAGTGGCACTGCAGCATGCAGTGAAGCCAGTGCCAGTGGCACTGCACCCTCCAGTGAACCCAGTGCCAGTGGCACTGCAGCATGCAGTGAAGCCTGTGCCAGTGGCACTGCAGCATGCAGTGAAACCCGTGCCAGTGGCACTGCACCCTCCAGTGAACCCAGTGCCAGCGGCACTGCACCCTCCAGTGAACCCAGTTTCCACGGCACTGCACCCTCCAGTGAACCCATTGCCAGTGGCACTGCAGCATGCAGTGAAGCCAGTGCCAGTGGCACTGCAGCATGCAGTGAACTCAGTTCCCGCGGCACTGCACCCTCCAGTGAACACTGTGCCAGCGGCACTGCAGCCTGCAGTGAATCCAGTGCCCGCGGCAGTGCACCGTACAGTGAACACAGTGCCTGCGGCACCGCAGCCTCCAGTGCCCCGGTGACCATGGCACTGCAGCCACCGGTACCCCAGTGCCCTCGGCCCATACCCTCCAGCTCTTGAAGCCACTCACCGTGCCTGAAGGCCCTCCCCGTGCCTGAATGCACTCCCGGTGCCTGTAGTTACTCCCATTGCCTGAATGGCATGGGTAATCTCTGAAGCTGCACCCCTGCCTGAGGGCATTCTCTGTGTCTCCTTGAGTTCCCTGTGCATGACGGGGCATCCCTTGGTGAAAGGCACATGTGCTCCCCTTGCCCGAATTGCACAGGAGCTCCCCGTGCCTGAAGACTCACCCCATGCCTGAAGAAGCTCCCAGTGCCTGAAGGCAAGCCCCATGCCTGAAGGCGCTCCCCTTGATTCAAGGGCACAGGGACCCCCTGAAGGCTTGCGCCATGCCTGCCGGTGCACCCCTCCCCTGAGGGTGCCGCGTGCCTGATGGCGAGCCCAGTGCCCGACGTCTCGCCCTGTGCCCGAAGAGCACGGAGGCTCCGCGTGCCTGAAGTCGTGCCCTGTGCACGAAGCCGCTCACTGTACCTGAAGGTGCTCCCAGTGCCCGAAGACAAGCCCCATGTTTGAAGGCGTGCACCGTGCCTGAAAATGTTCCCTGGGCCCGAAGCCGCTCCCTGTTCCTGAAGGCACGCCTCTTGCCTGAAACAGCTCCACGTGCCTGTCCTCAAGCCTCTTGCATGAAGGCGAGCCCCGTGCCCGAAGCCTTGCCCCGTGCGTGAAGCCCCGCCTGGTGCCTGAAGGCACACCCCTCGCCTGAAGTCACGCCCCGTGCCTGAATTGCAAGGGCATGCCCAGTGCCTGAGGGTATGCCCAGCGACTGAAGTCGGTCACCCCCGATGACTGAGTCATGCCCAGCGAACGAAGTCACTCCCAAAGTCACTCCAAGTGACTGAAGTCAAAGTCACTCCCAGTGAAGGAAGTTACTCCCAAAGTCCTTCCAAGCGACAGAAGCCTCTCCTCCCGATGTCACTCCCAGTGACGAAAGTCACTCGCTATGTCACTCCCAAGTGAGGGAAGCCTCTCCCAAAGTCACTCCCCGTGACAGAAGTCACTCCCGATGTCACTCCCAGTGACGCAAGTCACTCCCGAATTCACAACCAGTGACGGAAGTCCCTCTCGAAGTCCCTCTCCCAGTGACGGAAGTCACTCCCGAAGTCATTCCCAGGGACTGAAGACAAAGCCACTCCCAGCTGCTGATCCGGCTGCTGAGGTCACCGTTACTCCCAGTGACGGAAGGAAATGTCACACTCGGTGTCTGAAGTGACTCCTAGTGACTGCAGTCGTCACTCCCACTCCCAGTGCCTGAAGTCTTCACTGCCAGTGCCTGAAGTCGGCACTCGCAGTGCCTGAAGGAATTGCAGGGGAAGGACCGAGAGAGCGAGACGCAGAATTCCAAGCAGCGCCTCCAGGCTCTGTGGTCTCGGCACGGAAACTCCCGGGGAAAGACAGAGACAGAGGGAGACACAGAATCCCATGCAGCCCCCAGGCTCTGTGCTCTCACCACAGAGCCTCCTGGGGAAGGACAGAGAGGGAGGCACAGAATCCCAAGCAGCCCCTCCAGGCTCTGTGCTCGCAGCACAGAGCCTCCAGTTCCTGAAGCCACTCACCATGCCTGAAGGCACTCCCCGTGCCTGAATGCGCTCCCCGTTCCTGAAGGCATTCCCTTTGCCTGAAGGCACAAGCGCTCTCTGAGGGCGCACCCCGTGGGTGACGGCGCACCCCTTGCCTGAGGGCGCCCTGCGCCTGAGGGCGAGCCCAGTGCCTGATGACGCGCCCTGTGCCCGAAGAGCACAGGGGCTCCCCGTGCCTGAAGTCGCACCCCGTGCATGAAGCCGCTCACTGTACCTGGAGGTGCTCCCAGGGCCTGAAGACAAGCTCCATGGTTGAAGGTGCGCCCCGTGCTGGAAAACGCTCCATGTGCCCGAAGGGGCTCCTGTTCCTGAAGGCAGGCCTCTTGCCTGAAACAGCTCCACGTGTCTGTACTAAAGCCCCTTGCCTGCAGGCAAGGCCCGTGCCTGAAGGAAAGCCCTGTGCCTGAAGCCTTGCCCCACGCATGAAGCCCCGCCCAGGGCCTGAAGGCACGCCCCTGGCCTGAAGGCATGCCCCATGCCCGAAGGCTTGCCCCATGCGTGAATTCTCACCCTGTGCCTGAAGTCTAGCCCCCCGCCTGAAGGGCACAGGCACGCTCAGGGCCCGAGGGCATGCCCAGGGACTGAAGTCAGTCACTCCCAATGACCGAAGTCACTCCTAGTGACGGAAGTCCCTCGCAAAGACACACACAGTGACGGAAGTCCCACTCGAAGTCACTCCCACGGACGGAAGTCACTCCCGAAGTCACCCCCAGGGACTGAAGTCACTCCTGACGTCACTCCCAGTGCCTGAAGTCCGCAATCCCAGTTCCTGGAGGAACTGGAGGGGAAGGACAGAGAGAGGGAGACACACAATCCCATGCAGCCTCCAGCTCTGTGCTCCAACCAGAGACCCCTGGGGAAAAACAGACAGGGAGACTCAGAATCCCAAGCAGCCCATCCAGGCTCCAGTGCCAGCCGTACCGGGGCACAGGACGCCCCAGCGACCGCGGGACTGGAGCTTCCGGTGACCCGAGGGACCGCGGCCCTGGAGCCTCCAAGGACCACAGTGTCCACGTCACTGCAGACTCCAATGAACCCAGTGCCCGCGGCACTGCGGCCTCCAGGGAGCCCAGTGCCCGCGGCACTGCACACTCGAGTGAACGCTGTGCCCGCGACACGGCAGTCAGCCGTGAACCAAGCGCCTGAGGCACTGCAGCGTGCAGTGAACCCAGTGCCCTCTGCACTGCAGCCTCCAGTGAACACACTGCCCACGACACTGCAGCTTCCAGTGAAGGCAGTGCCCGATGCACTGCACCCTCCAGTGAACGAGTGCCTGCGGAAGTTCACTCCAAGTGAACCCATGACCGTTGCACTGCACGCTCCAGCGAACCCAGTGCCCCAGGCACTGCACCCTCCAGTAAACCCAGTGCCCGCGGCACTGCAAATTCGAGTGAACCCAGGGCCCAAGGCACTGCACCGTCCAGTGAACCCATTGCCAGTGGCACTGCAGCATGCAGTGAATCCAGTGCCAGTGGCACTGGAGTCTGCAGTGAACCCAGTGCCCGCGGCACTGCACCCTCCAGTGAACCCAGTGTCCGCGGCACTGCACCCTCCATTGAAACCAGTGCCAGCGGCACTGCAGCATGCAGTGAATCCAGTGCCAGGGGCACTGCAGCTAGCAGTGAATCCAGTGCCAGTGGCACTGGATTCTGCAGTGAATCCAGTGCCCCTGTCACTGCACCCTCCAGTGAACCCAGTGCCAGCGGCACTGCACGCTCTAGTGAACCCATTGCCAGCGGCACTGCAGCATGCAGTGAATCCATTGCCAGTGGCACTGCAGCATGCAGTGAATCCAGTGCCAGGGGCACTGCAGCATGCAGTGAAGCCAGTGCCAGTGGCACTGCAGCATGCAGCGAACCCAGTGACCGTGGCACTGGAGTCTGCAGTGAATCCAGTGCCCCTGGCACTGCACCCTCCAGTGAACCCAGTGCCAGCGGCACTGCACGCTCTAGTGAACCCATTGCGAGCGGCATTGCAGAATGCAGTGAAATCATTGCCAGCAGCACTGCAGCATGCAGTGAATCCAGTGCCAGGGGCACTGCAGCATGCAGTGAATCCAGTGCCAGGGGCACTGCAGCATGCAGTGAATCCAGTGCCAGTGGCACTGGAGTCTGCAGTGAACCCAGTGCCCGTGGCACTGCAGCCTCCAGTGAACCCAGTGACCGCGGCACTGCACCCTCCAGTGAACCCAGTGCCAGCGGCACTGCACCCTCCAGTGAATCCAGTGCCAGGGGCACTGCAGCATACAGTGAATCCAGTGCCAGTGGCACTGCTGCATGCAGTGAATCCAGTGCCAGTGGCACTGGAGTCTGCAGTGAACCCTGTGCCTGCGGCACTGCACCTTACAGTGAACCCAGTTTCCACGGCACTGCACCCTCCAGTGAACCCATTGCAAGTGGCACTGCAGCATGCAGTGAAGCCAGTGCCAGTGGCACTGCAGCATGTAGTGAATCCATTGCCAGTGGCACTGCAGGATGCAGTGAAGCCAGTGCCAGTGGCACTGCAGCATGCAGTGAAGCCAGTGCCAGTGGCACTGCAGCATGCAGTGAAGCCAGTGCCAGTGGCACTGCAGCATGCAGTGAATCCAGTGCCAGTGGCACTGCAGCATGCAGTGAAGCCAGTGCCAGTGGCACTGCAGCATGCAGTGAACCCAGTGCCCGTGGCACTGCACCCTCCAGTGAACCCAGTGCCAGCGGCACTGCAGCATGCAGTGAATCCATTGCCAGTGGCACTGCAGCATGCAGTGAATCCAGTGCCAGGGGCACTGCAGCATGCAGTGAAGCCAGTGCCAGTGGCACTGCAGCATGCAGTGAAACCCGTGCCAGTGGCACTGCACCCTCCAGTGAACCCAGTGCCAGCGGCACTGCACCCTCCAGTGAACCCAGTTTCCACGGCACTGCACCCTCCAGTGAACCCATTGCCAGTGGCACTGCAGCATGCAGTGAAGCCAGTGCCAGTGGCACTGCAGCATGCAGTGAATCCAGTGCCAGTGGCACTGCAGGATGCAGTGAAGCCAGTGCCAGTGGCATTGCAGCATGCAGTGAAGCCAGTTCCAGTGGCACTGCAACATGCAGTGAACCCAGTGCCAGTGGCACTGAAGCATGCAGTGAAGCCAGTGCCAGTGGCACTGCACCCTCCAGTGAACCCAGTGCCAGTGGCACTGCAGCATGCAGTGAAGCCAGTGCCAGTGGCACTGCAGCATGCAGTGAAGCCAGTGCCAGTGGCACTGCACCCTCCAGTGAACCCAGTGCCAGTGGCACTGCAGCATGCAGTGAAGCCAGTGCCAGCGGCACTGCAGCATGCAGTGAATACAGTGCCAGGGGCAGTGGAGTCTGCAGTGAATCCAGTGCCCGCGGCACTGCAACCTCCAGTGAACCAAGTGCCAGCGGCACTGCAGCATGCAGTAAATCCAGTGCCAGGGGCTTGCAGCTAGCAGTGGATCCAGTGCCAGTGGCACTGGAGTCAGCAGTGAACCCAGTTTCCATGGCACTGCACCCTCCAGTGAACCCATCGCGAGCGGCATTGCAGAATGCAGTGAAATCATTGCCAGCAGCACTGCAGCATGCAGTGAATCCAGTGCCAGGGGCACTGCAGCATGCAGTGAATCCAGTGCCAGGGGCACTGCAGCATGCAGTGAATCCAGTGCCAGTGGCACTGGAGTCTGCAGTGAACCCAGTGCCCGTGGCACTGCAGCCTCCAGTGAACCCAGTGTCCGCGGCACTGCACCCTCCAGTGAACCCAGTGCCAGCGGCACTGCACCCTCCAGTGAATCCAGTGCCAGGGGCACTGCAGCATACAGTGAATCCAGTGCCAGTGGCACTGCTGCATGCAGTGAATCCAGTGCCAGTGGCACTGGAGTCTGCAGTGAACCCTGTGCCCGCGGCACTGCACCTTACAGTGAACCCAGTTTCCACGGCACTGCACCCTCCAGTGAACCCATTGCAAGTGGCACTGCAGCATGCAGTGAAGCCAGTGCCAGTGGCACTGCAGCATGTAGTGAATCCATTGCCAGTGGCACTGCAGGATGCAGTGAAGCCAGTGCCAGTGGCACTGCAGCATGCAGTGAAGCCAGTGCCAGAGGCACTGCAGCATGCAGTGAAGCCAGTGCCAGTGGCACTGCAGCATGCAGTGAAGCCAGTGCCAGTGGCACTGCAGCATGCAGTGAAACCCGTGCCAGTGGCACTGCACCCTCCAGTGAACCCAGTGCCAGCGGCACTGCACCCTCCAGTGAACCCAGTGCCAGCGGCACTGCACCCTCCAGTGAACCCAGTTTCCACGGCACTGCACCCTCCAGTGAACCCATTGCCAGTGGCACTGCAGCATGCAGTGAAGCCAGTGCCAATGGCACTGCAGCATGCAGTGAAGCCAGTGCCAGTGGCACTGCACCGTCCAGTGAACCCAGTGCCAGTGGCACTGCAGCATGCAGTGAAGCCTGTGCCAGTGGCACTGCAGCATGCAGTGAAACCCGTGCCAGTGGCACTGCACCCTCCAGTGAACCCAGTGCCAGCGGCACTGCACCCTCCAGTGAACCCAGTTTCCACGGTACTGCACCCTCCAGTGAACCCATTGCCAGTGGCACTGCAGCATGCAGTGAAGCCAGTGCCAGTGGCACTGCAGCATGCAGTGAATCCAGTGCCAGTGGCACTGCAGGATGCAGTGAAGCCAGTGCCAGTGGCATTGCAGCATGCAGTGAAGCCAGTTCCAGTGGCACTGCAACATGCAGTGAACCCAGTGCCAGTGGCACTGAAGCATGCAGTGAAGCCAGTGCCAGTGGCACTGCACCCTCCAGTGAACCCAGTGCCAGTGGCACTGCAGCATGCAGTGAAGCCAGTGCCAGTGGCACTGCAGCATGCAGTGAAGCCAGTGCCAGTGGCACTGCACCCTCCAGTGAACCCAGTGCCAGTGGCACTGCAGCATGCAGTGAAGCCAGTGCCAGTGGCACTGCAGCATGCAGTGAAGCCAGTGCCAGCGGCACTGCACCCTCCCGTGAACGCAGTGCCTGCGCCAGTTCACCCCCAGTGAACCCATGGCCGTTACACTGCACGCTCCAGCGAACCCAGTGCCCAAGGCACTGCACCCTCCAGTAAACCCAGTGCCCGCGGCACTGCAAATTCAAGTGAACCCAGGGCCTAAGGCACTGCACCGTGCAGTGAACCCAGTGCCCGCGGAACTGCACCCACCAGGGAACCCAGTGCCCGTTGCACTGCAGTCTGCAGTGAAACCAGTGCCCGTGGCACTGCACCCTCCAGTGAAGCCAGTGCCCGCGGCACTGCACCCTCCAGTGAACCCAGTGCCCGTGGCACTGCACCGTCCACTGAACCAAGTGCCAGCGGCACGGCAGCATGCAGTGAATCCAGTGCCAGTGTCACTGCAGCATGCAGTGAATCCAGTGCCAGGGGCACTGCAGCCAGCAGTGAATCCAGTGCCAGGGGCACTGCAGCCAGCAGTGAATCCAGTGCCAGTGGCACTGGAGTCTGAATTGAATCCAGTGCCCCTGGCACTGTACCCTCCAGTGAACCCAGTGCCAGCGGCACTGCACGCTCTAGTGAACCCATTGCCAGCGGCACTGCAGCATGCAGTGAATCCAGTGCCAGGGGCAATGCAGCATGCAGTGAATCCAGTGCCAGTGGCACTGCAGCATGCAGTGAATCTAGTGCCAGTGGCACTGTAGTCTGAAGTGAACCCAGTGCCCGCGGCACTGCACCCTCCTGTGAACCCAGTGCCGGCGTCACTGCACCCTCCAGTGAACCCAGTGTCCGTGGCACTGCACCCACCTGTGAACCCAGTGCCAGCGGCACTGCAGCATGCAGTGAATCCAGTGCCAGGTGCACTGCAGCTAGCAGTGAACCCAGTACCTGTGGCACTGCAGTCTGCAGGGAATCCTGTGCCCGCGGCACTGCACCCTCCACCTAACCCAGTGCCAGCGGCACTGCAGCATACAGTGAATCCAGTGCCAGTGGCACTGCTGCATGCAGTGAATCCAGTGCCAGTGGCACTGCAGCATGCAGTGAATCCAGAGCCAGTGGCACTGCAGCATGCAGTGAATCCAGTGCCCGCGGCACTGCCGTCTGCAGGGAATCCAGTGCCCGCGGCACTGCACCCTCCAGTGAACCCAGTGCCAGCGGCACTGCAGCATGCAGTAAATCCAGTGCCAGGGGCTTGCAGCTAGCAGTGAATCCAGTGCCAGTGGCACTGGAGTCTGCAGTGAATCCATTGCCCCTGGCACTGCACCCTCCAGTGAACCCAGTGCCAGCGGCACTGCACGCTCTAGTGAACCCATTGCCAGCGGCATTGCAGCATGCAGTGAATTCAGTGCCAGTGGCACTGCAGCATGCAGTGAATCCAGTGCCAGTGGCACTGCAGCATGCAGTGAATCCAGTGCCAGTGGCACTGCAGCATGCAGTGAATCCAGTGCCAGTGGCACTGGAGTCTGCAGTGAATCCAGTGCCCGCATCACTGCAGTCTGCAGGGAATCCAGTGCCCGTGGCACTGCACCCTCCAGTGAACCCAGTGCCAGCGGCACTGCAGCATGCAGTGAATCCAGTGCCAGGGGCACTGCAGCATGCAGTGAAGCCAGTGTCAGTGGCACTGCAGCATGCAGTGAATCCAGTGCCAGTCGCACTGCAGCATGCAGTGAACCCAGTGCCAGCGGCACTGCACCCTCCAGTGAACCCAGTGCCAGCGGTACTGCACCCTCCAGTGAACCCAGTGCCAGTGGCACTGCAGCCTGCAGTGAACCCAGTATCTGTGGCACTGCAGTCTGCAGGGAATCCAGTGCCCGCGGCACTGCACCCTCCACTGAACCCAGTGCCCGTGGCACTGCAACCTCCAGTGAACCCAGTGCCAGCGGCACTGCAGCATGCAGTGAATCCATTGCCAGTGGCACTGCAGCAGGCAGTGAATCCAGTGCCAGGGGCACTGCAGCATGCAGTGAAGCCAGTGCCAGTGGCACTGCAGCATGCAGCGAACCCAGTGACCGTGGCACTGGAGTCTGCAGTGAATCCAGTGCCCCTGGCACTGCACCCTCCAGTGAACCCAGTGCCAGGGGCACTGCACGCTCTAGTGAACCCATTGCGAGCGGCATTGCAGAATGCAGTGAAATCAGTGCCAGCAGCACTGCAGCATGCAGTGAATCCAGTGCCAGGGGCACTGCAGCATGCAGTGAATCCAGTGCCAGGGGCACTGCAGCATGCAGTGAATCCAGTGCCAGTGGCACTGGAGTCTGCAGTGAACCCAGTGCCCGTGGCACTGCAGCCTCCAGTGAACCCAGTGTCCGAGGCACTGCACCCTCCAGTGAACCCAGTGCCAGCGGCACTGCAGCATGCAGTGAATCCAGTGCCAGTGGCACTGCTGCATGCAGTGTATCCAGTGCCAGTGGCACTGGAGTCTGCAGTGTATCCAGTGCCAGTGGCACTGCAGCATGCAGTGAATCCAGTGCCAGTGGCACTGCACCCTCCAGTGAACCCAGGGCCCGCGGCACTGCACCCTCCAGTGAACCCAGTGTCCGCGGCACTTCACTCTCCAGTGAACCCAGTGCCAGCGGCACTGCATCATGAAGTGAACCAGTGCCAGGGGCACTGCAGCATGCAGTGAATCCAGTGCCAATGGCACTGCACCCTCCAGTGAAGCAAGTGCTCGCGGCACTGTACCCTCCAGTGAACCCAGTGCCCGCGGCACTGCACCCTCCACTGAACCCAGTGCCAGCGGCACTGCAGCATGCAGTGAACCCAGTGCCAGCGGCACTGCAGCATGCAGTGAATCCAGTGCCAGTGGCCCTGCATCATGCAGTGAATCCAGTGCCTGTGGCACTGCAGCATGCAGTGAATCCAGTGCCAGTGGCACTGCAGCATGCAGTGAATCCAGTGCCAGGGGCAGTGGAGTCTGCAGTGAATCCAGTGCCCGCGGCCCTGCAGTCTGCAGGGAATCGTGCCCGCGGCACTGCAACCTCCAGTGAACCAAGTGCCAGCGGCACTGCAGCATGCAGTAAATCCAGTGCCAGGGGCTTGCAGGTAGCAGTGAATCCAGTGCCAGTGGCAATGGAGTCTGCAGTGAATCCAGTGCCCCTGGCACTGCACCCTCCAGTGAACCCAGTGCCAGCGGCACTGCACGCTCTAGTGAACACATTGCCAGCGGCAATGCAGCATGCAGTGAATTCAGTGCCAGCGGCACTGCAGCATGCAGTGAATCGAGTGCCAGGGTCACTGCAGCCTGCAGTGAATCCAGTGCCAGGGGCACTGCAGCTAGCAGTGAATCCAGTGCCAGTGGCACTGGAGTCTGCAGTGTATACAGTGCCCGCGGCACTGCACCCTCCAGTGAACCCAGTGCCAGCGGCACTGCATGCTCTAGTGAACCCATTGCCAGCGGCAGTGCAGCATGCAGTGAATCCAGTGCCAGGGGCACTGCAGCATGCAGTGAATCCAGTGCCAGTGGCACTGGAGTCTGCAGTGAACCCAGTGCCCGCGGCACTGCACCCTCCAGTGAACCCAGTGTCCGCGGCACTGCACCCTCCAGTGAACCCAGTGCCAGCGGCACTGCACCCTCCAGTGAATCCAGTGCCAGGGGCACTGCAGCATACAGTGAATCCAGTGCCAGTGGCACTGCTGCATGCAGTGAATCCAGTGCCAGTGGCACTGGAGTCTGCAGTGAACCCTGTGCCCGCGGCACTGCACCATAAAGTGAACCCAGTTTCCACGGCACTGCACCCTCCAGTGAACCCATTGCCAGTGGCACTGCAGCATGCAGTGAAGCCAGTGCCAGTGGCACTGCAGCATGCAGTGAATCCAGTGCCAGTGGCACTGCAGGATGCAGTGAAGCCAGTGCCAGTGGCAGTGCAGCATGCAGTGAAGCCAGTTCCAGTGGCACTGCAACATGCAGTGAACCCAGTGCCATTGGCACTGAAGCATGCAGTGAAGCCAGTGCCAGTGGCACTGCACCCTCCAGTGAACCCAGTGCCAGTGGCACTGCAGCATGCAGTGAAGCCAGTGCCAGTGGCACTGCAGCATGCAGTGAAGCCAGTGCCAGTGGCACTGCACCCTCCAGTGAACCCAGTGCCAGTGGCACTGCAGCATGCAGTGAAGCCAGTGCCAGTGGCACTGCAGCATGCAGTGAAGCCAGTGCCAGCGGCACTGCACCCTCCCGTGAACGCAGTGCCTGCGCCAGTTCACCCCCAGTGAACCCATGGCCGTTACACTGCACGCTCCAGCGAACCCAGTGCCCAAGGCACTGCACCCTCCAGTAAACCCAGTGCCCGCGGCACTGCAAATTCAAGTGAACCCAGGGCCTAAGGCACTGCACCGTGCAGTGAACCCAGTGCCCGCGGAACTGCACCCACCAGGGAACCCAGTGCCCGTTGCACTGCAGTCTGCAGTGAAACCAGTGCCCGTGGCACTGCACCCTCCAGTGAAGCCAGTGCCCGCGGCACTGCACCCTCCAGTGAACCCAGTGCCCGTGGCACTGCACCGTCCACTGAACCAAGTGCCAGCGGCACGGCAGCATGCAGTGAATCCAGTGCCAGTGTCACTGCAGCATGCAGTGAATCCAGTGCCAGGGGCACTGCAGCCAGCAGTGAATCCAGTGCCAGGGGCACTGCAGCCAGCAGTGAATCCAGTGCCAGTGGCACTGGAGTCTGAATTGAATCCAGTGCCCCTGGCACTGTACCCTCCAGTGAACCCAGTGCCAGCGGCACTGCACGCTCTAGTGAACCCATTGCCAGCGGCACTGCAGCATGCAGTGAATCCAGTGCCAGGGGCAATGCAGCATGCAGTGAATCCAGTGCCAGTGGCACTGCAGCATGCAGTGAATCTAGTGCCAGTGGCACTGTAGTCTGAAGTGAACCCAGTGCCCGCGGCACTGCACCCTCCTGTGAACCCAGTGCCGGCGGCACTGCACCCTCCAGTGAACCCAGTGTCCGTGGCACTGCACCCACCTGTGAACCCAGTGCCAGCGGCACTGCAGCATGCAGTGAATCCAGTGCCAGGTGCACTGCAGCTAGCAGTGAACCCAGTACCTGTGGCACTGCAGTCTGCAGGGAATCCTGTGCCCGCGGCACTGCACCCTCCACCTAACCCAGTGCCAGCGGCACTGCAGTATACAGTGAATCCAGTGCCAGTGGCACTGCTGCATGCAGTGAATCCAGTGCCAGTGGCACTGCAGCATGCAGTGAATCCAGAGCCAGTGGCACTGCAGCATGCAGTGAAGCCAGTGCCAGTGGCACTGCAGCATGCAGTGAAGCCAGTGCCAGTGGCACTGCAGCATGCAGTGAAGCCAGTGCCAGTGGCACTGCAGCATGCAGTGAAACCCGTGCCAGTGGCACTGCACCCTCCAGTGAACCCAGTGCCAGCGGCACTGCACCCTCCAGTGAACCCAGTTTCCACGGCACTGCACCCTCCAGTGAACCCATTGCCAGTGGCACTGCAGCATGCAGTGAAGCCAGTGCCAGTGGCACTGCAGCATGCAGTGAACTCAGTTCCCGCGGCACTGCACCCTCCAGTGAACACTGTGCCAGCGGCACTGCAGCCTGCAGTGAATCCAGTGCCCGCGGCAGTGCACCGTACAGTGAACACAGTGCCTGCGGCACCGCAGCCTCCAGTGCCCCGGTGACCATGGCACTGCAGCCACCGGTACCCCCAGTGCCCTCGGCCCATACCCTCCAGCTCTTGAAGCCACTCACCGTGCCTGAAGGCCCTCCCCGTGCCTGAATGCACTCCCGGTGCCTGTAGTTACTCCCATTGCCTGAATGGCATGGGTAATCTCTGAAGCTGCACCCCTGCCTGAGGGCATTCTCTGTGTCTCCTTGAGTTCCCTGTGCATGACGGGGCATCCCTTGGTGAAAGGCACATGTGCTCCCCTTGCCCGAATTGCACAGGAGCTCCCCGTGCCTGAAGACTCACCCCATGCCTGAAGAAGCTCCCAGTGCCTGAAGGCAAGCCCCATGCCTGAAGGCGCTCCCCTTGATTCAAGGGCACAGGGACCCCCTGAAGGCTTGCGCCATGCCTGCCGGTGCACCCCTCCCCTGAGGGTGCCGCGTGCCTGATGGCGAGCCCAGTGCCCGACGTCTCGCCCTGTGCCCGAAGAGCACGGAGGCTCCGCGTGCCTGAAGTCGTGCCCTGTGCACGAAGCCGCTCACTGTACCTGAAGGTGCTCCCAGTGCCCGAAGACAAGCCCCATGGTTGAAGGCGTGCACCGTGCCTGAAAATGTTCCCTGGGCCCGAAGCCGCTCCCTGTTCCTGAAGGCACGCCTCTTGCCTGAAACAGCTCCACGTGCCTGTCCTCAAGCCTCTTGCATGAAGGCGAGCCCCGTGCCGGAAGCCTTGCCCCGTGCGTGAAGCCCCGCCTGGTGCCTGAAGGCACACCCCTCGCCTGAAGTCACGCCCCGTGCCTGAATTGCAAGGGCATGCCCAGTGCCTGAGGGTATGCCCAGCGACTGAAGTCGGTCACCCCCGATGACTGAGTCATGCCCAGCGAACGAAGTCACTCCCAAAGTCACTCCAAGTGACTGAAGTCAAAGTCACTCCCAGTGAAGGAAGTTACTCCCAAAGTCCTTCCAAGCGACAGAAGCCTCTCCTCCCGATGTCACTCCCAGTGACGAAAGTCACTCGCTATGTCACTCCCAAGTGAGGGAAGCCTCTCCCAAAGTCACTCCCCGTGACAGAAGTCACTCCCGATGTCACTCCCAGTGACGCAAGTCACTCCCGAATTCACAACCAGTGACGGAAGTCCCTCTCGAAGTCCCTCTCCCAGTGACGGAAGTCACTCCCGAAGTCATTCCCAGGGACTGAAGACAAAGCCACTCCCAGCTGCTGATCCGGCTGCTGAGGTCACCGTTACTCCCAGTGACGGAAGGAAATGTCACACTCGGTGTCTGAAGTGACTCCTAGTGACTGCAGTCGTCACTCCCACTCCCAGTGCCTGAAGTCTTCACTGCCAGTGCCTGAAGTCGGCACTCGCAGTGCCTGAAGGAATTGCAGGGGAAGGACCGAGAGAGCGAGACGCAGAATTCCAAGCAGCGCCTCCAGGCTCTGTGGTCTCGGCACGGAAACTCCCGGGGAAAGACAGAGACAGAGGGAGACACAGAATCCCATGCAGCCCCCAGGCTCTGTGCTCTCACCACAGAGCCTCCTGGGGAAGGACAGAGAGGGAGGCACAGAATCCCAAGCAGCCCCTCCAGGCTCTGTGCTCGCAGCACAGAGCCTCCAGTTCCTGAAGCCACTCACCATGCCTGAAGGCACTCCCCGTGCCTGAATGCGCTCCCCGTTCCTGAAGGCATTCCCTTTGCCTGAAGGCACAAGCGCTCTCTGAGGGCGCACCCCGTGGGTGACGGCGCACCCCTTGCCTGAGGGCGCCCTGCGCCTGAGGGCGAGCCCAGTGCCTGATGACGCGCCCTGTGCCCGAAGAGCACAGGGGCTCCCCGTGCCTGAAGTCGCACCCCGTGCATGAAGCCGCTCACTGTACCTGGAGGTGCTCCCAGGGCCTGAAGACAAGCTCCATGGTTGAAGGTGCGCCCCGTGCTGGAAAACGCTCCATGTGCCCGAAGGGGCTCCTGTTCCTGAAGGCAGGCCTCTTGCCTGAAACAGCTCCACGTGTCTGTACTAAAGCCCCTTGCCTGCAGGCAAGGCCCGTGCCTGAAGGAAAGCCCTGTGCCTGAAGCCTTGCCCCACGCATGAAGCCCCGCCCAGGGCCTGAAGGCACGCCCCTGGCCTGAAGGCATGCCCCATGCCCGAAGGCTTGCCCCATGCGTGAATTCTCACCCTGTGCCTGAAGTCTAGCCCCCCGCCTGAAGGGCACAGGCACGCTCAGGGCCCGAGGGCATGCCCAGGGACTGAAGTCAGTCACTCCCAATGACCGAAGTCACTCCTAGTGACGGAAGTCCCTCGCAAAGACACACACAGTGACGGAAGTCCCACTCGAAGTCACTCCCACGGACGGAAGTCACTCCCGAAGTCACCCCCAGGGACTGAAGTCACTCCTGACGTCACTCCCAGTGCCTGAAGTCCGCAATCCCAGTTCCTGGAGGAACTGGAGGGGAAGGACAGAGAGAGGGAGACACACAATCCCATGCAGCCTCCAGCTCTGTGCTCCAACCAGAGACCCCTGGGGAAAAACAGACAGGGAGACTCAGAATCCCAAGCAGCCCATCCAGGCTCCAGTGCCAGCCGTACCGGGGCACAGGACGCCCCAGCGACCGCGGGACTGGAGCTTCCGGTGACCCGAGGGACCGCGGCCCTGGAGCCTCCAAGGACCACAGTGTCCACGTCACTGCAGACTCCAATGAACCCAGTGCCCGCGGCACTGCGGCCTCCAGGGAGCCCAGTGCCCGCGGCACTGCACACTCGAGTGAACGCTGTGCCCGCGACACGGCAGTCAGCCGTGAACCAAGCGCCTGAGGCACTGCAGCGTGCAGTGAACCCAGTGCCCTCTGCACTGCAGCCTCCAGTGAACACACTGCCCACGACACTGCAGCTTCCAGTGAAGGCAGTGCCCGATGCACTGCACCCTCCAGTGAACGCAGTGCCTGCGGAAGTTCACCCCCAGTGAACCCATGACCGTTGCACTGCACGCTCCAGCGAACCCAGTGCCCCAGGCACTGCACCCTCCAGTAAACCCAGTGCCCGCGGCACTGCAAATTCGAGTGAACCCAGGGCCCAAGGCACTGCACCGTCCAGTGAACCCATTGCCAGTGGCACTGCAGCATGCAGTGAATCCAGTGCCAGTGGCACTGGAGTCTGCAGTGAACCCAGTGCCCGCGGCACTGCACCCTCCAGTGAACCCAGTGTCCGCGGCACTGCACCCTCCATTGAACCCAGTGCCAGCGGCACTGCAGCATGCAGTGAATCCAGTGCCAGGGGCACTGCAGCTAGCAGTGAATCCAGTGCCAGTGGCACTGGATTCTGCAGTGAATCCAGTGCCCCTGTCACTGCACCCTCCAGTGAACCCAGTGCCAGCGGCACTGCACGCTCTAGTGAACCCATTGCCAGCGGCACTGCAGCATGCAGTGAATCCATTGCCAGTGGCACTGCAGCATGCAGTGAATCCAGTGCCAGGGGCACTGCAGCATGCAGTGAAGCCAGTGCCAGTGGCACTGCAGCATGCAGCGAACCCAGTGACCGTGGCACTGGAGTCTGCAGTGAATCCAGTGCCCCTGGCACTGCACCCTCCAGTGAACCCAGTGCCAGCGGCACTGCACGCTCTAGTGAACCCATTGCGAGCGGCATTGCAGAATGCAGTGAAATCATTGCCAGCAGCACTGCAGCATGCAGTGAATCCAGTGCCAGGGGCACTGCAGCATGCAGTGAATCCAGTGCCAGGGGCACTGCAGCATGCAGTGAATCCAGTGCCAGTGGCACTGGAGTCTGCAGTGAACCCAGTGCCCGCGGCACTGCAGCCTCCAGTGAACCCAGTGTCCGCGGCACTGCACCCTCCAGTGAACCCAGTGCCAGCGGCACTGCAGCATGCAGTGAATCCAGTGCCAGTGGCACTGCTGCATGCAGTGAATCCAGTGCCAGTGGCACTGGAGTCTGCAGTGTATCCAGTGCCAGTGGCACTGCAGCATGCAGTGAATCCAGTGCCAGTGGCACTGCACCCTCCAGTGAACCCAGTGCCAGCGGCACTGCAGCATGCAGTGAATCCAGTGCCAGTGGCACTGCAGCATGCAGTGAATCCAGTGCCAGTGGCACTGGAGTCTGCAGTGTATACAGTGCCCGCGGCACTGCACCCTCCAGTGAACCCAGTGCCAGCGGCACTGCACGCTCTAGTGAACACATTGCCAGCGGCAATGCAGCATGCAGTGAATTCAGTGCGAGCGGCACTGCAGCATGCAGTGAATCGAGTGCCAGGGTCACTGCAGCCTGCAGTGAATCCAGTGCCAGGGGCACTGCAGCTAGCAGTGAATCCAGTGCCAGTGGCACTGGAGTCTGCAGTGTATACAGTGCCCGCGGCACTGCACCCTCCAGTGAACCCAGTGCCAGCGGCACTGCATGCTCTAGTGAACCCATTGCCAGCGGCAGTGCAGCATGCAGTGAATCCAGTGCCAGGGGCACTGCAGCATGCAGTGAATCCAGTGCCAGTGGCACTGGAGTCTGCAGTGAACCCAGTGCCCGCGGCACTGCACCCTCCAGTGAACCCAGTGTCCGCGGCACTGCACCCTCCAGTGAACCCAGTGCCAGCGGCACTGCACCCTCCAGTGAATCCAGTACCAGGGGCACTGCAGCATGCAGTGAATCCAGTGCCAGTGGCACTGCAGCATGCAGTGAATCCAGTGCCAGTGGCACTGGAGTCTGCAGTGTATACAGTGCCCGCGGCACTGCACCCTCCAGTGAACCCAGTGTCCGCGACACTGCACTCTCCAGTGAACCCAGTGCCAGCGGCACTGCATCATGAAGTGAACCAGTGCCAGCGGCACTGCAGCATGCAGTGAACCCAGTGCCAGCGGCACTGCAGCATGCAGTGAATCCAGTGCCAGTGGCCCTGCATCATGCAGTGAACCCAGTGCCAGCGGCACTGCAGCATGCAGTGAATACAGTGCCAGGGGCAGTGGAGTCTGCAGTGAATCCAGTGCCCGCGGCACTGCAACCTCCAGTGAACCAAGTGCCAGCGGCACTGCAGCATGCAGTAAATCCAGTGCCAGGGGCTTGCAGCTAGCAGTGGATCCAGTGCCAGTGGCACTGGAGTCAGCAGTGAACCCAGTTTCCATGGCACTGCACCCTCCAGTGAACCCATCGCGAGCGGCATTGCAGAATGCAGTGAAATCATTGCCAGCAGCACTGCAGCATGCAGTGAATCCAGTGCCAGGGGCACTGCAGCATGCAGTGAATCCAGTGCCAGGGGCACTGCAGCATGCAGTGAATCCAGTGCCAGTGGCACTGGAGTCTGCAGTGAACCCAGTGCCCGTGGCACTGCAGCCTCCAGTGAACCCAGTGTCCGCGGCACTGCACCCTCCAGTGAACCCAGTGCCAGCGGCACTGCACCCTCCAGTGAATCCAGTGCCAGGGGCACTGCAGCATACAGTGAATCCAGTGCCAGTGGCACTGCTGCATGCAGTGAATCCAGTGCCAGTGGCACTGGAGTCTGCAGTGAACCCTGTGCCCGCGGCACTGCACCTTACAGTGAACCCAGTTTCCACGGCACTGCACCCTCCAGTGAACCCATTGCAAGTGGCACTGCAGCATGCAGTGAAGCCAGTGCCAGTGGCACTGCAGCATGTAGTGAATCCATTGCCAGTGGCACTGCAGGATGCAGTGAAGCCAGTGCCAGTGGCACTGCAGCATGCAGTGAAGCCAGTGCCAGAGGCACTGCAGCATGCAGTGAAGCCAGTGCCAGTGGCACTGCAGCATGCAGTGAAGCCAGTGCCAGTGGCACTGCAGCATGCAGTGAAACCCGTGCCAGTGGCACTGCACCCTCCAGTGAACCCAGTGCCAGCGGCACTGCACCCTCCAGTGAACCCAGTGCCAGCGGCACTGCACCCTCCAGTGAACCCAGTTTCCACGGCACTGCACCCTCCAGTGAACCCATTGCCAGTGGCACTGCAGCATGCAGTGAAGCCAGTGCCAATGGCACTGCAGCATGCAGTGAAGCCAGTGCCAGTGGCACTGCACCGTCCAGTGAACCCAGTGCCAGTGGCACTGCAGCATGCAGTGAAGCCTGTGCCAGTGGCACTGCAGCATGCAGTGAAACCCGTGCCAGTGGCACTGCACCCTCCAGTGAACCCAGTGCCAGCGGCACTGCACCCTCCAGTGAACCCAGTTTCCACGGTACTGCACCCTCCAGTGAACCCATTGCCAGTGGCACTGCAGCATGCAGTGAAGCCAGTGCCAGTGGCACTGCAGCATGCAGTGAATCCAGTGCCAGTGGCACTGCAGGATGCAGTGAAGCCAGTGCCAGTGGCATTGCAGCATGCAGTGAAGCCAGTTCCAGTGGCACTGCAACATGCAGTGAACCCAGTGCCAGTGGCACTGAAGCATGCAGTGAAGCCAGTGCCAGTGGCACTGCACCCTCCAGTGAACCCAGTGCCAGTGGCACTGCAGCATGCAGTGAAGCCAGTGCCAGTGGCACTGCAGCATGCAGTGAAGCCAGTGCCAGTGGCACTGCACCCTCCAGTGAACCCAGTGCCAGTGGCACTGCAGCATGCAGTGAAGCCAGTGCCAGTGGCACTGCAGCATGCAGTGAAGCCAGTGCCAGCGGCACTGCACCCTCCCGTGAACGCAGTGCCTGCGCCAGTTCACCCCCAGTGAACCCATGGCCGTTACACTGCACGCTCCAGCGAACCCAGTGCCCAAGGCACTGCACCCTCCAGTAAACCCAGTGCCCGCGGCACTGCAAATTCAAGTGAACCCAGGGCCTAAGGCACTGCACCGTGCAGTGAACCCAGTGCCCGCGGAACTGCACCCACCAGGGAACCCAGTGCCCGTTGCACTGCAGTCTGCAGTGAAACCAGTGCCCGTGGCACTGCACCCTCCAGTGAAGCCAGTGCCCGCGGCACTGCACCCTCCAGTGAACCCAGTGCCCGTGGCACTGCACCGTCCACTGAACCAAGTGCCAGCGGCACGGCAGCATGCAGTGAATCCAGTGCCAGTGTCACTGCAGCATGCAGTGAATCCAGTGCCAGGGGCACTGCAGCCAGCAGTGAATCCAGTGCCAGGGGCACTGCAGCCAGCAGTGAATCCAGTGCCAGTGGCACTGGAGTCTGAATTGAATCCAGTGCCCCTGGCACTGTACCCTCCAGTGAACCCAGTGCCAGCGGCACTGCACGCTCTAGTGAACCCATTGCCAGCGGCACTGCAGCATGCAGTGAATCCAGTGCCAGGGGCAATGCAGCATGCAGTGAATCCAGTGCCAGTGGCACTGCAGCATGCAGTGAATCTAGTGCCAGTGGCACTGTAGTCTGAAGTGAACCCAGTGCCCGCGGCACTGCACCCTCCTGTGAACCCAGTGCCGGCGGCACTGCACCCTCCAGTGAACCCAGTGTCCGTGGCACTGCACCCACCTGTGAACCCAGTGCCAGCGGCACTGCAGCATGCAGTGAATCCAGTGCCAGGTGCACTGCAGCTAGCAGTGAACCCAGTACCTGTGGCACTGCAGTCTGCAGGGAATCCTGTGCCCGCGGCACTGCACCCTCCACCTAACCCAGTGCCAGCGGCACTGCAGCATACAGTGAATCCAGTGCCAGTGGCACTGCTGCATGCAGTGAATCCAGTGCCAGTGGCACTGCAGCATGCAGTGAATCCAGAGCCAGTGGCACTGCAGCATGCAGTGAATCCAGTGCCCGCGGCACTGCCGTCTGCAGGGAATCCAGTGCCCGCGGCACTGCACCCTCCAGTGAACCCAGTGCCAGCGGCACTGCAGCATGCAGTAAATCCAGTGCCAGGGGCTTGCAGCTAGCAGTGAATCCAGTGCCAGTGGCACTGGAGTCTGCAGTGAATCCATTGCCCCTGGCACTGCACCCTCCAGTGAACCCAGTGCCAGCGGCACTGCACGCTCTAGTGAACCCATTGCCAGCGGCATTGCAGCATGCAGTGAATTCAGTGCCAGTGGCACTGCAGCATGCAGTGAATCCAGTGCCAGTGGCACTGCAGCATGCAGTGAATCCAGTGCCAGTGGCACTGCAGCATGCAGTGAATCCAGTGCCAGTGGCACTGGAGTCTGCAGTGAATCCAGTGCCCGCATCACTGCAGTCTGCAGGGAATCCAGTGCCCGTGGCACTGCACCCTCCAGTGAACCCAGTGCCAGCGGCACTGCAGCATGCAGTGAATCCAGTGCCAGGGGCACTGCAGCATGCAGTGAAGCCAGTGTCAGTGGCACTGCAGCATGCAGTGAATCCAGTGCCAGTCGCACTGCAGCATGCAGTGAACCCAGTGCCAGCTGGCACTGCACCCTCCAGTGAACCCAGTGCCAGCGGGTTACTGCACCCTCCAGTGAACCCAGTGCCAGTGGCACTTGCAGCCTGCAGTGAACCCAGTATCTGTGGCACTGCAGTCTGCAGGGAATCCAGTGCCCGCGGCACTGCACCCTCCACTGAACCCAGTGCCCGTGGCACTGCACCCTCCAGTGAACCCAGTGCCAGCGGCACTGCAGCATGCAGTGAATCCATTGCCAGTGGCACTGCAGCATGCAGTGAATCCAGTGCCAGGGCACTGCAGCATGCAGTGAAGCCAGTGCCAGTGGCACTGCAGCATGCAGCGAACCAGTGACCGTGGCACTGGAGTCTGCAGTGAATCCAGTGCCCCTGGCACTGCACCCTCCAGTGAACCCAGTGCCAGCGGCACTGCACGCTCTAGTGAACCCATTGCGAGCGGCATTGCAGAATGCAGTGAAATCAGTGCCAGCAGCACTGCAGCATGCAGTGAATCCAGTGCCCAGGGGCACTGCAGCATGCAGTGAATCCAGTGCCAGGGGCACTGCAGCATGCAGTGAATCCAGTGCCAGTGGCACTGGAGTCTGCAGTGAACCCAGTGCCCGTGGCACTGCAGCCTCCAGTGAACCCAGTGTCCGAGGCACTGCACCCTCCAGTGAACCCAGTGCCAGCGGCACTGCAGCATGCAGTGAATCCAGTGCCAGTGGCACTGCTGCATTGCAGTGTATCCAGTGCCAGTGGCACTGGAGTCTGCAGTGTATCCAGTGCCAGTGGCACTGCAGCATGCAGTGAATCCCAGTGCCAGTGGCACTGCACCCTCCAGTGAACCCAGGGCCCGCGGCACTGCACCCTCCAGTGAACCCAGTGTCCGCGGCACTTCACTCTCCAGTGAACCCAGTGCCAGCGGCACTGCATCATGAAGTGAACCAGTGCCAAGGGGCACTGCAGCATGCAGTGAATCCAGGTGCCAATGGCACTGCACCCTCCAGTGAAGCAAGTGCTCGCGGCACTGTACCCTCCAGTGAACCCAGTGCCCGCGGCACTGCACCCTCCACTGAACCCAGTGCCAGCGGCACTGCAGCATGCAGTGAACCCAGTGCCAGCGGCACTGCAGCATGCAGTGAATCCAGTGCCAGTGGGCCCTGCATCAGGCAGTGAATCCAGTGCCTGTGGCACTGCAGCATGCAGTGAATCCAGTGCCAGTGCAGGGCCTGCAGCATGCAGTGAATCCAGTGCCAGGGGCAGTGGAGTCTGCAGTGAATCCAGTGCCCGCGGCCCTGCAGTCTGCAGTGAATCGTGCCCGCGGCACTGCAACCATCCAGTGAACCAAGTGCCAGCGGCACTGCAGCATGCAGTAAATCCAGTGCCAGGGGCTTGCAGGTAGCAGTGAATCCAGTGCCAGTGGCAATGGAGTCTGGCAGTGAATCCAGTGCCCCTGGCACTGCACCCTCCCAGTGAACCCAGTTGCAGCGGCACTGCACGCTCTAGTGAACACATTGCCAGCGGCAATGCAGCATGCAGTGAATTCAGTGCCAGCGGGCACTGCAGCATGCAGTGAATCGAGTGCCAGGGTCACTGCAGCCTGCAGTGAATCCAGTGCCAGGGGGCACTGCAGCTAGCAGTGAATCCAGTGCCAGTGGCACTGGAGTCTGCAGTGTATACAGTGCCCCGCGGCACTGCACCCTCCAGTGAACCCAGTGCCAGCGGCACTGCATGCTCTAGTGAACCCATTGCCAGCGGCAGTGCAGCATGCAGTGAATCCTGTGCCAGGGGCACTGCAGCATGCAGTGAATCCAGTGCAGTGGCACTGGAGTCTGCAGTGAACCCAGTGCCCGCGGCACTGCACCCTCCAGTGAACCCAGTGTCCGCGGCACTGCACCCTCCAGTGAACCCAGTGCCAGCGGCACTGCCACCCTCCAGTGAATCCAGTGCCAGGGGCACTGCAGCATACAGTGAATCCAGTGCCAGTGGCACTGCTGCATGCAGTGAATCCAGTGCAGTGGCACTGGGAGTCTGCAGTGAACCTGTGCCCAGCGGCACTGCACCATAAAGTGAACCCAGTTTCCACGGCACTGCACCCTCCAGTGAACCCATTGCCAGTGGCACTGCAGCATGCAGTGAAGCCAGTGCCAGTGGCACTGCAGCATGCAGTGAATCCAGTGCCAGTGCACTGCAGGATGCAGTGAAGCCAGTGCCAGTGGCAGTGCAGCATGCAGTGAAGCCAGTTCCAGTGGCACTGCAACATGCAGTGAACCCAGTGCCATTGGCACTGAAGCATGCAGTGAAGCCAGTGCCAGTGGCACTGCACCCTCCAGTGAACCCTGTGCCAGTGGCACTGCAGCATGCAGTGAAGCCAGTGCCAGTGGCACTGCAGCATTGCAGTGAAGCCAGTGCCAGTGGCACTGCACCCTCCAGTGAAACCCAGTGCCAGTGGCACTAGCAGCATGCAGTGAAGCCAGTGCCAGTGGCCACTGCAGCATGCAGTGAAGCCAGTGCCAGCGGCACTGCACCCTCCCCGTGAACGCAGTGCCTGCGCCAGTTCACCCCCAGTGAACCCATGGCCGTTACACTGCACGCTCCAGCGAACCCAGTGCCCAAGGCACTGCACCCTCCAGTAAACCCAGTGCCCGCGGCACTGCAAAATTCAAGTGAACCCAGGGCCTAAGGCACTGCACCGTGCAGTGAACCCAGTGCCCGCGGAACTGCACCCACCAGGGAACCCAGTGCCCGTTGCACTGCAGTCTGCAGGAAACCAGTGCCCGTGGCACTGCACCCTCCAGTGAAGCCAGTGCCCGCGGCACTGCACCCTCCAGTGAACCCAGTGCCCGTGGCACTGCACCGTCCACTGAACCAAGTGCCAGCGGCACGGCAGCATGCAGTGAATCCAGTGCCAGTGTCACTGCAGCATGCAGTGAATCCAGTGCCAGGGGCACTGCAGCCAGCAGTGAATCCAGTGCCAGGGGCACTGCAGCCAGCAGTGAATCCAGTGCCAGTGCACTGGAGTCTGAATTGAATCCAGTGCCCCTGGCACTGTACCCTCCAGTGAACCCAGTGCCAGCGGCACTGCACGCTCTAGTGAACCCATTGCCAGCGGCACTGCAGCATGCAGTGAATCCTGTGCCAGGGGCAATGCAGCATGCAGTGAATCCAGTGCCAGTGGCACTGCAGCATGCAGTGAATCTAGTTGCCAGTGGCACTGTAGTCTGAAGTGAACCCAGTGCCCGCGGCACTGCACCCTCCTGTGAACCCAGTGCCGGCGGCACTGCACCCTCCAGTGAACCCAGTGTCCGTGGCACTGCACCCACCTGTGAACCCAGTGCCAGCGGCACTGCAGCATGCAGTGAATCCAGTGCCAGGGTGCACTGCAGCTAGCAGTGAACCCAGTACCTGTGGCACTGCAGTCTGCAGGGAATCCTGTGCCCGCGGCACTGCACCCTCCACCTAACCCAGTGCCAGCGGCACTGCAGCATACAGTGAATCCAGTGCCAGTGGCACTGCTGCATGCAGTGAATCCAGTGCCAGTGGCACTGCAGCATGCAGTGAATCCAGAGCCAGTGGCACTGCAGCATGCAGTGAAGCCAGTGCCAGTGGCACTGCAGCATGCAGTGAAGCCAGTGCCAGTGGCACCTGCAGCATGCAGTGAAGCCAGTGCCAGTGGCACTGCAGCATGCAGGATC
>NW_026526693.1:0-160000 GCF_024362965.1 Panthera pardus | reverse complement strand
GCCTTCTGGCATGGGCCCTCACTTCAGCCCTCGAGGGAGATCACGAGACTGGAGTCGATTCAGCCCTGGCGACGTCCCTGGACCCAACCCTAACCCTAGCTAAGGCTCCCTCCCCATGGGGACCCAATGCCAACGTCTGACAACACCACGCGCCTGGGGTCCAGAAGCGGTGCAGGCTGACTCGGCATGGAACCTGGAAGCTCACCATGTGGTTTCCCAGCCTGTCTGCAGCTGAGCGAGAGGATTCCGGAGGCGTCCTCGAACAGGGGCCGATCGACGTCTGTGGCCTTGGCAGCCAAAGCCGGATCCTGACCGGCACCGTCCCTCGTGTCCTCAACTCAGCCCTTCGGGGAGACCACTGCCCTGCTGTGGGTTCGGCGCCTGGAGCCTCCTGGGACCTAACCCTAACCCTAACCCTACACCGAACTGGGACCCTCCACCGAAACCTAAGCCGGCCTCGAACCCTAAGCCTGCACTTGAGCCGCCTTGCTGCATGGGCCCTCACTTCAGCCCTCGAGGGAGATCACGAGACCGGAGTCGCTTCGGCCCTGGCGACGTCCCTGGACCGAACCCTAACCCTAGCTAAGGCTCTCTCCCCAAGAGGACCCAATGCCAACGTCTGACAACACCACGCGCCTGGCGTCCGGAAGAGGTGCAGGCTGACTCGGCATGGAACCTGGAAGCTCACCATGCCGAATCCCAGGCCCGGCTGCAGCTGCCGAGAGGATTCCGGAGGCCTCCTCGACCAGGGGTCCAATCACGTGTGTGGCCTTGGCAGCCAAAGACGGATCCTGACCGGCAGCCTCCCCTGTGCCCTCAACTCAGCCCTTCGGGGAGACCACTGCCCTGCTGTGGGTTCGGCGCCTGGAGCCTCCTGGGACCTAACCCTAACCCTAACCGTACCCCGAACAGGGACCCTCCACCGCAACCTAAGCCTGCCTCGAACCCTAACCCTGCAAGTGAGCCGCCTTCTGGCATGGGCCCTCACTTCAGCCCTCGAGGGAGATCACGAGACTGGAGTCGATTCAGCCCTGGCGACGTCCCTGGACCCAACCCTAACCCTAGCTAAGGCTCCCTCCCCATGGGGACCCAATGCCAACGTCTGACAACACCACGCGCCTGGGGTCCAGAAGCGGTGCAGGCTGACTCGGCATGGAACCTGGAAGCTCACCATGTGGTTTCCCAGCCTGTCTGCAGCTGAGCGAGAGGATTCCGGAGGCGTCCTCGAACAGGGGCCGATCGACGTCTGTGGCCTTGGCAGCCAAAGCCGGATCCTGACCGGCACCGTCCCTCGTGTCCTCAACTCAGCCCTTCGGGGAGACCACTGCCCTGCTGTGGGTTCGGCGCCTGGAGCCTCCTGGGGACTAACCCTAACCCTACACCGAACTGGGACCCTCCACCGAAACCTAAGCCGGCCTCGAACCCTAAGCCTGCACTTGAGCCGCCTTGCTGCATGGGCCCTCACTTCAGCCCTCGAGGGAGATCACGAGACCGGAGTCGCTTCGGCCCTGGCGACGTCCCTGGACCGAACCCTAACCCTAGCTAAGGCTCTCTCCCCAAGAGGACCCAATGCCAACGTCTGACAACACCACGCGCCTGGCGTCCGGAAGAGGTGCAGGCTGACTCGGCATGGAACCTGGAAGCTCACCATGCCGAATGCCAGGCCCGGCTGCAGCTGCCGAGAGGATTCCGGAGGCCTCCTCGACCAGGGGCCCAATCACGTGTGTGGCCTTGGCAGCCAAAGACGGATCCTGACCGGCAGCCTCCCCTGTGCCCTCAACTCAGCCCTTCGGGGAGACCACTGCCCTGCTGTGGGTTCGGCGCCTGGAGCCTCCTGGGACCTAACCCTAACCCTAACCGTACCCCGAACAGGGACCCTCCACCGCAACCTAAGCCTGCCTCGAACCCTAACCCTGCAAGTGAGCCGCCTTCTGGCATGGGCCCTCACTTCAGCCCTCGAGGGAGATCACGAGACTGGAGTCGATTCAGCCCTGGCGACGTCCCTGGACCCAACCCTAACCCTAGCTAAGGCTCCCTCCCCATGGGGACCCAATGCCAACGTCTGACAACACCACGCGCCTGGGGTCCAGAAGCGGTGCAGGCTGACTCGGCATGGAACCTGGAAGCTCACCATGTGGTTTCCCAGCCTGTCTGCAGCTGAGCGAGAGGATTCCGGAGGCGTCCTCGAACAGGGGCCGATCGACGTCTGTGGCCTTGGCAGCCAAAGCCGGATCCTGACCGGCACCGTCCCTCGTGTCCTCAACTCAGCCCTTCGGGGAGACCACTGCCCTGCTGTGGGTTCGGCGCCTGGAGCCTCCTGGGACCTAACCCTAACCCTAACCCTACATCGAACTGGGACCCTCCACCGAAACCTAAGCCGGCCTCGAACCCTAAGCCTGCACTTGAGCCGCCTTGCTGCATGGGCCCTCACTTCAGCCCTCGAGGGAGATCACGAGACCGGAGTCGCTTCGGCCCTGGCGACGTCCCTGGACCGAACCCTAACCCTAGCTAAGGCTCTCTCCCCAAGAGGACCCAATGCCAACGTCTGACAACACCACGCGCCTGGCGTCCGGAAGAGGTGCAGGCTGACTCGGCATGGAACCTGGAAGCTCACCATGCCGAATGCCAGGCCCGGCTGCAGCTGCCGAGAGGATTCCGGAGGCCTCCTCGACCAGGGGTCCAATCACGTGTGTGGCCTTGGCAGCCAAAGACGGATCCTGACCGGCAGCCTCCCCTGTGCCCTCAACTCAGCCCTTCGGGGAGACCACTGCCCTGCTGTGGGTTCGGCGCCTGGAGCCTCCTGGGACCTAACCCTAACCCTAACCGTACCCCGAACAGGGACCCTCCACCGCAACCTAAGCCTGCCTCGAACCCTAACCCTGCAAGTGAGCCGCCTTCTGGCATGGGCCCTCACTTCAGCCCTCGAGGGAGATCACGAGACTGGAGTCGATTCAGCCCTGGCGACGTCCCTGGACCCAACCCTAACCCTAGCTAAGGCTCCCTCCCCATGGGGACCCAATGCCAACGTCTGACAACACCACGCGCCTGGGGTCCAGAAGCGGTGCAGGCTGACTCGGCATGGAACCTGGAAGCTCACCATGTGGTTTCCCAGCCTGTCTGCAGCTGAGCGAGAGGATTCCGGAGGCGTCCTCGAACAGGGGCCGATCGACGTCTGTGGCCTTGGCAGCCAAAGCCGGATCCTGCCCGGCACCGTCCCTCGTGTCCTCAACTCAGCCCTTCGGGGAGACCACTGCCCTGCTGTGGGTTCGGCGCCTGGAGCCTCCTGGGACCTAACCCTAACCCTAACCCTACACCGAACTGGGACCCTCCACCGAAACCTAAGCCGGCCTCGAACCCTAAGCCTGCACTTGAGCCGCCTTGCTGCATGGGCCCTCACTTCAGCCCTCGAGGGAGATCACGAGACCGGAGTCGCTTCGGCCCTGGCGACGTCCCTGGACCGAACCCTAACCCTAGCTAAGGCTCTCTCCCCAAGAGGACCCAATGCCAACGTCTGACAACACCACGCGCCTGGCGTCCGGAAGAGGTGCAGGCTGACTCGGCATGGAACCTGGAAGCTCACCATGCCGAATGCCAGGCCCGGCTGCAGCTGCCGAGAGGATTCCGGAGGCCTCCTCGACCAGGGGCCCAATCACGTGTGCGGCCTTGGCAGCCAAAGACGGATCCTGACCGTCAGCCTCCCCTGTGCCCTCAACTCAGCCCTTCGGGGAGACCACTGCCCTGCTGTGGGTTCGGCGCCTGGAGCCTCCTGGGACCTAACCCTAACCCTAACCGTACCCCGAACAGGGACCCTCCACCGCAACCTAAGCCTGCCTCGAACCCTAACCCTGCAAGTGAGCCGCCTTCTGGCATGGGCCCTCACTTCAGCCCTCGAGGGAGATCACGAGACTGGAGTCGATTCAGCCCTGGCGACGTCCCTGGACCCAACCCTAACCCTAGCTAAGGCTCCCTCCCCATGGGGACCCAATGCCAACGTCTGACAACACCACGCGCCTGGGGTCCAGAAGCGGTGCAGGCTGACTCGGCATGGAACCTGGAAGCTCACCATGTGGTTTCCCAGCCTGTCTGCAGCTGAGCGAGAGGATTCCGGAGGCGTCCTCGAACAGGGGCCGATCGACGTCTGTGGCCTTGGCAGCCAAAGCCGGATCCTGCCCGGCACCGTCCCTCGTGTCCTCAACTCAGCCCTTCGGGGAGACCACTGCCCTGCTGTGGGTTCGGCGCCTGGAGCCTCCTGGGGCCTAACCCTAACCCTAACCCTACACCGAACTGGGACCCTCCACCGAAACCTAAGCCGGCCTCGAACCCTAAGCCTGCACTTGAGCCGCCTTGCTGCATGGGCCCTCACTTCAGCCCTCGAGGGAGATCACGAGACCGGAGTCGCTTCGGCCCTGGCGACGTCCCTGGACCGAACCCTAACCCTAGCTACGGCTCTCTCCCCAAGAGGACCCAATGCCAACGTCTGACAACACCACGCGCCTGGCGTCCGGAAGAGGTGCAGGCTGACTCGGCATGGAACCTGGAAGCTCACCATGCCGAATGCCAGGCCCGGCTGCAGCTGCCGAGAGGATTCCGGAGGCCTCCTCGACCAGGGGCCCAATCACGTGTGTGGCCTTGGCAGCCAAAGACGGATCCTGACCGTCAGCCTCCCCTGTGCCCTCAACTCAGCCCTTCGGGGAGACCACTGCCCTGCTGTGGGTTCGGCGCCTGGAGCCTCCTGGGACCTAACCCTAACCCTAACCGTACCCCGAACAGGGACCCTCCACCGCAACCTAAGCCTGCCTCGAACCCTAACCCTGCAAGTGAGCCGCCTTCTGGCATGGGCCCTCACTTCAGCCCTCGAGGGAGATCACGAGACTGGAGTCGATTCAGCCCTGGCGACGTCCCTGGACCCAACCCTAACCCTAGCTAAGGCTCCCTCCCCATGGGGACCCAATGCCAACGTCTGACAACACCACGCGCCTGGGGTCCAGAAGCGGTGCAGGCTGACTCGGCATGGAACCTGGAAGCTCACCATGTGGTTTCCCAGCCTGTCTGCAGCTGAGCGAGAGGATTCCGGAGGCGTCCTCGAACAGGGGCCGATCGACGTCTGTGGCCTTGGCAGCCAAAGCCGGATCCTGACCGGCACCGTCCCTCGTGTCCTCAACTCAGCCCTTCGGGGAGACCACTGCCCTGCTGTGGGTTCGGCGCCTGGAGCCTCCTGGGACCTAACCCTAACCCTAACCCTACACCGAACTGGGACCCTCCACCGAAACCTAAGCCGGCCTCGAACCCTAAGCCTGCACTTGAGCCGCCTTGCTGCATGGGCCCTCACTTCAGCCCTCGAGGGAGATCACGAGACCGGAGTCGCTTCGGCCCTGGCGACGTCCCTGGACCGAACACTAACCCTAGCTAAGGCTCTCTCCCCAAGAGGACCCAATGCCAACGTCTGACAACACCACGCGCCTGGCGTCCGGAAGAGGTGCAGGCTGACTCGGCATGGAACCTGGAAGCTCACCATGCCGAATCCCAGGCCCGGCGGCAGCTGCCGAGAGGATTCCGGAGGCCTCCTCGACCAGGGGCCCAATCACGTGTGTGGCCTTGGCAGCCAAAGACGGATCCTGACCGGCAGCCTCCCCTGTGCCCTCAACTCAGCCCTTCGGGGAGACCACTGCCCTGCTGTGGGTTCGGCGCCTGGAGCCTCCTGGGACCTAACCCTAACCCTAACCGTACCCCGAACAGGGACCCTCCACCGCAACCTAAGCCTGCCTCGAACCCTAACCCTGCAAGTGAGCCGCCTTCTGGCATGGGCCCTCACTTCAGCCCTCGAGGGAGATCACGAGACTGGAGTCGATTCAGCCCTGGCGACGTCCCTGGACCCAACCCTAACCCTAGCTAAGGCTCCCTCCCCATGGGGACCCAATGCCAACGTCTGACAACACCACGCGCCTGGGGTCCGGAAGCGGTGCAGGCTGACTCGGCATGGAACCTGGAAGCTCACCATGTGGTTTCCCAGCCTGTCTGCAGCTGAGCGAGAGGATTCCGGAGGCGTCCTCGAACAGGGGCCGATCGACGTCTGTGGCCTTGGCAGCCAAAGCCGGATCCTGACCGGCACCGTCCCTCGTGTCCTCAACTCAGCCCTTCGGGGAGACCACTGCCCTGCTGTGGGTTCGGCGCCTGGAGCCTCCTGGGGCCTAACCCTAACCCTAACCCTACACCGAACTGGGACCCTCCACCGAAACCTAAGCCGGCCTCGAACCCTAAGCCTGCACTTGAGCCGCCTTGCTGCATGGGCCCTCACTTCAGCCCTCGAGGGAGATCACGAGACCGGAGTCGCTTCGGCCCTGGCGACGTCCCTGGACCGAACCCTAACCCTAGCTACGGCTCTCTCCCCAAGAGGACCCAATGCCAACGTCTGACAACACCACGCGCCTGGCGTCCGGAAGAGGTGCAGGCTGACTCGGCATGGAACCTGGAAGCTCACCATGCCGAATCCCAGGCCCGGCTGCAGCTGCCGAGAGGATTCCGGAGGCCTCCTCGACCAGGGGCCCAATCACGTGTGTGGCCTTGGCAGCCAAAGACGGATCCTGACCGGCAGCCTCCCCTGTGCCCTCAACTCAGCCCTTCGGGGAGACCACTGCCCTGCTGTGGGTTCGGCGCCTGGAGCCTCCTGGGACCTAACCCTAACCCTAACCGTACCCCGAACAGGGACCCTCCACCGCAACCTAAGCCTGCCTCGAACCCTAACCCTGCAAGTGAGCCGCCTTCTGGCATGGGCCCTCACTTCAGCCCTCGAGGGAGATCACGAGACTGGAGTCGATTCAGCCCTGGCGACGTCCCTGGACCCAACCCTAACCCTAGCTAAGGCTCCCTCCCCATGGGGACCCAATGCCAACGTCTGACAACACCACGCGCCTGGGGTCCGGAAGCGGTGCAGGCTGACTCGGCATGGAACCTGGAAGCTCACCATGTGGTTTCCCAGCCTGTCTGCAGCTGAGCGAGAGGATTCCGGAGGCGTCCTCGAACAGGGGCCGATCGACGTCTGTGGCCTTGGCAGCCAAAGCCGGATCCTGACTGGCACCGTCCCTCGTGTCCTCAACTCAGCCCTTCGGGGAGACCACTGCCCTGCTGTGGGTTCGGCGCCTGGAGCCTCCTGGGGCCTAACCCTAACCCTAACCCTACACCGAACTGGGACCCTCCACCGAAACCTAAGCCGGCCTCGAACCCTAAGCCTGCACTTGAGCCGCCTTGCTGCATGGGCCCTCACTTCAGCCCTCGAGGGAGATCACGAGACCGGAGTCGCTTCGGCCCTGGCGACGTCCCTGGACCGAACCCTAACCCTAGCTACGGCTCTCTCCCCAAGAGGACCCAATGCCAACGTCTGACAACACCACGCGCCTGGCGTCCGGAAGAGGTGCAGGCTGACTCGGCATGGAACCTGGAAGCTCACCATGCCGAATCCCAGGCCCGGCTGCAGCTGCCGAGAGGATTCCGGAGGCCTCCTCGACCAGGGGCCCAATCACGTGTGTGGCCTTGGCAGCCAAAGACGGATCCTGACCGGCAGCCTCCCCTGTGCCCTCAACTCAGCCCTTCGGGGAGACCACTGCCCTGCTGTGGGTTCGGCGCCTGGAGCCTCCTGGGACCTAACCCTAACCCTAACCGTACCCCGAACAGGGACCCTCCACCGCAACCTAAGCCTGCCTCGAACCCTAACCCTGCAAGTGAGCCGCCTTCTGGCATGGGCCCTCACTTCAGCCCTCGAGGGAGATGACGAGACTGGAGTCGATTCAGCCCTGGCGACGTCCCTGGACCCAACCCTAACCCTAGCTAAGGCTCCCTCCCCATGGGGACCCAATGCCAACGTCTGACAACACCACGCGCCTGGGGTCCAGAAGCGGTGCAGGCTGACTCGGCATGGAACCTGGAAGCTCACCATGTGGTTTCCCAGCCTGTCTGCAGCTGAGCGAGAGGATTCCGGAGGCGTCCTCGAACAGGGGCCGATCGACGTCTGTGGCCTTGGCAGCCAAAGCCGGATCCTGACCGGCACCGTCCCTCGTGTCCTCAACTCAGCCCTTCGGGGAGACCACTGCCCTGCTGTGGGTTCGGCGCCTGGAGCCTCCTGGGGCCTAACCCTAACCCTAACCCTACACCGAACTGGGACCCTCCACCGAAACCTAAGCCGGCCTCGAACCCTAAGCCTGCACTTGAGCCGCCTTGCTGCATGGGCCCTCACTTCAGCCCTCGAGGGAGATCACGAGACCGGAGTCGCTTCGGCCCTGGCGACGTCCCTGGACCGAACCCTAACCCTAGCTAAGGCTCTCTCCCCAAGAGGACCCAATGCCAACGTCTGACAACACCACGCGCCTGGCGTCCGGAAGAGGTGCAGGCTGACTCGGCATGGAACCTGGAAGCTCACCATGCCGAATCCCAGGCCCGGCGGCAGCTGCCGAGAGGATTCCGGAGGCCTCCTCGACCAGGGGCCCAATCACGTGTGTGGCCTTGGCAGCCAAAGACGGATCCTGACCGGCAGCCTCCCCTGTGCCCTCAACTCAGCCCTTCGGGGAGACCACTGCCCTGCTGTGGGTTCGGCGCCTGGAGCCTCCTGGGACCTAACCCTAACCCTAACCGTACCCCGAACAGGGACCCTCCACCGCAACCTAAGCCTGCCTCGAACCCTAACCCTGCAAGTGAGCCGCCTTCTGGCATGGGCCCTCACTTCAGCCCTCGAGGGAGATCACGAGACTGGAGTCGATTCAGCCCTGGCGACGTCCCTGGACCCAACCCTAACCCTAGCTAAGGCTCCCTCCCCATGGGGACCCAATGCCAACGTCTGACAACACCACGCGCCTGGGGTCCAGAAGCGGTGCAGGCTGACTCGGCATGGAACCTGGAAGCTCACCATGTGGTTTCCCAGCCTGTCTGCAGCTGAGCGAGAGGATTCCGGAGGCGTCCTCGAACAGGGGCCGATCGACGTCTGTGGCCTTGGCAGCCAAAGCCGGATCCTGACCGGCACCGTCCCTCGTGTCCTCAACTCAGCCCTTCGGGGAGACCACTGCCCTGCTGTGGGTTCGGCGCCTGGAGCCTCCTGGGACCTAACCCTAACCCTAACCCTACACCGAACTGGGACCCTCCACCGAAACCTAAGCCGGCCTCGAACCCTAAGCCTGCACTTGAGCCGCCTTGCTGCATGGGCCCTCACTTCAGCCCTCGAGGGAGATCACGAGACCGGAGTCGCTTCGGCCCTGGCGACGTCCCTGGACCGAACCCTAACCCTAGCTAAGGCTCTCTCCCCAAGAGGACCCAATGCCAACGTCTGACAACACCACGCGCCTGGCGTCCGGAAGAGGTGCAGGCTGACTCGGCATGGAACCTGGAAGCTCACCATGCCGAATCCCAGGCCCGGCGGCAGCTGCCGAGAGGATTCCGGAGGCCTCCTCGACCAGGGGCCCAATCACGTGTGTGGCCTTGGCAGCCAAAGACGGATCCTGACCGGCAGCCTCCCCTGTGCCCTCAACTCAGCCCTTCGGGGAGACCACTGCCCTGCTGTGGGTTCGGCGCCTGGAGCCTCCTGGGACCTAACCCTAACCCTAACCGTACCCCGAACAGGGACCCTCCACCGCAACCTAAGCCTGCCTCGAACCCTAACCCTGCAAGTGAGCCGCCTTCTGGCATGGGCCCTCACTTCAGCCCTCGAGGGAGATCACGAGACTGGAGTCGATTCAGCCCTGGCGACGTCCCTGGACCCAACCCTAACCCTAGCTAAGGCTCCCTCCCCATGGGGACCCAATGCCAACGTCTGACAACACCACGCGCCTGGGGTCCGGAAGCGGTGCAGGCTGACTCGGCATGGAACCTGGAAGCTCACCATGTGGTTTCCCAGCCTGTCTGCAGCTGAGCGAGAGGATTCCGGAGGCGTCCTCGAACAGGGGCCGATCGACGTCTGTGGCCTTGGCAGCCAAAGCCGGATCCTGACCGGCACCGTCCCTCGTGTCCTCAACTCAGCCCTTCGGGGAGACCACTGCCCTGCTGTGGGTTCGGCGCCTGGAGCCTCCTGGGGCCTAACCCTAACCCTAACCCTACACCGAACTGGGACCCTCCACCGAAACCTAAGCCGGCCTCGAACCCTAAGCCTGCACTTGAGCCGCCTTGCTGCATGGGCCCTCACTTCAGCCCTCGAGGGAGATCACGAGACCGGAGTCGCTTCGGCCCTGGCGACGTCCCTGGACCGAACCCTAACCCTAGCTACGGCTCTCTCCCCAAGAGGACCCAATGCCAACGTCTGACAACACCACGCGCCTGGGGTCCAGAAGCGGTGCAGGCTGACTCGGCATGGAACCTGGAAGCTCACCATGTGGTTTCCCAGCCTGTCTGCAGCTGAGCGAGAGGATTCCGGAGGCGTCCTCGAACAGGGGCCGATCGACGTCTGTGGCCTTGGCAGCCAAAGCCGGATCCTGCCCGGCACCGTCCCTCGTGTCCTCAACTCAGCCCTTCGGGGAGACCACTGCCCTGCTGTGGGTTCGGCGCCTGGAGCCTCCTGGGACCTAACCCTAACCCTAACCCTACACCGAACTGGGACCCTCCACCGAAACCTAAGCCGGCCTCGAACCCTAAGCCTGCACTTGAGCCGCCTTGCTGCATGGGCCCTCACTTCAGCCCTCGAGTGAGATCACGAGACCGGAGTCGCTTCGGCCCTGGCGACTTCCCTGGACCGAACCCTAACCCTAGCTACGGCTCTCTCCCCAAGAGGACCCAATGCCAACGTCTGACAACACCACGCGCCTGGCGTCCGGAAGAGGTGCAGGCTGACTCGGCATGGAACCTGGAAGCTCACCATGCCGAATCCCAGGCCCGGCTGCAGCTGCCGAGAGGATTCCGGAGGCCTCCTCGACCAGGGGCCCAATCACGTGTGCGGCCTTGGCAGCCAAAGACGGATCCTGACCGGCAGCCTCCCCTGTGCCCTCAACTCAGCCCTTCGGGGAGACCACTGCCCTGCTGTGGGTTCGGCGCCTGGAGCCTCCTGGGACCTAACCCTAACCCTAACCGTACCCCGAACAGGGACCCTCCACCGCAACCTAAGCCTGCCTCGAACCCTAACCCTGCAAGTGAGCCGCCTTCTGGCATGGGCCCTCACTTCAGCCCTCGAGGGAGATCACGAGACTGGAGTCGATTCAGCCCTGGCGACGTCCCTGGACCCAACCCTAACCCTAGCTAAGGCTCCCTCCCCATGGGGACCCAATGCCAACGTCTGACAACACCACGCGCCTGGGGTCCAGAAGCGGTGCAGGCTGACTCGGCATGGAACCTGGAAGCTCACCATGTGGTTTCCCAGCCTGTCTGCAGCTGAGCGAGAGGATTCCGGAGGCGTCCTCGAACAGGGGCCGATCGACGTCTGTGGCCTTGGCAGCCAAAGCCGGATCCTGACCGGCACCGTCCCTCGTGTCCTCAACTCAGCCCTTCGGGGAGACCACTGCCCTGCTGTGGGTTCGGCGCCTGGAGCCTCCTGGGACCTAACCCTAACCCTAACCCTACACCGAACTGGGACCCTCCACCGAAACCTAAGCCGGCCTCGAACCCTAAGCCTGCACTTGAGCCGCCTTGCTGCATGGGCCCTCACTTCAGCCCTCGAGGGAGATCACGAGACCGGAGTCGCTTCGGCCCTGGCGACGTCCCTGGACCGAACCCTAACCCTAGCTAAGGCTCTCTCCCCAAGAGGACCCAATGCCAACGTCTGACAACACCACGCGCCTGGCGTCCGGAAGAGGTGCAGGCTGACTCGGCATGGAACCTGGAAGCTCACCATGCCGAATCCCAGGCCCGGCTGCAGCTGCCGAGAGGATTCCGGAGGCCTCCTCGACCAGGGGCCCAATCACGTGTGTGGCCTTGGCAGCCAAAGACGGATCCTGACCGGCAGCCTCCCCTGTGCCCTCAACTCAGCCCTTCGGGGAGACCACTGCCCTGCTGTGGGTTCGGCGCCTGGAGCCTCCTGGGACCTAACCCTAACCCTAACCGTACCCCGAACAGGGACCCTCCACCGCAACCTAAGCCTGCCTCGAACCCTAACCCTGCAAGTGAGCCGCCTTCTGGCATGGGCCCTCACTTCAGCCCTCGAGGGAGATCACGAGACTGGAGTCGATTCAGCCCTGGCGACGTCCCTGGACCCAACCCTAACCCTAGCTAAGGCTCCCTCCCCATGGGGACCCAATGCCAACGTCTGACAACACCACGCGCCTGGGGTCCAGAAGCGGTGCAGGCTGACTCGGCATGGAACCTGGAAGCTCACCATGTGGTTTCCCAGCCTGTCTGCAGCTGAGCGAGAGGATTCCGGAGGCGTCCTCGAACAGGGGCCGATCGACGTCTGTGGCCTTGGCAGCCAAAGCCGGATCCTGACCGGCACCGTCCCTCGTGTCCTCAACTCAGCCCTTCGGGGAGACCACTGCCCTGCTGTGGGTTCGGCGCCTGGAGCCTCCTGGGGCCTAACCCTAACCCTAACCCTACACCGAACTGGGACCCTCCACCGAAACCTAAGCCGGACTCGAACCCTAAGCCTGCACTTGAGCCGCCTTGCTGCATGGGCCCTCACTTCAGCCCTCGAGGGAGATCACGAGACCGGAGTCGCTTCGGCCCTGGTGACGTCCCTGGACCGAACCCTAACCCTAGCTACGGCTCTCTCCCCAAGAGGACCCAATGCCAACGTCTGACAACACCACGCGCCTGGCGTCCGGAAGAGGTGCAGGCTGACTCGGCATGGAACCTGGAAGCTCACCATGCCGAATCCCAGGCCCGGCTGCAGCTGCCGAGAGGATTCCGGAGGCCTCCTCGACCAGGGGCCCAATCACGTGTGTGGCCTTGGCAGCCAAAGACGGATCCTGACCGGCAGCCTCCCCTGTGCCCTCAACTCAGCCCTTCGGGGAGACCACTGCCCTGCTGTGGGTTCGGCGCCTGGAGCCTCCTGGGACCTAACCCTAACCCTAACCGTACCCCGAACAGGGACCCTCCACCGCAACCTAAGCCTGCCTCGAACCCTAACCCTGCAAGTGAGCCGCCTTCTGGCATGGGCCCTCACTTCAGCCCTCGAGGGAGATCACGAGACTGGAGTCGATTCAGCCCTGGCGACGTCCCTGGACCCAACCCTAACCCTAGCTAAGGCTCCCTCCCCATGGGGACCCAATGCCAACGTCTGACAACACCACGCGCCTGGGGTCCAGAAGCGGTGCAGGCTGACTCGGCATGGAACCTGGAAGCTCACCATGTGGTTTCCCAGCCTGTCTGCAGCTGAGCGAGAGGATTCCGGAGGCGTCCTCGAACAGGGGCCGATCGACGTCTGTGGCCTTGGCAGCCAAAGCCGGATCCTGCCCGGCACCGTCCCTCGTGTCCTCAACTCAGCCCTTCGGGGAGACCACTGCCCTGCTGTGGGTTCGGCGCCTGGAGCCTCCTGGGACCTAACCCTAACCCTAACCCTACACCGAACTGGGACCCTCCACCGAAACCTAAGCCGGCCTCGAACCCTAAGCCTGCACTTGAGCCGCCTTGCTGCATGGGCCCTCACTTCAGCCCTCGAGGGAGATCACGAGACCGGAGTCGCTTCGGCCCTGGCGACGTCCCTGGACCGAACCCTAACCCTAGCTAAGGCTCTCTCCCCAAGAGGACCCAATGCCAACGTCTGACAACACCACGCGCCTGGCGTCCGGAAGAGGTGCAGGCTGACTCGGCATGGAACCTGGAAGCTCACCATGCCGAATCCCAGGCCCGGCTGCAGCTGCCGAGAGGATTCCGGAGGCCTCCTCGACCAGGGGTCCAATCACGTGTGTGGCCTTGGCAGCCAAAGACGGATCCTGACCGGCAGCCTCCCCTGTGCCCTCAACTCAGCCCTTCGGGGAGACCACTGCCCTGCTGTGGGTTCGGCGCCTGGAGCCTCCTGGGACCTAACCCTAACCCTAACCGTACCCCGAACAGGGACCCTCCACCGCAACCTAAGCCTGCCTCGAACCCTAACCCTGCAAGTGAGCCGCCTTCTGGCATGGGCCCTCACTTCAGCCCTCGAGGGAGATCACGAGACTGGAGTCGATTCAGCCCTGGCGACGTCCCTGGACCCAACCATAACCCTAGCTAAGGCTCCCTCCCCATGGGGACCCAATGCCAACGTCTGACAACACCACGCGCCTGGGGTCCAGAAGCGGTGCAGGCTGACTCGGCATGGAACCTGGAAGCTCACCATGTGGTTTCCCAGCCTGTCTGCAGCTGAGCGAGAGGATTCCGGAGGCGTCCTCGAACAGGGGCCGATCGACGTCTGTGGCCTTGGCAGCCAAAGCCGGATCCTGACCGGCACCGTCCCTCGTGTCCTCAACTCAGCCCTTCGGGGAGACCACTGCCCTGCTGTGGGTTCGGCGCCTGGAGCCTCCTGGGACCTAACCCTAACCCTAACCCTACACCGAACTGGGACCCTCCACCGAAACCTAAGCCGGCCTCGAACCCTAAGCCTGCACTTGAGCCGCCTTGCTGCATGGGCCCTCACTTCAGCCCTCGAGGGAGATCACGAGACCGGAGTCGCTTCGGCCCTGGCGACGTCCCTGGACCGAACCCTAACCCTAGCTAAGGCTCTCTCCCCAAGAGGACCCAATGCCAACGTCTGACAACACCACGCGCCTGGCGTCCGGAAGAGGTGCAGGCTGACTCGGCATGGAACCTGGAAGCTCACCATGCCGAATGCCAGGCCCGGCTGCAGCTGCCGAGAGGATTCCGGAGGCCTCCTCGACCAGGGGCCCAATCACGTGTGCGGCCTTGGCAGCCAAAGACGGATCCTGACCGGCAGCCTCCCCTGTGCCCTCAACTCAGCCCTTCGGGGAGACCACTGCCCTGCTGTGGGTTCGGCGCCTGGAGCCTCCTGGGACCTAACCCTAACCCTAACCGTACCCCGAACAGGGACCCTCCACCGCAACCTAAGCCTGCCTCGAAACCTAACCCTGCAAGTGAGCCGCCTTCTGGCATGGGCCCTCACTTCAGCCCTCGAGGGAGATCACGAGACTGGAGTCGATTCAGCCCTGGCGACGTCCCTGGACCCAACACTAACCCTAGCTAAGGCTCCCTCCCCATGGGGACCCAATGCCAACGTCTGACAACACCACGCGCCTGGGGTCCGAAGCGGTGCAGGCTGACTCGGCATGGAACCTGGAAGCTCACCATGTGATTTCCCAGCCTGTCTGCAGCTGAGCGAGAGGATTCCGGAGGCGTCCTCGAACAGGGGCCGATCGACGTCTGTGGCCTTGGCAGCCAAAGCCGGATCCTGACCGGCACCGTCCCTCGTGTCCTCAACTCAGCCCTTCGGGGAGACCACTGCCCTGCTGTGGGTTCGGCGCCTGGAGCCTCCTGGGACCTAACCCTAACCCTAACCCTACACCGAACTGGGACCCTCCACCGAAACCTAAGCCGGCCTCGAACCCTAAGCCTGCACTTGAGCCGCCTTGCTGCATGGGCCCTCACTTCAGCCCTCGAGGGAGATCACGAGACCGGAGTCGCTTCGGCCCTGGCGACGTCCCTGGACCGAACCCTAACCCTAGCTAAGGCTCTCTCCCCAAGAGGACCCAATGCCAACGTCTGACAACACCACGCGCCTGGCGTCCGGAAGAGGTGCAGGCTGACTCGGCATGGAACCTGGAAGCTCACCATGCCGAATGCCAGGCCCGGCTGCAGCTGCCGAGAGGATTCCGGAGGCCTCCTCGACCAGGGGTCCAATCACGTGTGTGGCCTTGGCAGCCAAAGACGGATCCTGACCGGCAGCCTCCCCTGTGCCCTCAACTCAGCCCTTCGGGGAGACCACTGCCCTGCTGTGGGTTCGGCGCCTGGAGCCTCCTGGGACCTAACCCTAACCCTAACCGTACCCCGAACAGGGACCCTCCACCGCAACCTAAGCCTGCCTCGAACCCTAACCCTGCAAGTGAGCCGCCTTCTGGCATGGGCCCTCACTTCAGCCCTCGAGGGAGATCACGAGACTGGAGTCGATTCAGCCCTGGCGACGTCCCTGGACCCAACCCTAACCCTAGCTAAGGCTCCCTCCCCATGGGGACCCAATGCCAACGTCTGACAACACCACGCGCCTGGGGTCGAGAAGCGGTGCAGGCTGACTCGGCATGGAACCTAGAAGCTCACCATGTGGTTTCCCAGCCTGTCTGCAGCTGAGCGAGAGGATTCCGGAGGCGTCCTCGAACAGGGGCCGATCGACGTCTGTGGCCTTGGCAGCCAAAGCCGGATCCTGCCCGGCACCGTCCCTCGTGTCCTCAACTCAGCCCTTCGGGGAGACCACTGCCCTGCTGTGGGTTCGGCGCCTGGAGCCTCCTGGGACCTAACCCTAACCCTAACCCTACACCGAACTGGGACCCTCCACCGAAACCTAAGCCGGCCTCGAACCCTAAGCCTGCACTTGAGCCGCCTTGCTGCATGGGCCCTCACTTCAGCCCTCGAGGGAGATCACGAGACCGGAGTCGCTTCGGCCCTGGCGACGTCCCTGGACCGAACCCTAACCCTAGCTAAGGCTCTCTCCCCAAGAGGACCCAATGCCAACGTCTGACAACACCACGCGCCTGGCGTCCGGAAGAGGTGCAGGCTGACTCGGCATGGAACCTGGAAGCTCACCATGCCGAATGCCAGGCCCGGCTGCAGCTGCCGAGAGGATTCCGGAGGCCTCCTCGACCAGGGGCCCAATCACGTGTGCGGCCTTGGCAGCCAAAGACGGATCCTGACCGTCAGCCTCCCCTGTGCCCTCAACTCAGCCCTTCGGGGAGACCACTGCCCTGCTGTGGGTTCGGCGCCTGGAGCCTCCTGGGACCTAACCCTAACCCTAACCGTACCCCGAACAGGGACCCTCCACCGCAACCTAAGCCTGCCTCGAACCCTAACCCTGCAAGTGAGCCGCCTTCTGGCATGGGCCCTCACTTCAGCCCTCGAGGGAGATCACGAGACTGGAGTCGATTCAGCCCTGGCGACGTCCCTGGACCCAACCCTAACCCTAGCTAAGGCTCCCTCCCCATGGGGACCCAATGCCAACGTCTGACAACACCACGCGCCTGGGGTCCAGAAGCGGTGCAGGCTGACTCGGCATGGAACCTGGAAGCTCACCATGTGGTTTCCCAGCCTGTCTGCAGCTGAGCGAGAGGATTCCGGAGGCGTCCTCGAACAGGGGCCGATCGACGTCTGTGGCCTTGGCAGCCAAAGCCGGATCCTGCCCGGCACCGTCCCTCGTGTCCTCAACTCAGCCCTTCGGGGAGACCACTGCCCTGCTGTGGGTTCGGCGCCTGGAGCCTCCTGGGGCCTAACCCTAACCCTAACCCTACACCGAACTGGGACCCTCCACCGAAACCTAAGCCGGCCTCGAACCCTAAGCCTGCACTTGAGCCGCCTTGCTGCATGGGCCCTCACTTCAGCCCTCGAGGGAGATCACGAGACCGGAGTCGCTTCGGCCCTGGCGACGTCCCTGGACCGAACCCTAACCCTAGCTAAGGCTCTCTCCCCAAGAGGACCCAATGCCAACGTCTGACAACACCACGCGCCTGGCGTCCGGAAGAGGTGCAGGCTGACTCGGCATGGAACCTGGAAGCTCACCATGCCGAATCCCAGGCCCGGCTGCAGCTGCCGAGAGGATTCCGGAGGCCTCCTCGACCAGGGGTCCAATCACGTGTGTGGCCTTGGCAACCAAAGACGGATCCTGACCGGCAGCCTCCCCTGTGCCCTCAACTCAGCCCTTCGGGGAGACCACTGCCCTGCTGTGGGTTCGGCGCCTGGAGCCTCCTGGGACCTAACCCTAACCCTAACCGTACCCCGAACAGGGACCCTCCACCGCAACCTAAGCCTGCCTCGAACCCTAACCCTGCAAGTGAGCCGCCTTCTGGCATGGGCCCTCACTTCAGCCCTCGAGGGAGATCACGAGACTGGAGTCGATTCAGCCCTGGCGACGTCCCTGGACCCAACCCTAACCCTAGCTAAGGCTCCCTCCCCATGGGGACCCAATGCCAACGTCTGACAACACCACGCGCCTGGGGTCCAGAAGCGGTGCAGGCTGACTCGGCATGGAACCTGGAAGCTCACCATGTGGTTTCCCAGCCTGTCTGCAGCTGAGCGAGAGGATTCCGGAGGCGTCCTCGAACAGGGGCCGATCGACGTCTGTGGCCTTGGCAGCCAAAGCCGGATCCTGACCGGCACCGTCCCTCGTGTCCTCAACTCAGCCCTTCGGGGAGACCACTGCCCTGCTGTGGGTTCGGCGCCTGGAGCCTCCTGGGACCTAACCCTAACCCTAACCCTACACCGAACTGGGACCCTCCACCGAAACCTAAGCCGGCCTCGAACCCTAAGCCTGCACTTGAGCCGCCTTGCTGCATGGGCCCTCACTTCAGCCCTCGAGGGAGATCACGAGACCGGAGTCGCTTCGGCCCTGGCGACGTCCCTGGACCGAACCCTAACCCTAGCTAAGGCTCTCTCCCCAAGAGGACCCAATGCCAACGTCTGACAACACCACGCGCCTGGCGTCCGGAAGAGGTGCAGGCTGACTCGGCATGGAACCTGGAAGCTCACCATGCCGAATCCCAGGCCCGGCTGCAGCTGCCGAGAGGATTCCGGAGGCCTCCTCGACCAGGGGCCCAATCACGTGTGTGGCCTTGGCAGCCAAAGACGGATCCTGACCGGCAGCCTCCCCTGTGCCCTCAACTCAGCCCTTCGGGGAGACCACTGCCCTGCTGTGGGTTCGGCGCCTGGAGCCTCCTGGGACCTAACCCTAACCCTAACCGTACCCCGAACAGGGACCCTCCACCGCAACCTAAGCCTGCCTCGAACCCTAACCCTGCAAGTGAGCCGCCTTCTGGCATGGGCCCTCACTTCAGCCCTCGAGGGAGATCACGAGACTGGAGTCGATTCAGCCCTGGCGACGTCCCTGGACCCAACCCTAACCCTAGCTAAGGCTCCCTCCCCATGGGGACCCAATGCCAACGTCTGACAACACCACGCGCCTGGGGTCCAGAAGCGGTGCAGGCTGACTCGGCATGGAACCTGGAAGCTCACCATGTGGTTTCCCAGCCTGTCTGCAGCTGAGCGAGAGGATTCCGGAGGCGTCCTCGAACAGGGGCCGATCGACGTCTGTGGCCTTGGCAGCCAAAGCCGGATCCTGCCCGGCACCGTCCCTCGTGTCCTCAACTCAGCCCTTCGGGGAGACCACTGCCCTGCTGTGGGTTCGGCGCCTGGAGCCTCCTGGGGCCTAACCCTAACCCTACACCGAACTGGGACCCTCCACCGAAACCTAAGCCGGCCTCGAACCCTAAGCCTGCACTTGAGCCGCCTTGCTGCATGGGCCCTCACTTCAGCCCTCGAGGGAGATCACGAGACCGGAGTCGCTTCGGCCCTGGCGACGTCCCTGGACCGAACCCTAACCCTAGCTAAGGCTCTCTCCCCAAGAGGACCCAATGCCAACGTCTGACAACACCACGCGCCTGGCGTCCGGAAGAGGTGCAGGCTGACTCGGCATGGAACCTGGAAGCTCACCATGCCGAATCCCAGGCCCGGCTGCAGCTGCCGAGAGGATTCCGGAGGCCTCCTCGACCAGGGGCCCAATCACGTGTGTGGCCTTGGCAGCCAAAGACGGATCCTGACCGGCAGCCTCCCCTGTGCCCTCAACTCAGCCCTTCGGGGAGACCACTGCCCTGCTGTGGGTTCGGCGCCTGGAGCCTCCTGGGACCTAACCCTAACCCTAACCGTACCCCGAACAGGGACCCTCCACCGCAACCTAAGCCTGCCTCGAACCCTAACCCTGCAAGTGAGCCGCCTTCTGGCATGGGCCCTCACTTCAGCCCTCGAGGGAGATCACGAGACTGGAGTCGATTCAGCCCTGGCGACGTCCCTGGACCCAACCCTAACCCTAGCTAAGGCTCCCTCCCCATGGGGACCCAATGCCAACGTCTGACAACACCACGCGCCTGGGGTCCAGAAGCGGTGCAGGCTGACTCGGCATGGAACCTGGAAGCTCACCATGTGGTTTCCCAGCCTGTCTGCAGCTGAGCGAGAGGATTCCGGAGGCGTCCTCGAACAGGGGCCGATCGACGTCTGTGGCCTTGGCAGCCAAAGCCGGATCCTGCCCGGCACCGTCCCTCGTGTCCTCAACTCAGCCCTTCGGGGAGACCACTGCCCTGCTGTGGGTTCGGCGCCTGGAGCCTCCTGGGACCTAACCCTAACCCTAACCCTACACCGAACTGGGACCCTCCACCGAAACCTAAGCCGGCCTCGAACCCTAAGCCTGCACTTGAGCCGCCTTGCTGCATGGGCCCTCACTTCAGCCCTCGAGGGAGATCACGAGACCGGAGTCGCTTCGGCCCTGGCGACGTCCCTGGACCAAACCCTAACCCTAGCTAAGGCTCTCTCCCCAAGAGGACCCAATGCCAACGTCTGACAACACCACGCGCCTGGCGTCCGGAAGAGGTGCAGGCTGACTCGGCATGGAACCTGGAAGCTCACCATGCCGAATCCCAGGCCCGGCTGCAGCTGCCGAGAGAGGATTCCGGAGGCCTCCTCGACCAGGGGCCCAATCACGTGTGTGGCCTTGGCAGCCAAAGACGGATCCTGACCGGCAGCCTCCCCTGTGCCCTCAACTCAGCCCTTCGGGGAGACCACTGCCCTGCTGTGGGTTCGGCGCCTGGAGCCTCCTGGGACCTAACCCTAACCCTAACCGTACCCCGAACAGGGACCCTCCACCGCAACCTAAGCCTGCCTCGATCCCTAACCCTGCAAGTGAGCCGCCTTCTGGCATGGGCCCTCACTTCAGCCCTCGAGGGAGATCACGAGACTGGAGTCGATTCAGCCCTGGCGACGTCCCTGGACCCAACCCTAACCCTAGCTAAGGCTCCCTCCCCATGGGGACCCAATGCCAACGTCTGACAACACCACGCGCCTGGGGTCGAGAAGCGGTGCAGGCTGACTCGGCATGGAACCTGGAAGCTCACCATGTGGTTTCCCAGCCTGTCTGCAGCTGAGCGAGAGGATTCCGGAGGCGTCCTCGAACAGGGGCCGATCGACGTCTGTGGCCTTGGCAGCCAAAGCCGGATCCTGACCGGCACCGTCCCTCGTGTCCTCAACTCAGCCCTTCGGGGAGACCACTGCCCTGCTGTGGGTTCGGCGCCTGGAGCCTCCTGGGGCCTAACCCTAACCCTAACCCTACACCGAACTGGGACCCTCCACCGAAACCTAAGCCGGCCTCGAACCCTAAGCCTGCACTTGAGCCGCCTTGCTGCATGGGCCCTCACTTCAGCCCTCGAGGGAGATCACGAGACCGGAGTCGCTTCGGCCCTGGCGACGTCCCTGGACCGAACCCTAACCCTAGCTACGGCTCTCTCCCCAAGAGGACCCAATGCCAACGTCTGACAACACCACGCGCCTGGCGTCCGGAAGAGGTGCAGGCTGACTCGGCATGGAACCTGGAAGCTCACCATGCCGAATCCCAGGCCCGGCTGCAGCTGCCGAGAGGATTCCGGAGGCCTCCTCGACCAGGGGCCCAATCACGTGTGTGGCCTTGGCAGCCAAAGACGGATCCTGACCGGCAGCCTCCCCTGTGCCCTCAACTCAGCCCTTCGGGGAGACCACTGCCCTGCTGTGGGTTCGGCGCCTGGAGCCTCCTGGGACCTAACCCTAACCCTAACCGTACCCCGAACAGGGACCCTCCACCGCAACCTAAGCCTGCCTCGAACCCTAACCCTGCAAGTGAGCCGCCTTCTGGCATGGGCCCTCACTTCAGCCCTCGAGGGAGATCACGAGACTGGAGTCGATTCAGCCCTGGCGACGTCCCTGGACCCAACCCTAACCCTAGCTAAGGCTCCCTCCCCATGGGGACCCAATGCCAACGTCTGACAACACCACGCGCCTGGGGTCCAGAAGCGGTGCAGGCTGACTCGGCATGGAACCTGGAAGCTCACCATGTGGTTTCCCAGCCTGTCTGCAGCTGAGCGAGAGGATTCCGGAGGCGTCCTCGAACAGGGGCCGATCGACGTCTGTGGCCTTGGCAGCCAAAGCCGGATCCTGCCCGGCACCGTCCCTCGTGTCCTCAACTCAGCCCTTCGGGGAGACCACTGCCCTGCTGTGGGTTCGGCGCCTGGAGCCTCCTGGGACCTAACCCTAACCCTAACCCTACACCGAACTGGGACCCTCCACCGAAACCTAAGCCGGCCTCGAACCCTAAGCCTGCACTTGAGCCGCCTTGCTGCATGGGCCCTCACTTCAGCCCTCGAGGGAGATCACGAGACCGGAGTCGCTTCGGCCCTGGCGACGTCCCTGGACCAAACCCTAACCCTAGCTAAGGCTCTCTCCCCAAGAGGACCCAATGCCAACGTCTGACAACACCACGCGCCTGGCGTCCGGAAGAGGTGCAGGCTGACTCGGCATGGAACCTGGAAGCTCACCATGCCGAATCCCAGGCCCGGCTGCAGCTGCCGAGAGGATTCCGGAGGCCTCCTCGACCAGGGGCCCAATCACGTGTGTGGCCTTGGCAGCCAAAGACGGATCCTGACCGGCAGCCTCCCCTGTGCCCTCAACTCAGCCCTTCGGGGAGACCACTGCCCTGCTGTGGGTTCGGCGCCTGGAGCCTCCTGGGACCTAACCCTAACCCTAACCGTACCCCGAACAGGGACCCTCCACCGCAACCTAAGCCTGCCTCGATCCCTAACCCTGCAAGTGAGCCGCCTTCTGGCATGGGCCCTCACTTCAGCCCTCGAGGGAGATCACGAGACTGGAGTCGATTCAGCCCTGGCGACGTCCCTGGACCCAACCCTAACCCTAGCTAAGGCTCCCTCCCCATGGGGACCCAATGCCAACGTCTGACAACACCACGCGCCTGGGGTCGAGAAGCGGTGCAGGCTGACTCGGCATGGAACCTGGAAGCTCACCATGTGGTTTCCCAGCCTGTCTGCAGCTGAGCGAGAGGATTCCGGAGGCGTCCTCGAACAGGGGCCGATCGACGTCTGTGGCCTTGGCAGCCAAAGCCGGATCCTGACCGGCACCGTCCCTCGTGTCCTCAACTCAGCCCTTCGGGGAGACCACTGCCCTGCTGTGGGTTCGGCGCCTGGAGCCTCCTGGGGCCTAACCCTAACCCTAACCCTACACCGAACTGGGACCCTCCACCGAAACCTAAGCCGGCCTCGAACCCTAAGCCTGCACTTGAGCCGCCTTGCTGCATGGGCCCTCACTTCAGCCCTCGAGGGAGATCACGAGACCGGAGTCGCTTCGGCCCTGGCGACGTCCCTGGACCGAACCCTAACCCTAGCTACGGCTCTCTCCCCAAGAGGACCCAATGCCAACGTCTGACAACACCACGCGCCTGGCGTCCGGAAGAGGTGCAGGCTGACTCGGCATGGAACCTGGAAGCTCACCATGCCGAATCCCAGGCCCGGCTGCAGCTGCCGAGAGGATTCCGGAGGCCTCCTCGACCAGGGGCCCAATCACGTGTGTGGCCTTGGCAGCCAAAGACGTATCCTGACCGGCAGCCTCCCCTGTGCCCTCAACTCAGCCCTTCGGGGAGACCACTGCCCTGCTGTGGGTTCGGCGCCTGGAGCCTCCTGGGACCTAACCCTAACCCTAACCGTACCCCGAACAGGGACCCTCCACCGCAACCTAAGCCTGCCTCGAACCCTAACCCTGCAAGTGAGCCGCCTTCTGGCATGGGCCCTCACTTCAGCCCTCGAGGGAGATCACGAGACTGGAGTCGATTCAGCCCTGGCGACGTCCCTGGACCCAACCCTAACCCTAGCTAAGGCTCCCTCCCCATGGGGACCCAATGCCAACGTCTGACAACACCACGCGCCTGGGGTCCAGAAGCGGTGCAGGCTGACTCGGCATGGAACCTGGAAGCTCACCATGTGGTTTCCCAGCCTGTCTGCAGCTGAGCGAGAGGATTCCGGAGGCGTCCTCGAACAGGGGCCGATCGACGTCTGTGGCCTTGGCAGCCAAAGCCGGATCCTGCCCGGCACCGTCCCTCGTGTCCTCAACTCAGCCCTTCGGGGAGACCACTGCCCTGCTGTGGGTTCGGCGCCTGGAGCCTCCTGGGACCTAACCCTAACCCTAACCCTACACCGAACTGGGACCCTCCACCGAAACCTAAGCCGGCCTCGAACCCTAAGCCTGCACTTGAGCCGCCTTGCTGCATGGGCCCTCACTTCAGCCCTCGAGGGAGATCACGAGACCGGAGTCGCTTCGGCCCTGGCGACGTCCCTGGACCGAACCCTAACCCTAGCTAAGGCTCTCTCCCCAAGAGGACCCAATGCCAACGTCTGACAACACCACGCGCCTGGCGTCCGGAAGAGGTGCAGGCTGACTCGGCATGGAACCTGGAAGCTCACCATGCCGAATCCCAGGCCCGGCTGCAGCTGCCGAGAGGATTCCGGAGGCCTCCTCGACCAGGGGCCCAATCACGTGTGTGGCCTTGGCAGCCAAAGACGGATCCTGACCGGCAGCCTCCCCTGTGCCCTCAACTCAGCCCTTCGGGGAGACCACTGCCCTGCTGTGGGTTCGGCGCCTGGAGCCTCCTGGGACCTAACCCTAACCCTAACCGTACCCCGAACAGGGACCCTCCACCGCAACCTAAGCCTGCCTCGATCCCTAACCCTGCAAGTGAGCCGCCTTCTGGCATGGGCCCTCACTTCAGCCCTCGAGGGAGATCACGAGACTGGAGTCGATTCAGCCCTGGCGACGTCCCTGGACCCAACCCTAACCCTAGCTAAGGCTCCCTCCCCATGGGGACCCAATGCCAACGTCTGACAACACCACGCGCCTGGGGTCGAGAAGCGGTGCAGGCTGACTCGGCATGGAACCTGGAAGCTCACCATGTGGTTTCCCAGCCTGTCTGCAGCTGAGCGAGAGGATTCCGGAGGCGTCCTCGAACAGGGGCCGATCGACGTCTGTGGCCTTGGCAGCCAAAGCCGGATCCTGACCGGCACCGTCCCTCGTGTCCTCAACTCAGCCCTTCGGGGAGACCACTGCCCTGCTGTGGGTTCGGCGCCTGGAGCCTCCTGGGGCCTAACCCTAACCCTAACCCTACACCGAACTGGGACCCTCCACCGAAACCTAAGCCGGCCTCGAACCCTAAGCCTGCACTTGAGCCGCCTTGCTGCATGGGCCCTCACTTCAGCCCTCGAGGGAGATCACGAGACCGGAGTCGCTTCGGCCCTGGCGACGTCCCTGGACCGAACCCTAACCCTAGCTACGGCTCTCTCCCCAAGAGGACCCAATGCCAACGTCTGACAACACCACGCGCCTGGCGTCCGGAAGAGGTGCAGGCTGACTCGGCATGGAACCTGGAAGCTCACCATGCCGAATCCCAGGCCCGGCTGCAGCTGCCGAGAGGATTCCGGAGGCCTCCTCGACCAGGGGCCCAATCACGTGTGTGGCCTTGGCAGCCAAAGACGGATCCTGACCGGCAGCCTCCCCTGTGCCCTCAACTCAGCCCTTCGGGGAGACCACTGCCCTGCTGTGGGTTCGGCGCCTGGAGCCTCCTGGGACCTAACCCTAACCCTAACCGTACCCCGAACAGGGACCCTCCACCGCAACCTAAGCCTGCCTCGAACCCTAACCCTGCAAGTGAGCCGCCTTCTGGCATGGGCCCTCACTTCAGCCCTCGAGGGAGATCACGAGACTGGAGTCGATTCAGCCCTGGCGACGTCCCTGGACCCAACCCTAACCCTAGCTAAGGCTCCCTCCCCATGGGGACCCAATGCCAACGTCTGACAACACCACGCGCCTGGGGTCCAGAAGCGGTGCAGGCTGACTCGGCATGGAACCTGGAAGCTCACCATGTGGTTTCCCAGCCTGTCTGCAGCTGAGCGAGAGGATTCCGGAGGCGTCCTCGAACAGGGGCCGATCGACGTCTGTGGCCTTGGCAGCCAAAGCCGGATCCTGCCCGGCACCGTCCCTCGTGTCCTCAACTCAGCCCTTCGGGGAGACCACTGCCCTGCTGTGGGTTCGGCGCCTGGAGCCTCCTGGGACCTAACCCTAACCCTAACCCTACACCGAACTGGGACCCTCCACCGAAACCTAAGCCGGCCTCGAACCCTAAGCCTGCACTTGAGCCGCCTTGCTGCATGGGCCCTCACTTCAGCCCTCGAGGGAGATCACGAGACCGGAGTCGCTTCGGCCCTGGGGACGTCCCTGGACCAAACCCTAACCCTAGCTAAGGCTCTCTCCCCAAGAGGACCCAATGCCAACGTCTGACAACACCACGCGCCTGGCGTCCGGAAGAGGTGCAGGCTGACTCGGCATGGAACCTGGAAGCTCACCATGCCGAATCCCAGGCCCGGCTGCAGCTGCCGAGAGGATTCCGGAGGCCTCCTCGACCAGGGGCCCAATCACGTGTGTGGCCTTGGCAGCCAAAGACGGATCCTGACCGGCAGCCTCCCCTGTGCCCTCAACTCAGCCCTTCGGGGAGACCACTGCCCTGCTGTGGGTTCGGCGCCTGGAGCCTCCTGGGACCTAACCCTAACCCTAACCGTACCCCGAACAGGGACCCTCCACCGCAACCTAAGCCTGCCTCGATCCCTAACCCTGCAAGTGAGCCGCCTTCTGGCATGGGCCCTCACTTCAGCCCTCGAGGGAGATCACGAGACTGGAGTCGATTCAGCCCTGGCGACGTCCCTGGACCCAACCCTAACCCTAGCTAAGGCTCCCTCCCCATGGGGACCCAATGCCAACGTCTGACAACACCACGCGCCTGGGGTCGAGAAGCGGTGCAGGCTGACTCGGCATGGAACCTGGAAGCTCACCATGTGGTTTCCCAGCCTGTCTGCAGCTGAGCGAGAGGATTCCGGAGGCGTCCTCGAACAGGGGCCGATCGACGTCTGTGGCCTTGGCAGCCAAAGCCGGATCCTGACCGGCACCGTCCCTCGTGTCCTCAACTCAGCCCTTCGGGGAGACCACTGCCCTGCTGTGGGTTCGGCGCCTGGAGCCTCCTGGGGCCTAACCCTAACCCTAACCCTACACCGAACTGGGACCCTCCACCGAAACCTAAGCCGGCCTCGAACCCTAAGCCTGCACTTGAGCCGCCTTGCTGCATGGGCCCTCACTTCAGCCCTCGAGGGAGATCACGAGACCGGAGTCGCTTCGGCCCTGGCGACGTCCCTGGACCGAACCCTAACCCTAGCTACGGCTCTCTCCCCAAGAGGACCCAATGCCAACGTCTGACAACACCACGCGCCTGGCGTCCGGAAGAGGTGCAGGCTGACTCGGCATGGAACCTGGAAGCTCACCATGCCGAATCCCAGGCCCGGCTGCAGCTGCCGAGAGGATTCCGGAGGCCTCCTCGACCAGGGGCCCAATCACGTGTGTGGCCTTGGCAGCCAAAGACGGATCCTGACCGGCAGCCTCCCCTGTGCCCTCAACTCAGCCCTTCGGGGAGACCACTGCCCTGCTGTGGGTTCGGCGCCTGGAGCCTCCTGGGACCTAACCCTAACCCTAACCGTACCCCGAACAGGGACCCTCCACCGCAACCTAAGCCTGCCTCGAACCCTAACCCTGCAAGTGAGCCGCCTTCTGGCATGGGCCCTCACTTCAGCCCTCGAGGGAGATCACGAGACTGGAGTCGATTCAGCCCTGGCGACGTCCCTGGACCCAACCCTAACCCTAGCTAAGGCTCCCTCCCCATGGGGACCCAATGCCAACGTCTGACAACACCACGCGCCTGGGGTCCAGAAGCGGTGCAGGCTGACTCGGCATGGAACCTGGAAGCTCACCATGTGGTTTCCCAGCCTGTCTGCAGCTGAGCGAGAGGATTCCGGAGGCGTCCTCGAACAGGGGCCGATCGACGTCTGTGGCCTTGGCAGCCAAAGCCGGATCCTGCCCGGCACCGTCCCTCGTGTCCTCAACTCAGCCCTTCGGGGAGACCACTGCCCTGCTGTGGGTTCGGCGCCTGGAGCCTCCTGGGACCTAACCCTAACCCTAACCCTACACCGAACTGGGACCCTCCACCGAAACCTAAGCCGGCCTCGAACCCTAAGCCTGCACTTGAGCCGCCTTGCTGCATGGGCCCTCACTTCAGCCCTCGAGGGAGATCACGAGACCGGAGTCGCTTCGGCCCTGGGGACGTCCCTGGACCAAACCCTAACCCTAGCTAAGGCTCTCTCCCCAAGAGGACCCAATGCCAACGTCTGACAACACCACGCGCCTGGCGTCCGGAAGAGGTGCAGGCTGACTCGGCATGGAACCTGGAAGCTCACCATGCCGAATCCCAGGCCCGGCTGCAGCTGCCGAGAGGATTCCGGAGGCCTCCTCGACCAGGGGCCCAATCACGTGTGTGGCCTTGGCAGCCAAAGACGGATCCTGACCGGCAGCCTCCCCTGTGCCCTCAACTCAGCCCTTCGGGGAGACCACTGCCCTGCTGTGGGTTCGGCGCCTGGAGCCTCCTGGGACCTAACCCTAACCCTAACCGTACCCCGAACAGGGACCCTCCACCGCAACCTAAGCCTGCCTCGATCCCTAACCCTGCAAGTGAGCCGCCTTCTGGCATGGGCCCTCACTTCAGCCCTCGAGGGAGATCACGAGACTGGAGTCGATTCAGCCCTGGCGACGTCCCTGGACCCAACCCTAACCCTAGCTAAGGCTCCCTCCCCATGGGGACCCAATGCCAACGTCTGACAACACCACGCGCCTGGGGTCGAGAAGCGGTGCAGGCTGACTCGGCATGGAACCTGGAAGCTCACCATGTGGTTTCCCAGCCTGTCTGCAGCTGAGCGAGAGGATTCCGGAGGCGTCCTCGAACAGGGGCCGATCGACGTCTGTGGCCTTGGCAGCCAAAGCCGGATCCTGACCGGCACCGTCCCTCGTGTCCTCAACTCAGCCCTTCGGGGAGACCACTGCCCTGCTGTGGGTTCGGCGCCTGGAGCCTCCTGGGACCTAACCCTAACCCTAACCCTACACCGAACTGGGACCCTCCACCGAAACCTAAGCCGGCCTCGAACCCTAAGCCTGCACTTGAGCCGCCTTGCTGCATGGGCCCTCACTTCAGCCCTCGAGGGAGATCACGAGACCGGAGTCGCTTCGGCCCTGGCGACGTCCCTGGACCGAACCCTAACCCTAGCTAAGGCTCTCTCCCCAAGAGGACCCAATGCCAACGTCTGACAACACCACGCGCCTGGCGTCCGGAAGAGGTGCAGGCTGACTCGGCATGGAACCTGGAAGCTCACCATGCCGAATCCCAGGCCCGGCTGCAGCTGCCGAGAGGATTCCGGAGGCCTCCTCGACCAGGGGCCCAATCACGTGTGTGGCCTTGGCAGCCAAAGACGGATCCTGACCGGCAGCCTCCCCTGTGCCCTCAACTCAGCCCTTCGGGGAGACCACTGCCCTGCTGTGGGTTCGGCGCCTGGAGCCTCCTGGGACCTAACCCTAACCCTAACCGTACCCCGAACAGGGACCCTCCACCGCAACCTAAGCCTGCCTCGAACCCTAACCCTGCAAGTGAGCCGCCTTCTGGCATGGGCCCTCACTTCAGCCCTCGAGGGAGATCACGAGACTGGAGTCGATTCAGCCCTGGCGACGTCCCTGGACCCAACCCTAACCCTAGCTAAGGCTCCCTCCCCATGGGGACCCAATGCCAACGTCTGACAACACCACGCGCCTGGGGTCCAGAAGCGGTGCAGGCTGACTCGGCATGGAACCTGGAAGCTCACCATGTGGTTTCCCAGCCTGTCTGCAGCTGAGCGAGAGGATTCCGGAGGCGTCCTCGAACAGGGGCCGATCGACGTCTGTGGCCTTGGCAGCCAAAGCCGGATCCTGACCGGCACCGTCCCTCGTGTCCTCAACTCAGCCCTTCGGGGAGACCACTGCCCTGCTGTGGGTTCGGCGCCTGGAGCCTCCTGGGGCCTAACCCTAACCCTAACCCTACACCGAACTGGGACCCTCCACCGAAACCTAAGCCGGCCTCGAACCCTAAGCCTGCACTTGAGCCGCCTTGCTGCATGGGCCCTCACTTCAGCCCTCGAGGGAGATCACGAGACCGGAGTCGCTTCGGCCCTGGCGACGTCCCTGGACCGAACCCTAACCCTAGCTAAGGCTCTCTCCCCAAGAGGACCCAATGCCAACGTCTGACAACACCACGCGCCTGGCGTCCGGAAGAGGTGCAGGCTGTCTCGGCATGGAACCTGGAAGCTCACCATCCCGAATCCCAGGCCCGGCTGCAGCTGCCGAGAGGATTCCGGTGGCCTCCTCGACCAGGGGCCCAATCACGTGTGTGGCCTTGGCAGCCAAAGACGGATCCTGACCGGCAGCCTCCCCTGTGCCCTCAACTCAGCCCTTCGGGGAGACCACTGCCCTGCTGTGGGTTCGGCGCCTGGAGCCTCCTGGGACCTAACCCTAACCCTAACCGTACCCCGAACAGGGACCCTCCACCGCAACCTAAGCCTGCCTCGAACCCTAACCCTGCAAGTGAGCCGCCTTCTGGCATGGGCCCTCACTTCAGCCCTCGAGGGAGATCACGAGACTGGAGTCGATTCAGCCCTGGCGACGTCCCTGGACCCAACCCTAACCCTAGCTAAGGCTCCCTCCCCATGGGGACCCAATGCCAACGTCTGACAACACCACGCGCCTGGGGTCCAGAAGCGGTGCAGGCTGACTCGGCATGGAACCTGGAAGCTCACCATGTGGTTTCCCAGCCTGTCTGCAGCTGAGCGAGAGGATTCCGGAGGCGTCCTCGAACAGGGGCCGATCGACGTCTGTGGCCTTGGCAGCCAAAGCCGGATCCTGACCGGCACCGTCCCTCGTGTCCTCAACTCAGCCCTTCGGGGAGACCACTGCCCTGCTGTGGGTTCGGCGCCTGGAGCCTCCTGGGACCTAACCCTAACCCTAACCCTACACCGAACTGGGACCCTCCACCGAAACCTAAGCCGGCCTCGAACCCTAAGCCTGCACTTGAGCCGCCTTGCTGCATGGGCCCTCACTTCAGCCCTCGAGGGAGATCACGAGACCGGAGTCGCTTCGGCCCTGGCGACGTCCCTGGACCGAACCCTAACCCTAGCTAAGGCTCTCTCCCCAAGAGGACCCAATGCCAACGTCTGACAACACCACGCGCCTGGCGTCCGGAAGAGGTGCAGGCTGACTCGGCATGGAACCTGGAAGCTCACCATGCCGAATCCCAGGCCCGGCGGCAGCTGCCGAGAGGATTCCGGAGGCCTCCTCGACCAGGGGCCCAATCACGTGTGTGGCCTTGGCAGCCAAAGACGGATCCTGACCGGCAGCCTCCCCTGTGCCCTCAACTCAGCCCTTCGGGGAGACCACTGCCCTGCTGTGGGTTCGGCGCCTGGAGCCTCCTGGGACCTAACCCTAACCCTAACCGTACCCCGAACAGGGACCCTCCACCGCAACCTAAGCCTGCCTCGAACCCTAACCCTGCAAGTGAGCCGCCTTCTGGCATGGGCCCTCACTTCAGCCCTCGAGGGAGATCACGAGACTGGAGTCGATTCAGCCCTGGCGACGTCCCTGGACCCAACCCTAACCCTAGCTAAGGCTCCCTCCCCATGGGGACCCAATGCCAACGTCTGACAACACCACGCGCCTGGGGTCCAGAAGCGGTGCAGGCTGACTCGGCATGGAACCTGGAAGCTCACCATGTGGTTTCCCAGCCTGTCTGCAGCTGAGCGAGAGGATTCCGGAGGCGTCCTCGAACAGGGGCCGATCGACGTCTGTGGCCTTGGCAGCCAAAGCCGGATCCTGCCCGGCACCGTCCCTCGTGTCCTCAACTCAGCCCTTCGGGGAGACCACTGCCCTGCTGTGGGTTCGGCGCCTGGAGCCTCCTGGGGCCTAACCCTAACCCTAACCCTACACCGAACTGGGACCCTCCACCGAAACCTAAGCCGGCCTCGAACCCTAAGCCTGCACTTGAGCCGCCTTGCTGCATGGGCCCTCACTTCAGCCCTCGAGGGAGATCACGAGACCGGAGTCGCTTCGGCCCTGGCGACGTCCCTGGACCGAACCCTAACCCTAGCTAAGGCTCTCTCCCCAAGAGGACCCAATGCCAACGTCTGACAACACCACGCGCCTGGCGTCCGGAAGAGGTGCAGGCTGACTCGGCATGGAACCTGGAAGCTCACCATGCCGAATCCCAGGCCCGGCGGCAGCTGCCGAGAGGATTCCGGAGGCCTCCTCGACCAGGGGCCCAATCACGTGTGTGGCCTTGGCAGCCAAAGACGGATCCTGACCGGCAGCCTCCCCTGTGCCCTCAACTCAGCCCTTCGGGGAGACCACTGCCCTGCTGTGGGTTCGGCGCCTGGAGCCTCCTGGGACCTAACCCTAACCCTAACCGTACCCCGAACAGGGACCCTCCACCGCAACCTAAGCCTGCCTCGAACCCTAACCCTGCAAGTGAGCCGCCTTCTGGCATGGGCCCTCACTTCAGCCCTCGAGGGAGATCACGAGACTGGAGTCGATTCAGCCCTGGCGACGTCCCTGGACCCAACCCTAACCCTAGCTAAGGCTCCCTCCCCATGGGGACCCAATGCCAACGTCTGACAACACCACGCGCCTGGGGTCGAGAAGCGGTGCAGGCTGACTCGGCATGGAACCTGGAAGCTCACCATGTGGTTTCCCAGCCTGTCTGCAGCTGAGCGAGAGGATTCCGGAGGCGTCCTCGAACAGGGGCCGATCGACGTCTGTGGCCTTGGCAGCCAAAGCCGGATCCTGCCCGGCACCGTCCCTCGTGTCCTCAACTCAGCCCTTCGGGGAGACCACTGCCCTGCTGTGGGTTCGGCGCCTGGAGCCTCCTGGGGCCTAACCCTAACCCTAACCCTACACCGAACTGGGACCCTCCACCGAAACCTAAGCCGGCCTCGAACCCTAAGCCTGCACTTGAGCCGCCTTGCTGCATGGGCCCTCACTTCAGCCCTCGAGGGAGATCACGAGACCGGAGTCGCTTCGGCCCTGGCGACGTCCCTGGACCGAACCCTAACCCTAGCTAAGGCTCTCTCCCCAAGAGGACCCAATGCCAACGTCTGACAACACCACGCGCCTGGCGTCCGGAAGAGGTGCAGGCTGACTCGGCATGGAACCTGGAAGCTCACCATGCCGAATCCCAGGCCCGGCTGCAGCTGCCGAGAGGATTCCGGAGGCCTCCTCGACCAGGGGCCCAATCACGTGTGTGGCCTTGGCAGCCAAAGACGGATCCTGACCGGCAGCCTCCCCTGTGCCCTCAACTTAGCCCTTCGGGGAGACCACTGCCCTGCTGTGGGTTCGGCGCCTGGAGCCTCCTGGGACCTAACCCTAACCCTAACCGTACCCCGAACAGGGACCCTCCACCGCAACCTAAGCCTGCCTCGAACCCTAACCCTGCAAGTGAGCCGCCTTCTGGCATGGGCCCTCACTTCAGCCCTCGAGGGAGATCACGAGACTGGAGTCGATTCAGCCCTGGCGACGTCCCTGGACCCAACCCTAACCCTAGCTAAGGCTCCCTCCCCATGGGGACCCAATGCCAACGTCTGACAACACCACGCGCCTGGGGTCCAGAAGCGGTGCAGGCTGACTCGGCATGGAACCTGGAAGCTCACCATGTGGTTTCCCAGCCTGTCTGCAGCTGAGCGAGAGGATTCCGGAGGCGTCCTCGAACAGGGGCCGATCGACGTCTGTGGCCTTGGCAGCCAAAGCCGGATCCTGCCCGGCACCGTCCCTCGTGTCCTCAACTCAGCCCTTCGGGGAGACCACTGCCCTGCTGTGGGTTCGGCGCCTGGAGCCTCCTGGGGCCTAACCCTAACCCTAACCCTACACCGAACTGGGACCCTCCACCGAAACCTAAGCCGGCCTCGAACCCTAAGCCTGCACTTGAGCCGCCTTGCTGCATGGGCCCTCACTTCAGCCCTCGAGGGAGATCACGAGACCGGAGTCGCTTCGGCCCTGGCGACGTCCCTGGACCGAACCCTAACCCTAGCTAAGGCTCTCTCCCCAAGAGGACCCAATGCCAACGTCTGACAACACCACGCGCCTGGCGTCCGGAAGAGGTGCAGGCTGACTCGGCATGGAACCTGGAAGCTCACCATGCCGAATCCCAGGCCCGGCTGCAGCTGCCGAGAGGATTCCGGAGGCCTCCTCGACCAGGGGCCCAATCACGTGTGTGGCCTTGGCAGCCAAAGACGGATCCTGACCGGCAGCCTCCCCTGTGCCCTCAACTCAGCCCTTCGGGGAGACCACTGCCCTGCTGTGGGTTCGGCGCCTGGAGCCTCCTGGGACCTAACCCTAACCCTAACCGTACCCCGAACAGGGACCCTCCACCGCAACCTAAGCCTGCCTCGAACCCTAACCCTGCAAGTGAGCCGCCTTCTGGCATGGGCCCTCACTTCAGCCCTCGAGGGAGATCACGAGACTGGAGTCGATTCAGCCCTGGCGACGTCCCTGGACCCAACCCTAACCCTAGCTAAGGCTCCCTCCCCATGGGGACCCAATGCCAACGTCTGACAACACCACGCGCCTGGGGTCCAGAAGCGGTGCAGGCTGACTCGGCATGGAACCTGGAAGCTCACCATGTGGTTTCCCAGCCTGTCTGCAGCTGAGCGAGAGGATTCCGGAGGCGTCCTCGAACAGGGGCCGATCGACGTCTGTGGCCTTGGCAGCCAAAGCCGGATCCTGCCCGGCACCGTCCCTCGTGTCCTCAACTCAGCCCTTCGGGGAGACCACTGCCCTGCTGTGGGTTCGGCGCCTGGAGCCTCCTGGGACCTAACCCTAACCCTAACCCTACACCGAACTGGGACCCTCCACCGAAACCTAAGCCGGCCTCGAACCCTAAGCCTGCACTTGAGCCGCCTTGCTGCATGGGCCCTCACTTCAGCCCTCGAGGGAGATCACGAGACCGGAGTCGCTTCGGCCCTGGCGACGTCCCTGGACCGAACCCTAACCCTAGCTAAGGCTCTCTCCCCAAGAGGACCCAATGCCAACGTCTGACAACACCACGCGCCTGGCGTCCGGAAGAGGTGCAGGCTGACTCGGCATGGAACCTGGAAGCTCACCATGCCGAATCCCAGGCCCGGCTGCAGCTGCCGAGAGGATTCCGGAGGCCTCCTCGACCAGGGGCCCAATCACGTGTGTGGCCTTGGCAGCCAAAGACGGATCCTGACCGGCAGCCTCCCCTGTGCCCTCAACTCAGCCCTTCGGGGAGACCACTGCCCTGCTGTGGGTTCGGCGCCTGGAGCCTCCTGGGACCTAACCCTAACCCTAACCGTACCCCGAACAGGGACCCTCCACCGCAACCTAAGCCTGCCTCGAACCCTAACCCTGCAAGTGAGCCGCCTTCTGGCATGGGCCCTCACTTCAGCCCTCGAGGGAGATCACGAGACTGGAGTCGATTCAGCCCTGGCGACGTCCCTGGACCCAACCCTAACCCTAGCTAAGGCTCCCTCCCCATGGGGACCCAATGCCAACGTCTGACAACACCACGCGCCTGGGGTCCAGAAGCGGTGCAGGCTGACTCGGCATGGAACCTGGAAGCTCACCATGTGGTTTCCCAGCCTGTCTGCAGCTGAGCGAGAGGATTCCGGAGGCGTCCTCGAACAGGGGCCGATCGACGTCTGTGGCCTTGGCAGCCAAAGCCGGATCCTGCCCGGCACCGTCCCTCGTGTCCTCAACTCAGCCCTTCGGGGAGACCACTGCCCTGCTGTGGGTTCGGCGCCTGGAGCCTCCTGGGACCTAACCCTAACCCTAACCCTACACCGAACTGGGACCCTCCACCGAAACCTAAGCCGGCCTCGAACCCTAAGCCTGCACTTGAGCCGCCTTGCTGCATGGGCCCTCACTTCAGCCCTCGAGGGAGATCACGAGACCGGAGTCGCTTCGGCCCTGGCGACGTCCCTGGACCGAACCCTAACCCTAGCTAAGGCTCTCTCCCCAAGAGGACCCAATGCCAACGTCTGACAACACCACGCGCCTGGCGTCCGGAAGAGGTGCAGGCTGACTCGGCATGGAACCTGGAAGCTCACCATGTGGTTTCCCAGCCTGTCTGCAGCTGAGCGAGAGGATTCCGGAGGCGTCCTCGAACAGGGGCCGATCGACGTCTGTGGCCTTGGCAGCCAAAGCCGGATCCTGCCCGGCACCGTCCCTCGTGTCCTCAACTCAGCCCTTCGGGGAGACCACTGCCCTGCTGTGGGTTCGGCGCCTGGAGCCTCCTGGGGCCTAACCCTAACCCTAACCCTACACCAAACTGGGACCCTCCACCGAAACCTAAGCCGGCCTCGAACCCTAAGCCTGCACTTGAGCCGCCTTGCTTCATGGGCCCTCACTTCAGCCCTCGAGGGAGATCAAGAGACCGGAGTCGCTTCGGCCCTGGCGACGTCCCTGGACCGAACCCTAACCCTAGCTAAGGCTCTCTCCCCAAGAGGACCCAATGCCAACGTCTGACAACACCACGCGCCTGGCGTCCGGAAGAGGTGCAGGCTGTCTCGGCATGGAACCTGGAAGCTCACCATCCCGAATCCCAGGCCCGGCTGCAGCTGCCGAGAGGATTCCGGTGGCCTCCTCGACCAGGGGCCCAATCACGTGTGTGGCCTTGGCAGCCAAAGACGGATCCTGACCGGCAGCCTCCCCTGTGCCCTCAACTCAGCCCTTCGGGGAGACCACTGCCCTGCTGTGGGTTCGGTGCCTGGAGCCTCCTGGGACCTAACCCTAACCCTAACCGTACCCCGAACAGGGACCCTCCACCGCAACCTAAGCCTGCCTCGAACCCTAACCCTGCAAGTGAGCCGCCTTCTGGCATGGGCCCTCACTTCAGCCCTCGAGGGAGATCACGAGACTGGAGTCGATTCAGCCCTGGCGACGTCCCTGGACCCAACCCTAACCCTAGCTAAGGCTCCCTCCCCATGGGGACCCAATGCCAACGTCTGACAACACCACGCGCCTGGGGTCCAGAAGCGGTGCAGGCTGACTCGGCATGGAACCTGGAAGCTCACCATGTGGTTTCCCAGCCTGTCTGCAGCTGAGCGAGAGGATTCCGGAGGCGTCCTCGAACAGGGGCCGATCGACGTCTGTGGCCTTGGCAGCCAAAGCCGGATCCTGCCCGGCACCGTCCCTCGTGTCCTCAACTCAGCCCTTCGGGGAGACCACTGCCCTGCTGTGGGTTCGGCGCCTGGAGCCTCCTGGGGCCTAACCCTAACCCTAACCCTACACCGAACTGGGACCCTCCACCGAAACCTAAGCCGGCCTCGAACCCTAAGCCTGCACTTGAGCCGCCTTGCTGCATGGGCCCTCACTTCAGCCCTCGAGGGAGATCACGAGACCGGAGTCGCTTCGGCCCTGGCGACGTCCCTGGACCGAACCCTAACCCTAGCTAAGGCTCTCTCCCCAAGAGGACCCAATGCCAACGTCTGACAACACCACGCGCCTGGCGTCCGGAAGAGGTGCAGGCTGACTCGGCATGGAACCTGGAAGCTCACCATGCCGAATCCCAGGCCCGGCTGCAGCTGCCGAGAGGATTCCGGAGGCCTCCTCGACCAGGGGCCCAATCACGTGTGTGGCCTTGGCAGCCAAAGACGGATCCTGACCGGCAGCCTCCCCTGTGCCCTCAACTCAGCCCTTCGGGGAGACCACTGCCCTGCTGTGGGTTCGGCGCCTGGAGCCTCCTGGGACCTAACCCTAACCCTAACCGTACCCCGAACAGGGACCCTCCACCGCAACCTAAGCCTGCCTCGAACCCTAACCCTGCAAGTGAGCCGCCTTCTGGCATGGGCCCTCACTTCAGCCCTCGAGGGAGATCACGAGACTGGAGTCGATTCAGCCCTGGCGACGTCCCTGGACCCAACCCTAACCCTAGCTAAGGCTCCCTCCCCATGGGGACCCAATGCCAACGTCTGACAACACCACGCGCCTGGGGTCCAGAAGCGGTGCAGGCTGACTCGGCATGGAACCTGGAAGCTCACCATGTGGTTTCCCAGCCTGTCTGCAGCTGAGCGAGAGGATTCCGGAGGCGTCCTCGAACAGGGGCCGATCGACGTCTGTGGCCTTGGCAGCCAAAGCCGGATCCTGCCCGGCACCGTCCCTCGTGTCCTCAACTCAGCCCTTCGGGGAGACCACTGCCCTGCTGTGGGTTCGGCGCCTGGAGCCTCCTGGGACCTAACCCTAACCCTAACCCTACACCGAACTGGGACCCTCCACCGAAACCTAAGCCGGCCTCGAACCCTAAGCCTGCACTTGAGCCGCCTTGCTGCATGGGCCCTCACTTCAGCCCTCGAGGGAGATCACGAGACCGGAGTCGCTTCGGCCCTGGCGACGTCCCTGGACCGAACCCTAACCCTAGCTAAGGCTCTCTCCCCAAGAGGACCCAATGCCAACGTCTGACAACACCACGCGCCTGGCGTCCGGAAGAGGTGCAGGCTGACTCGGCATGGAACCTGGAAGCTCACCATGTGGTTTCCCAGCCTGTCTGCAGCTGAGCGAGAGGATTCCGGAGGCGTCCTCGAACAGGGGCCGATCGACGTCTGTGGCCTTGGCAGCCAAAGCCGGATCCTGCCCGGCACCGTCCCTCGTGTCCTCAACTCAGCCCTTCGGGGAGACCACTGCCCTGCTGTGGGTTCGGCGCCTGGAGCCTCCTGGGGCCTAACCCTAACCCTAACCCTACACCGAACTGGGACCCTCCACCGAAACCTAAGCCGGCCTCGAACCCTAAGCCTGCACTTGAGCCGCCTTGCTTCATGGGCCCTCACTTCAGCCCTCGAGGGAGATCAAGAGACCGGAGTCGCTTCGGCCCTGGCGACGTCCCTGGACCGAACCCTAACCCTAGCTAAGGCTCTCTCCCCAAGAGGACCCAATGCCAACGTCTGACAACACCACGCGCCTGGCGTCCGGAAGAGGTGCAGGCTGTCTCGGCATGGAACCTGGAAGCTCACCATCCCGAATCCCAGGCCCGGCTGCAGCTGCCGAGAGGATTCCGGTGGCCTCCTCGACCAGGGGCCCAATCACGTGTGTGGCCTTGGCAGCCAAAGACGGATCCTGACCGGCAGCCTCCCCTGTGCCCTCAACTCAGCCCTTCGGGGAGACCACTGCCCTGCTGTGGGTTCGGCGCCTGGAGCCTCCTGGGACCTAACCCTAACCCTAACCGTACCCCGAACAGGGACCCTCCACCGCAACCTAAGCCTGCCTCGAACCCTAACCCTGCAAGTGAGCCGCCTTCTGGCATGGGCCCTCACTTCAGCCCTCGAGGGAGATCACGAGACTGGAGTCGATTCAGCCCTGGCGACGTCCCTGGACCCAACCCTAACCCTAGCTAAGGCTCCCTCCCCATGGGGACCCAATGCCAACGTCTGACAACACCACGCGCCTGGGGTCCAGAAGCGGTGCAGGCTGACTCGGCATGGAACCTGGAAGCTCACCATGTGGTTTCCCAGCCTGTCTGCAGCTGAGCGAGAGGATTCCGGAGGCGTCCTCGAACAGGGGCCGATCGACGTCTGTGGCCTTGGCAGCCAAAGCCGGATCCTGCCCGGCACCGTCCCTCGTGTCCTCAACTCAGCCCTTCGGGGAGACCACTGCCCTGCTGTGGGTTCGGCGCCTGGAGCCTCCTGGGACCTAACCCTAACCCTAACCCTACACCGAACTGGGACCCTCCACCGAAACCTAAGCCGGCCTCGAACCCTAAGCCTGCACTTGAGCCGCCTTGCTGCATGGGCCCTCACTTCAGCCCTCGAGGGAGATCACGAGACCGGAGTCGCTTCGGCCCTGGCGACGTCCCTGGACCGAACCCTAACCCTAGCTAAGGCTCTCTCCCCAAGAGGACCCAATGCCAACGTCTGACAACACCACGCGCCTGGCGTCCGGAAGAGGTGCAGGCTGACTCGGCATGGAACCTGGAAGCTCACCATGCCGAATCCCAGGCCCGGCTGCAGCTGCCGAGAGGATTCCGGAGGCCTCCTCGACCAGGGGCCCAATCACGTGTGTGGCCTTGGCAGCCAAAGACGGATCCTGACCGGCAGCCTCCCCTGTGCCCTCAACTCAGCCCTTCGGGGAGACCACTGCCCTGCTGTGGGTTCGGCGCCTGGAGCCTCCTGGGACCTAACCCTAACCCTAACCGTACCCCGAACAGGGACCCTCCACCGCAACCTAAGCCTGCCTCGAACCCTAACCCTGCAAGTGAGCCGCCTTCTGGCATGGGCCCTCACTTCAGCCCTCGAGGGAGATCACGAGACTGGAGTCGATTCAGCCCTGGCGACGTCCCTGGACCCAACCCTAACCCTAGCTAAGGCTCCCTCCCCATGGGGACCCAATGCCAACGTCTGACAACACCACGCGCCTGGGGTCCAGAAGCGGTGCAGGCTGACTCGGCATGGAACCTGGAAGCTCACCATGTGGTTTCCCAGCCTGTCTGCAGCTGAGCGAGAGGATTCCGGAGGCGTCCTCGAACAGGGGCCGATCGACGTCTGTGGCCTTGGCAGCCAAAGCCGGATCCTGCCCGGCACCGTCCCTCGTGTCCTCAACTCAGCCCTTCGGGGAGACCACTGCCCTGCTGTGGGTTCGGCGCCTGGAGCCTCCTGGGACCTAACCCTAACCCTAACCCTACACCGAACTGGGACCCTCCACCGAAACCTAAGCCGGCCTCGAACCCTAAGCCTGCACTTGAGCCGCCTTGCTGCATGGGCCCTCACTTCAGCCCTCGAGGGAGATCACGAGACCGGAGTCGCTTCGGCCCTGGCGACGTCCCTGGACCGAACCCTAACCCTAGCTAAGGCTCTCTCCCCAAGAGGACCCAATGCCAACGTCTGACAACACCACGCGCCTGGCGTCCGGAAGAGGTGCAGGCTGACTCGGCATGGAACCTGGAAGCTCACCATGTGGTTTCCCAGCCTGTCTGCAGCTGAGCGAGAGGATTCCGGAGGCGTCCTCGAACAGGGGCCGATCGACGTCTGTGGCCTTGGCAGCCAAAGCCGGATCCTGCCCGGCACCGTCCCTCGTGTCCTCAACTCAGCCCTTCGGGGAGACCACTGCCCTGCTGTGGGTTCGGCGCCTGGAGCCTCCTGGGGCCTAACCCTAACCCTAACCCTACACCGAACTGGGACCCTCCACCGAAACCTAAGCCGGCCTCGAACCCTAAGCCTGCACTTGAGCCGCCTTGCTTCATGGGCCCTCACTTCAGCCCTCGAGGGAGATCAAGAGACCGGAGTCGCTTCGGCCCTGGCGACGTCCCTGGACCGAACCCTAACCCTAGCTAAGGCTCTCTCCCCAAGAGGACCCAATGCCAACGTCTGACAACACCACGCGCCTGGCGTCCGGAAGAGGTGCAGGCTGTCTCGGCATGGAACCTGGAAGCTCACCATCCCGAATCCCAGGCCCGGCTGCAGCTGCCGAGAGGATTCCGGTGGCCTCCTCGACCAGGGGCCCAATCACGTGTGTGGCCTTGGCAGCCAAAGACGGATCCTGACCGGCAGCCTCCCCTGTGCCCTCAACTCAGCCCTTCGGGGAGACCACTGCCCTGCTGTGGGTTCGGTGCCTGGAGCCTCCTGGGACCTAACCCTAACCCTAACCGTACCCCGAACAGGGACCCTCCACCGCAACCTAAGCCTGCCTCGAACCCTAACCCTGCAAGTGAGCCGCCTTCTGGCATGGGCCCTCACTTCAGCCCTCGAGGGAGATCACGAGACTGGAGTCGATTCAGCCCTGGCGACGTCCCTGGACCCAACCCTAACCCTAGCTAAGGCTCCCTCCCCATGGGGACCCAATGCCAACGTCTGACAACACCACGCGCCTGGGGTCCAGAAGCGGTGCAGGCTGACTCGGCATGGAACCTGGAAGCTCACCATGTGGTTTCCCAGCCTGTCTGCAGCTGAGCGAGAGGATTCCGGAGGCGTCCTCGAACAGGGGCCGATCGACGTCTGTGGCCTTGGCAGCCAAAGCCGGATCCTGCCCGGCACCGTCCCTCGTGTCCTCAACTCAGCCCTTCGGGGAGACCACTGCCCTGCTGTGGGTTCGGCGCCTGGAGCCTCCTGGGGCCTAACCCTAACCCTAACCCTACACCGAACTGGGACCCTCCACCGAAACCTAAGCCGGCCTCGAACCCTAAGCCTGCACTTGAGCCGCCTTGCTGCATGGGCCCTCACTTCAGCCCTCGAGGGAGATCACGAGACCGGAGTCGCTTCGGCCCTGGCGACGTCCCTGGACCGAACCCTAACCCTAGCTAAGGCTCTCTCCCCAAGAGGACCCAATGCCAACGTCTGACAACACCACGCGCCTGGCGTCCGGAAGAGGTGCAGGCTGACTCGGCATGGAACCTGGAAGCTCACCATGCCGAATCCCAGGCCCGGCTGCAGCTGCCGAGAGGATTCCGGAGGCCTCCTCGACCAGGGGCCCAATCACGTGTGTGGCCTTGGCAGCCAAAGACGGATCCTGACCGGCAGCCTCCCCTGTGCCCTCAACTCAGCCCTTCGGGGAGACCACTGCCCTGCTGTGGGTTCGGCGCCTGGAGCCTCCTGGGACCTAACCCTAACCCTAACCGTACCCCGAACAGGGACCCTCCACCGCAACCTAAGCCTGCCTCGAACCCTAACCCTGCAAGTGAGCCGCCTTCTGGCATGGGCCCTCACTTCAGCCCTCGAGGGAGATCACGAGACTGGAGTCGATTCAGCCCTGGCGACGTCCCTGGACCCAACCCTAACCCTAGCTAAGGCTCCCTCCCCATGGGGACCCAATGCCAACGTCTGACAACACCACGCGCCTGGGGTCCAGAAGCGGTGCAGGCTGACTCGGCATGGAACCTGGAAGCTCACCATGTGGTTTCCCAGCCTGTCTGCAGCTGAGCGAGAGGATTCCGGAGGCGTCCTCGAACAGGGGCCGATCGACGTCTGTGGCCTTGGCAGCCAAAGCCGGATCCTGCCCGGCACCGTCCCTCGTGTCCTCAACTCAGCCCTTCGGGGAGACCACTGCCCTGCTGTGGGTTCGGCGCCTGGAGCCTCCTGGGGCCTAACCCTAACCCTAACCCTACACCGAACTGGGACCCTCCACCGAAACCTAAGCCGGCCTCGAACCCTAAGCCTGCACTTGAGCCGCCTTGCTGCATGGGCCCTCACTTCAGCCCTCGAGGGAGATCACGAGACCGGAGTCGCTTCGGCCCTGGCGACGTCCCTGGACCGAACCCTAACCCTAGCTAAGGCTCTCTCCCCAAGAGGACCCAATGCCAACGTCTGACAACACCACGCGCCTGGCGTCCGGAAGAGGTGCAGGCTGACTCGGCATGGAACCTGGAAGCTCACCATGCCGAATCCCAGGCCCGGCTGCAGCTGCCGAGAGGATTCCGGAGGCCTCCTCGACCAGGGGCCCAATCACGTGTGTGGCCTTGGCAGCCAAAGACGGATCCTGACCGGCAGCCTCCCCTGTGCCCTCAACTCAGCCCTTCGGGGAGACCACTGCCCTGCTGTGGGTTCGGCGCCTGGAGCCTCCTGGGACCTAACCCTAACCCTAACCGTACCCCGAACAGGGACCCTCCACCGCAACCTAAGCCTGCCTCGAACCCTAACCCTGCAAGTGAGCCGCCTTCTGGCATGGGCCCTCACTTCAGCCCTCGAGGGAGATCACGAGACTGGAGTCGATTCAGCCCTGGCGACGTCCCTGGACCCAACCCTAACCCTAGCTAAGGCTCCCTCCCCATGGGGACCCAATGCCAACGTCTGACAACACCACGCGCCTGGGGTCCAGAAGCGGTGCAGGCTGACTCGGCATGGAACCTGGAAGCTCACCATGTGGTTTCCCAGCCTGTCTGCAGCTGAGCGAGAGGATTCCGGAGGCGTCCTCGAACAGGGGCCGATCGACGTCTGTGGCCTTGGCAGCCAAAGCCGGATCCTGCCCGGCACCGTCCCTCGTGTCCTCAACTCAGCCCTTCGGGGAGACCACTGCCCTGCTGTGGGTTCGGCGCCTGGAGCCTCCTGGGACCTAACCCTAACCCTAACCCTACACCGAACTGGGACCCTCCACCGAAACCTAAGCCGGCCTCGAACCCTAAGCCTGCACTTGAGCCGCCTTGCTGCATGGGCCCTCACTTCAGCCCTCGAGGGAGATCACGAGACCGGAGTCGCTTCGGCCCTGGCGACGTCCCTGGACCGAACCCTAACCCTAGCTAAGGCTCTCTCCCCAAGAGGACCCAATGCCAACGTCTGACAACACCACGCGCCTGGCGTCCGGAAGAGGTGCAGGCTGACTCGGCATGGAACCTGGAAGCTCACCATGTGGTTTCCCAGCCTGTCTGCAGCTGAGCGAGAGGATTCCGGAGGCGTCCTCGAACAGGGGCCGATCGACGTCTGTGGCCTTGGCAGCCAAAGCCGGATCCTGCCCGGCACCGTCCCTCGTGTCCTCAACTCAGCCCTTCGGGGAGACCACTGCCCTGCTGTGGGTTCGGCGCCTGGAGCCTCCTGGGGCCTAACCCTAACCCTAACCCTACACCGAACTGGGACCCTCCACCGAAACCTAAGCCGGCCTCGAACCCTAAGCCTGCACTTGAGCCGCCTTGCTTCATGGGCCCTCACTTCAGCCCTCGAGGGAGATCAAGAGACCGGAGTCGCTTCGGCCCTGGCGACGTCCCTGGACCGAACCCTAACCCTAGCTAAGGCTCTCTCCCCAAGAGGACCCAATGCCAACGTCTGACAACACCACGCGCCTGGCGTCCGGAAGAGGTGCAGGCTGTCTCGGCATGGAACCTGGAAGCTCACCATCCCGAATCCCAGGCCCGGCTGCAGCTGCCGAGAGGATTCCGGTGGCCTCCTCGACCAGGGGCCCAATCACGTGTGTGGCCTTGGCAGCCAAAGACGGATCCTGACCGGCAGCCTCCCCTGTGCCCTCAACTCAGCCCTTCGGGGAGACCACTGCCCTGCTGTGGGTTCGGCGCCTGGAGCCTCCTGGGACCTAACCCTAACCCTAACCGTACCCCGAACAGGGACCCTCCACCGCAACCTAAGCCTGCCTCGAACCCTAACCCTGCAAGTGAGCCGCCTTCTGGCATGGGCCCTCACTTCAGCCCTCGAGGGAGATCACGAGACTGGAGTCGATTCAGCCCTGGCGACGTCCCTGGACCCAACCCTAACCCTAGCTAAGGCTCCCTCCCCATGGGGACCCAATGCCAACGTCTGACAACACCACGCGCCTGGGGTCCAGAAGCGGTGCAGGCTGACTCGGCATGGAACCTGGAAGCTCACCATGTGGTTTCCCAGCCTGTCTGCAGCTGAGCGAGAGGATTCCGGAGGCGTCCTCGAACAGGGGCCGATCGACGTCTGTGGCCTTGGCAGCCAAAGCCGGATCCTGCCCGGCACCGTCCCTCGTGTCCTCAACTCAGCCCTTCGGGGAGACCACTGCCCTGCTGTGGGTTCGGCGCCTGGAGCCTCCTGGGGCCTAACCCTAACCCTAACCCTACACCGAACTGGGACCCTCCACCGAAACCTAAGCCGGCCTCGAACCCTAAGCCTGCACTTGAGCCGCCTTGCTGCATGGGCCCTCACTTCAGCCCTCGAGGGAGATCACGAGACCGGAGTCGCTTCGGCCCTGGCGACGTCCCTGGACCGAACCCTAACCCTAGCTAAGGCTCTCTCCCCAAGAGGACCCAATGCCAACGTCTGACAACACCACGCGCCTGGCGTCCGGAAGAGGTGCAGGCTGACTCGGCATGGAACCTGGAAGCTCACCATGCCGAATCCCAGGCCCGGCTGCAGCTGCCGAGAGGATTCCGGAGGCCTCCTCGACCAGGGGCCCAATCACGTGTGTGGCCTTGGCAGCCAAAGACGGATCCTGACCGGCAGCCTCCCCTGTGCCCTCAACTCAGCCCTTCGGGGAGACCACTGCCCTGCTGTGGGTTCGGCGCCTGGAGCCTCCTGGGACCTAACCCTAACCCTAACCGTACCCCGAACAGGGACCCTCCACCGCAACCTAAGCCTGCCTCGAACCCTAACCCTGCAAGTGAGCCGCCTTCTGGCATGGGCCCTCACTTCAGCCCTCGAGGGAGATCACGAGACTGGAGTCGATTCAGCCCTGGCGACGTCCCTGGACCCAACCCTAACCCTAGCTAAGGCTCCCTCCCCATGGGGACCCAATGCCAACGTCTGACAACACCACGCGCCTGGGGTCCAGAAGCGGTGCAGGCTGACTCGGCATGGAACCTGGAAGCTCACCATGTGGTTTCCCAGCCTGTCTGCAGCTGAGCGAGAGGATTCCGGAGGCGTCCTCGAACAGGGGCCGATCGACGTCTGTGGCCTTGGCAGCCAAAGCCGGATCCTGCCCGGCACCGTCCCTCGTGTCCTCAACTCAGCCCTTCGGGGAGACCACTGCCCTGCTGTGGGTTCGGCGCCTGGAGCCTCCTGGGACCTAACCCTAACCCTAACCCTACACCGAACTGGGACCCTCCACCGAAACCTAAGCCGGCCTCGAACCCTAAGCCTGCACTTGAGCCGCCTTGCTGCATGGGCCCTCACTTCAGCCCTCGAGGGAGATCACGAGACCGGAGTCGCTTCGGCCCTGGCGACGTCCCTGGACCGAACCCTAACCCTAGCTAAGGCTCTCTCCCCAAGAGGACCCAATGCCAACGTCTGACAACACCACGCGCCTGGCGTCCGGAAGAGGTGCAGGCTGACTCGGCATGGAACCTGGAAGCTCACCATGGTTTCCCAGCCTGTCTGCAGCTGAGCGAGAGGATTCCGGAGGCGTCCTCGAACAGGGGCCGATCGACGTCTGTGGCCTTGGCAGCCAAAGCCGGATCCTGCCCGGCACCGTCCCTCGTGTCCTCAACTCAGCCCTTCGGGGAGACCACTGCCCTGCTGTGGGTTCGGCGCCTGGAGCCTCCTGGGGCCTAACCCTAACCCTAACCCTACACCGAACTGGGACCCTCCACCGAAACCTAAGCCGGCCTCGAACCCTAAGCCTGCACTTGAGCCGCCTTGCTTCATGGGCCCTCACTTCAGCCCTCGAGGGAGATCAAGAGACCGGAGTCGCTTCGGCCCTGGCGACGTCCCTGGACCGAACCCTAACCCTAGCTAAGGCTCTCTCCCCAAGAGGACCCAATGCCAACGTCTGACAACACCACGCGCCTGGCGTCCGGAAGAGGTGCAGGCTGTCTCGGCATGGAACCTGGAAGCTCACCATCCCGAATCCCAGGCCCGGCTGCAGCTGCCGAGAGGATTCCGGTGGCCTCCTCGACCAGGGGCCCAATCACGTGTGTGGCCTTGGCAGCCAAAGACGGATCCTGACCGGCAGCCTCCCCTGTGCCCTCAACTCAGCCCTTCGGGGAGACCACTGCCCTGCTGTGGGTTCGGTGCCTGGAGCCTCCTGGGACCTAACCCTAACCCTAACCGTACCCCGAACAGGGACCCTCCACCGCAACCTAAGCCTGCCTCGAACCCTAACCCTGCAAGTGAGCCGCCTTCTGGCATGGGCCCTCACTTCAGCCCTCGAGGGAGATCACGAGACTGGAGTCGATTCAGCCCTGGCGACGTCCCTGGACCCAACCCTAACCCTAGCTAAGGCTCCCTCCCCATGGGGACCCAATGCCAACGTCTGACAACACCACGCGCCTGGGGTCCAGAAGCGGTGCAGGCTGACTCGGCATGGAACCTGGAAGCTCACCATGTGGTTTCCCAGCCTGTCTGCAGCTGAGCGAGAGGATTCCGGAGGCGTCCTCGAACAGGGGCCGATCGACGTCTGTGGCCTTGGCAGCCAAAGCCGGATCCTGCCCGGCACCGTCCCTCGTGTCCTCAACTCAGCCCTTCGGGGAGACCACTGCCCTGCTGTGGGTTCGGCGCCTGGAGCCTCCTGGGGCCTAACCCTAACCCTAACCCTACACCGAACTGGGACCCTCCACCGAAACCTAAGCCGGCCTCGAACCCTAAGCCTGCACTTGAGCCGCCTTGCTGCATGGGCCCTCACTTCAGCCCTCGAGGGAGATCACGAGACCGGAGTCGCTTCGGCCCTGGCGACGTCCCTGGACCGAACCCTAACCCTAGCTAAGGCTCTCTCCCCAAGAGGACCCAATGCCAACGTCTGACAACACCACGCGCCTGGCGTCCGGAAGAGGTGCAGGCTGACTCGGCATGGAACCTGGAAGCTCACCATGCCGAATCCCAGGCCCGGCTGCAGCTGCCGAGAGGATTCCGGAGGCCTCCTCGACCAGGGGCCCAATCACGTGTGTGGCCTTGGCAGCCAAAGACGGATCCTGACCGGCAGCCTCCCCTGTGCCCTCAACTCAGCCCTTCGGGGAGACCACTGCCCTGCTGTGGGTTCGGCGCCTGGAGCCTCCTGGGACCTAACCCTAACCCTAACCGTACCCCGAACAGGGACCCTCCACCGCAACCTAAGCCTGCCTCGAACCCTAACCCTGCAAGTGAGCCGCCTTCTGGCATGGGCCCTCACTTCAGCCCTCGAGGGAGATCACGAGACTGGAGTCGATTCAGCCCTGGCGACGTCCCTGGACCCAACCCTAACCCTAGCTAAGGCTCCCTCCCCATGGGGACCCAATGCCAACGTCTGACAACACCACGCGCCTGGGGTCCAGAAGCGGTGCAGGCTGACTCGGCATGGAACCTGGAAGCTCACCATGTGGTTTCCCAGCCTGTCTGCAGCTGAGCGAGAGGATTCCGGAGGCGTCCTCGAACAGGGGCCGATCGACGTCTGTGGCCTTGGCAGCCAAAGCCGGATCCTGCCCGGCACCGTCCCTCGTGTCCTCAACTCAGCCCTTCGGGGAGACCACTGCCCTGCTGTGGGTTCGGCGCCTGGAGCCTCCTGGGACCTAACCCTAACCCTAACCCTACACCGAACTGGGACCCTCCACCGAAACCTAAGCCGGCCTCGAACCCTAAGCCTGCACTTGAGCCGCCTTGCTGCATGGGCCCTCACTTCAGCCCTCGAGGGAGATCACGAGACCGGAGTCGCTTCGGCCCTGGCGACGTCCCTGGACCGAACCCTAACCCTAGCTAAGGCTCTCTCCCCAAGAGGACCCAATGCCAACGTCTGACAACACCACGCGCCTGGCGTCCGGAAGAGGTGCAGGCTGACTCGGCATGGAACCTGGAAGCTCACCATGTGGTTTCCCAGCCTGTCTGCAGCTGAGCGAGAGGATTCCGGAGGCGTCCTCGAACAGGGGCCGATCGACGTCTGTGGCCTTGGCAGCCAAAGCCGGATCCTGCCCGGCACCGTCCCTCGTGTCCTCAACTCAGCCCTTCGGGGAGACCACTGCCCTGCTGTGGGTTCGGCGCCTGGAGCCTCCTGGGGCCTAACCCTAACCCTAACCCTACACCGAACTGGGACCCTCCACCGAAACCTAAGCCGGCCTCGAACCCTAAGCCTGCACTTGAGCCGCCTTGCTTCATGGGCCCTCACTTCAGCCCTCGAGGGAGATCAAGAGACCGGAGTCGCTTCGGCCCTGGCGACGTCCCTGGACCGAACCCTAACCCTAGCTAAGGCTCTCTCCCCAAGAGGACCCAATGCCAACGTCTGACAACACCACGCGCCTGGCGTCCGGAAGAGGTGCAGGCTGTCTCGGCATGGAACCTGGAAGCTCACCATCCCGAATCCCAGGCCCGGCTGCAGCTGCCGAGAGGATTCCGGTGGCCTCCTCGACCAGGGGCCCAATCACGTGTGTGGCCTTGGCAGCCAAAGACGGATCCTGACCGGCAGCCTCCCCTGTGCCCTCAACTCAGCCCTTCGGGGAGACCACTGCCCTGCTGTGGGTTCGGCGCCTGGAGCCTCCTGGGACCTAACCCTAACCCTAACCGTACCCCGAACAGGGACCCTCCACCGCAACCTAAGCCTGCCTCGAACCCTAACCCTGCAAGTGAGCCGCCTTCTGGCATGGGCCCTCACTTCAGCCCTCGAGGGAGATCACGAGACTGGAGTCGATTCAGCCCTGGCGACGTCCCTGGACCCAACCCTAACCCTAGCTAAGGCTCCCTCCCCATGGGGACCCAATGCCAACGTCTGACAACACCACGCGCCTGGGGTCCAGAAGCGGTGCAGGCTGACTCGGCATGGAACCTGGAAGCTCACCATGTGGTTTCCCAGCCTGTCTGCAGCTGAGCGAGAGGATTCCGGAGGCGTCCTCGAACAGGGGCCGATCGACGTCTGTGGCCTTGGCAGCCAAAGCCGGATCCTGCCCGGCACCGTCCCTCGTGTCCTCAACTCAGCCCTTCGGGGAGACCACTGCCCTGCTGTGGGTTCGGCGCCTGGAGCCTCCTGGGACCTAACCCTAACCCTAACCCTACACCGAACTGGGACCCTCCACCGAAACCTAAGCCGGCCTCGAACCCTAAGCCTGCACTTGAGCCGCCTTGCTGCATGGGCCCTCACTTCAGCCCTCGAGGGAGATCACGAGACCGGAGTCGCTTCGGCCCTGGCGACGTCCCTGGACCGAACCCTAACCCTAGCTAAGGCTCTCTCCCCAAGAGGACCCAATGCCAACGTCTGACAACACCACGCGCCTGGCGTCCGGAAGAGGTGCAGGCTGACTCGGCATGGAACCTGGAAGCTCACCATGCCGAATCCCAGGCCCGGCGGCAGCTGCCGAGAGGATTCCGGAGGCCTCCTCGACCAGGGGCCCAATCACGTGTGTGGCCTTGGCAGCCAAAGACGGATCCTGACCGGCAGCCTCCCCTGTGCCCTCAACTCAGCCCTTCGGGGAGACCACTGCCCTGCTGTGGGTTCGGCGCCTGGAGCCTCCTGGGACCTAACCCTAACCCTAACCGTACCCCGAACAGGGACCCTCCACCGCAACCTAAGCCTGCCTCGAACCCTAACCCTGCAAGTGAGCCGCCTTCTGGCATGGGCCCTCACTTCAGCCCTCGAGGGAGATCACGAGACTGGAGTCGATTCAGCCCTGGCGACGTCCCTGGACCCAACCCTAACCCTAGCTAAGGCTCCCTCCCCATGGGGACCCAATGCCAACGTCTGACAACACCACGCGCCTGGGGTCCAGAAGCGGTGCAGGCTGACTCGGCATGGAACCTGGAAGCTCACCATGTGGTTTCCCAGCCTGTCTGCAGCTGAGCGAGAGGATTCCGGAGGCGTCCTCGAACAGGGGCCGATCGACGTCTGTGGCCTTGGCAGCCAAAGCCGGATCCTGCCCGGCACCGTCCCTCGTGTCCTCAACTCAGCCCTTCGGGGAGACCACTGCCCTGCTGTGGGTTCGGCGCCTGGAGCCTCCTGGGGCCTAACCCTAACCCTAACCCTACACCGAACTGGGACCCTCCACCGAAACCTAAGCCGGCCTCGAACCCTAAGCCTGCACTTGAGCCGCCTTGCTGCATGGGCCCTCACTTCAGCCCTCGAGGGAGATCACGAGACCGGAGTCGCTTCGGCCCTGGCGACGTCCCTGGACCGAACCCTAACCCTAGCTAAGGCTCTCTCCCCAAGAGGACCCAATGCCAACGTCTGACAACACCACGCGCCTGGCGTCCGGAAGAGGTGCAGGCTGACTCGGCATGGAACCTGGAAGCTCACCATGCCGAATCCCAGGCCCGGCTGCAGCTGCCGAGAGGATTCCGGAGGCCTCCTCGACCAGGGGCCCAATCACGTGTGTGGCCTTGGCAGCCAAAGACGGATCCTGACCGGCAGCCTCCCCTGTGCCCTCAACTCAGCCCTTCGGGGAGACCACTGCCCTGCTGTGGGTTCGGCGCCTGGAGCCTCCTGGGACCTAACCCTAACCCTAACCGTACCCCGAACAGGGACCCTCCACCGCAACCTAAGCCTGCCTCGAACCCTAACCCTGCAAGTGAGCCGCCTTCTGGCATGGGCCCTCACTTCAGCCCTCGAGGGAGATCACGAGACTGGAGTCGATTCAGCCCTGGCGACGTCCCTGGACCCAACCCTAACCCTAGCTAAGGCTCCCTCCCCATGGGGACCCAATGCCAACGTCTGACAACACCACGCGCCTGGGGTCCAGAAGCGGTGCAGGCTGACTCGGCATGGAACCTGGAAGCTCACCATGTGGTTTCCCAGCCTGTCTGCAGCTGAGCGAGAGGATTCCGGAGGCGTCCTCGAACAGGGGCCGATCGACGTCTGTGGCCTTGGCAGCCAAAGCCGGATCCTGCCCGGCACCGTCCCTCGTGTCCTCAACTCAGCCCTTCGGGGAGACCACTGCCCTGCTGTGGGTTCGGCGCCTGGAGCCTCCTGGGGCCTAACCCTAACCCTAACCCTACACCGAACTGGGACCCTCCACCGAAACCTAAGCCGGCCTCGAACCCTAAGCCTGCACTTGAGCCGCCTTGCTGCATGGGCCCTCACTTCAGCCCTCGAGGGAGATCACGAGACCGGAGTCGCTTCGGCCCTGGCGACGTCCCTGGACCGAACCCTAACCCTAGCTAAGGCTCTCTCCCCAAGAGGACCCAATGCCAACGTCTGACAACACCACGCGCCTGGCGTCCGGAAGAGGTGCAGGCTGACTCGGCATGGAACCTGGAAGCTCACCATGCCGAATCCCAGGCCCGGCTGCAGCTGCCGAGAGGATTCCGGAGGCCTCCTCGACCAGGGGCCCAATCACGTGTGTGGCCTTGGCAGCCAAAGACGGATCCTGACCGGCAGCCTCCCCTGTGCCCTCAACTCAGCCCTTCGGGGAGACCACTGCCCTGCTGTGGGTTCGGCGCCTGGAGCCTCCTGGGACCTAACCCTAACCCTAACCGTACCCCGAACAGGGACCCTCCACCGCAACCTAAGCCTGCCTCGAACCCTAACCCTGCAAGTGAGCCGCCTTCTGGCATGGGCCCTCACTTCAGCCCTCGAGGGAGATCACGAGACTGGAGTCGATTCAGCCCTGGCGACGTCCCTGGACCCAACCCTAACCCTAGCTAAGGCTCCCTCCCCATGGGGACCCAATGCCAACGTCTGACAACACCACGCGCCTGGGGTCCAGAAGCGGTGCAGGCTGACTCGGCATGGAACCTGGAAGCTCACCATGTGGTTTCCCAGCCTGTCTGCAGCTGAGCGAGAGGATTCCGGAGGCGTCCTCGAACAGGGGCCGATCGACGTCTGTGGCCTTGGCAGCCAAAGCCGGATCCTGACCGGCACCGTCCCTCGTGTCCTCAACTCAGCCCTTCGGGGAGACCACTGCCCTGCTGTGGGTTCGGCGCCTGGAGCCTCCTGGGACCTAACCCTAACCCTAACCCTACACCGAACTGGGACCCTCCACCGAAACCTAAGCCGGCCTCGAACCCTAAGCCTGCACTTGAGCCGCCTTGCTGCATGGGCCCTCACTTCAGCCCTCGAGGGAGATCACGAGACCGGAGTCGCTTCGGCCCTGGCGACGTCCCTGGACCGAACCCTAACCCTAGCTAAGGCTCTCTCCCCAAGAGGACCCAATGCCAACGTCTGACAACACCACGCGCCTGGCGTCCGGAAGAGGTGCAGGCTGACTCGGCATGGAACCTGGAAGCTCACCATGCCGAATCCCAGGCCCGGCGGCAGCTGCCGAGAGGATTCCGGAGGCCTCCTCGACCAGGGGCCCAATCACGTGTGTGGCCTTGGCAGCCAAAGACGGATCCTGACCGGCAGCCTCCCCTGTGCCCTCAACTCAGCCCTTCGGGGAGACCACTGCCCTGCTGTGGGTTCGGCGCCTGGAGCCTCCTGGGACCTAACCCTAACCCTAACCGTACCCCGAACAGGGACCCTCCACCGCAACCTAAGCCTGCCTCGAACCCTAACCCTGCAAGTGAGCCGCCTTCTGGCATGGGCCCTCACTTCAGCCCTCGAGGGAGATCACGAGACTGGAGTCGATTCAGCCCTGGCGACGTCCCTGGACCCAACCCTAACCCTAGCTAAGGCTCCCTCCCCATGGGGACCCAATGCCAACGTCTGACAACACCACGCGCCTGGGGTCCAGAAGCGGTGCAGGCTGACTCGGCATGGAACCTGGAAGCTCACCATGTGGTTTCCCAGCCTGTCTGCAGCTGAGCGAGAGGATTCCGGAGGCGTCCTCGAACAGGGGCCGATCGACGTCTGTGGCCTTGGCAGCCAAAGCCGGATCCTGACCGGCACCGTCCCTCGTGTCCTCAACTCAGCCCTTCGGGGAGACCACTGCCCTGCTGTGGGTTCGGCGCCTGGAGCCTCCTGGGACCTAACCCTAACCCTAACCCTACACCGAACTGGGACCCTCCACCGAAACCTAAGCCGGCCTCGAACCCTAAGCCTGCACTTGAGCCGCCTTGCTGCATGGGCCCTCACTTCAGCCCTCGAGGGAGATCACGAGACCGGAGTCGCTTCGGCCCTGGCGACGTCCCTGGACCGAACCCTAACCCTAGCTAAGGCTCTCTCCCCAAGAGGACCCAATGCCAACGTCTGACAACACCACGCGCCTGGCGTCCGGAAGAGGTGCAGGCTGACTCGGCATGGAACCTGGAAGCTCACCATGCCGAATCCCAGGCCCGGCGGCAGCTGCCGAGAGGATTCCGGAGGCCTCCTCGACCAGGGGCCCAATCACGTGTGTGGCCTTGGCAGCCAAAGACGGATCCTGACCGGCAGCCTCCCCTGTGCCCTCAACTCAGCCCTTCGGGGAGACCACTGCCCTGCTGTGGGTTCGGCGCCTGGAGCCTCCTGGGACCTAACCCTAACCCTAACCGTACCCCGAACAGGGACCCTCCACCGCAACCTAAGCCTGCCTCGAACCCTAACCCTGCAAGTGAGCCGCCTTCTGGCATGGGCCCTCACTTCAGCCCTCGAGGGAGATCACGAGACTGGAGTCGATTCAGCCCTGGCGACGTCCCTGGACCCAACCCTAACCCTAGCTAAGGCTCCCTCCCCATGGGGACCCAATGCCAACGTCTGACAACACCACGCGCCTGGGGTCCAGAAGCGGTGCAGGCTGACTCGGCATGGAACCTGGAAGCTCACCATGTGGTTTCCCAGCCTGTCTGCAGCTGAGCGAGAGGATTCCGGAGGCGTCCTCGAACAGGGGCCGATCGACGTCTGTGGCCTTGGCAGCCAAAGCCGGATCCTGCCCGGCACCGTCCCTCGTGTCCTCAACTCAGCCCTTCGGGGAGACCACTGCCCTGCTGTGGGTTCGGCGCCTGGAGCCTCCTGGGGCCTAACCCTAACCCTAACCCTACACCGAACTGGGACCCTCCACCGAAACCTAAGCCGGCCTCGAACCCTAAGCCTGCACTTGAGCCGCCTTGCTGCATGGGCCCTCACTTCAGCCCTCGAGGGAGATCACGAGACCGGAGTCGCTTCGGCCCTGGCGACGTCCCTGGACCGAACCCTAACCCTAGCTAAGGCTCTCTCCCCAAGAGGACCCAATGCCAACGTCTGACAACACCACGCGCCTGGCGTCCGGAAGAGGTGCAGGCTGACTCGGCATGGAACCTGGAAGCTCACCATGCCGAATCCCAGGCCCGGCTGCAGCTGCCGAGAGGATTCCGGAGGCCTCCTCGACCAGGGGCCCAATCACGTGTGTGGCCTTGGCAGCCAAAGACGGATCCTGACCGGCAGCCTCCCCTGTGCCCTCAACTCAGCCCTTCGGGGAGACCACTGCCCTGCTGTGGGTTCGGCGCCTGGAGCCTCCTGGGACCTAACCCTAACCCTAACCGTACCCCGAACAGGGACCCTCCACCGCAACCTAAGCCTGCCTCGAACCCTAACCCTGCAAGTGAGCCGCCTTCTGGCATGGGCCCTCACTTCAGCCCTCGAGGGAGATCACGAGACTGGAGTCGATTCAGCCCTGGCGACGTCCCTGGACCCAACCCTAACCCTAGCTAAGGCTCCCTCCCCATGGGGACCCAATGCCAACGTCTGACAACACCACGCGCCTGGGGTCCAGAAGCGGTGCAGGCTGACTCGGCATGGAACCTGGAAGCTCACCATGTGGTTTCCCAGCCTGTCTGCAGCTGAGCGAGAGGATTCCGGAGGCGTCCTCGAACAGGGGCCGATCGACGTCTGTGGCCTTGGCAGCCAAAGCCGGATCCTGCCCGGCACCGTCCCTCGTGTCCTCAACTCAGCCCTTCGGGGAGACCACTGCCCTGCTGTGGGTTCGGCGCCTGGAGCCTCCTGGGACCTAACCCTAACCCTAACCCTACACCGAACTGGGACCCTCCACCGAAACCTAAGCCGGCCTCGAACCCTAAGCCTGCACTTGAGCCGCCTTGCTGCATGGGCCCTCACTTCAGCCCTCGAGGGAGATCACGAGACCGGAGTCGCTTCGGCCCTGGCGACGTCCCTGGACCGAACCCTAACCCTAGCTAAGGCTCTCTCCCCAAGAGGACCCAATGCCAACGTCTGACAACACCACGCGCCTGGCGTCCGGAAGAGGTGCAGGCTGACTCGGCATGGAACCTGGAAGCTCACCATGCCGAATCCCAGGCCCGGCTGCAGCTGCCGAGAGGATTCCGGAGGCCTCCTCGACCAGGGGCCCAATCACGTGTGTGGCCTTGGCAGCCAAAGACGGATCCTGACCGGCAGCCTCCCCTGTGCCCTCAACTCAGCCCTTCGGGGAGACCACTGCCCTGCTGTGGGTTCGGCGCCTGGAGCCTCCTGGGACCTAACCCTAACCCTAACCGTACCCCGAACAGGGACCCTCCACCGCAACCTAAGCCTGCCTCGAACCCTAACCCTGCAAGTGAGCCGCCTTCTGGCATGGGCCCTCACTTCAGCCCTCGAGGGAGATCACGAGACTGGAGTCGATTCAGCCCTGGGGACGTCCCTGGACCCAACCCTAACCCTAGCTAAGGCTCCCTCCCCATGGGGACCCAATGCCAACGTCTGACAACACCACGCGCCTGGGGTCCAGAAGCGGTGCAGGCTGACTCGGCATGGAACCTGGAAGCTCACCATGTGGTTTCCCAGCCTGTCTGCAGCTGAGCGAGAGGATTCCGGAGGCGTCCTCGAACAGGGGCCGATCGACGTCTGTGGCCTTGGCAGCCAAAGCCGGATCCTGCCCGGCACCGTCCCTCGTGTCCTCAACTCAGCCCTTCGGGGAGACCACTGCCCTGCTGTGGGTTCGGCGCCTGGAGCCTCCTGGGGCCTAACCCTAACCCTAACCCTACACCGAACTGGGACCCTCCACCGAAACCTAAGCCGGCCTCGAACCCTAAGCCTGCACTTGAGCCGCCTTGCTTCATGGGCCCTCACTTCAGCCCTCGAGGGAGATCAAGAGACCGGAGTCGCTTCGGCCCTGGCGACGTCCCTGGACCGAACCCTAACCCTAGCTAAGGCTCTCTCCCCAAGAGGACCCAATGCCAACGTCTGACAACACCACGCGCCTGGCGTCCGGAAGAGGTGCAGGCTGTCTCGGCATGGAACCTGGAAGCTCACCATCCCGAATCCCAGGCCCGGCTGCAGCTGCCGAGAGGATTCCGGTGGCCTCCTCGACCAGGGGCCCAATCACGTGTGTGGCCTTGGCAGCCAAAGACGGATCCTGACCGGCAGCCTCCCCTGTGCCCTCAACTCAGCCCTTCGGGGAGACCACTGCCCTGCTGTGGGTTCGGCGCCTGGAGCCTCCTGGGACCTAACCCTAACCCTAACCGTACCCCGAACAGGGACCCTCCACCGCAACCTAAGCCTGCCTCGAACCCTAACCCTGCAAGTGAGCCGCCTTCTGGCATGGGCCCTCACTTCAGCCCTCGAGGGAGATCACGAGACTGGAGTCGATTCAGCCCTGGCGACGTCCCTGGACCCAACCCTAACCCTAGCTAAGGCTCCCTCCCCATGGGGACCCAATGCCAACGTCTGACAACACCACGCGCCTGGGGTCCAGAAGCGGTGCAGGCTGACTCGGCATGGAACCTGGAAGCTCACCATGTGGTTTCCCAGCGTGTCTGCAGCTGAGCGAGAGGATTCCGGAGGCGTCCTCGAACAGGGGCCGATCGACGTCTGTGGCCTTGGCAGCCAAAGCCGGATCCTGACCGGCACCGTCCCTCGTGTCCTCAACTCAGCCCTTCGGGGAGACCACTGCCCTGCTGTGGGTTCGGCGCCTGGAGCCTCCTGGGACCTAACCCTAACCCTAACCCTACACCGAACTGGGACCCTCCACCGAAACCTAAGCCGGCCTCGAACCCTAAGCCTGCACTTGAGCCGCCTTGCTGCATGGGCCCTCACTTCAGCCCTCGAGGGAGATCACGAGACCGGAGTCGCTTCGGCCCTGGCGACGTCCCTGGACCGAACCCTAACCCTAGCTAAGGCTCTCTCCCCAAGAGGACCCAATGCCAACGTCTGACAACACCACGCGCCTGGCGTCCGGAAGAGGTGCAGGCTGACTCGGCATGGAACCTGGAAGCTCACCATGCCGAATCCCAGGCCCGGCGGCAGCTGCCGAGAGGATTCCGGAGGCCTCCTCGACCAGGGGCCCAATCACGTGTGTGGCCTTGGCAGCCAAAGACGGATCCTGACCGGCAGCCTCCCCTGTGCCCTCAACTCAGCCCTTCGGGGAGACCACTGCCCTGCTGTGGGTTCGGCGCCTGGAGCCTCCTGGGACCTAACCCTAACCCTAACCGTACCCCGAACAGGGACCCTCCACCGCAACCTAAGCCTGCCTCGAACCCTAACCCTGCAAGTGAGCCGCCTTCTGGCATGGGCCCTCACTTCAGCCCTCGAGGGAGATCACGAGACTGGAGTCGATTCAGCCCTGGCGACGTCCCTGGACCCAACCCTAACCCTAGCTAAGGCTCCCTCCCCATGGGGACCCAATGCCAACGTCTGACAACACCACGCGCCTGGGGTCCAGAAGCGGTGCAGGCTGACTCGGCATGGAACCTGGAAGCTCACCATGTGGTTTCCCAGCCTGTCTGCAGCTGAGCGAGAGGATTCCGGAGGCGTCCTCGAACAGGGGCCGATCGACGTCTGTGGCCTTGGCAGCCAAAGCCGGATCCTGCCCGGCACCGTCCCTCGTGTCCTCAACTCAGCCCTTCGGGGAGACCACTGCCCTGCTGTGGGTTCGGCGCCTGGAGCCTCCTGGGGCCTAACCCTAACCCTAACCCTACACCGAACTGGGACCCTCCACCGAAACCTAAGCCGGCCTCGAACCCTAAGCCTGCACTTGAGCCGCCTTGCTGCATGGGCCCTCACTTCAGCCCTCGAGGGAGATCACGAGACCGGAGTCGCTTCGGCCCTGGCGACGTCCCTGGACCGAACCCTAACCCTAGCTAAGGCTCTCTCCCCAAGAGGACCCAATGCCAACGTCTGACAACACCACGCGCCTGGCGTCCGGAAGAGGTGCAGGCTGACTCGGCATGGAACCTGGAAGCTCACCATGCCGAATCCCAGGCCCGGCTGCAGCTGCCGAGAGGATTCCGGAGGCCTCCTCGACCAGGGGCCCAATCACGTGTGTGGCCTTGGCAGCCAAAGACGGATCCTGACCGGCAGCCTCCCCTGTGCCCTCAACTCAGCCCTTCGGGGAGACCACTGCCCTGCTGTGGGTTCGGCGCCTGGAGCCTCCTGGGACCTAACCCTAACCCTAACCGTACCCCGAACAGGGACCCTCCACCGCAACCTAAGCCTGCCTCGAACCCTAACCCTGCAAGTGAGCCGCCTTCTGGCATGGGCCCTCACTTCAGCCCTCGAGGGAGATCACGAGACTGGAGTCGATTCAGCCCTGGCGACGTCCCTGGACCCAACCCTAACCCTAGCTAAGGCTCCCTCCCCATGGGGACCCAATGCCAACGTCTGACAACACCACGCGCCTGGGGTCCAGAAGCGGTGCAGGCTGACTCGGCATGGAACCTGGAAGCTCACCATGTGGTTTCCCAGCCTGTCTGCAGCTGAGCGAGAGGATTCCGGAGGCGTCCTCGAACAGGGGCCGATCGACGTCTGTGGCCTTGGCAGCCAAAGCCGGATCCTGCCCGGCACCGTCCCTCGTGTCCTCAACTCAGCCCTTCGGGGAGACCACTGCCCTGCTGTGGGTTCGGCGCCTGGAGCCTCCTGGGACCTAACCCTAACCCTAACCCTACACCGAACTGGGACCCTCCACCGAAACCTAAGCCGGCCTCGAACCCTAAGCCTGCACTTGAGCCGCCTTGCTGCATGGGCCCTCACTTCAGCCCTCGAGGGAGATCACGAGACCGGAGTCGCTTCGGCCCTGGCGACGTCCCTGGACCGAACCCTAACCCTAGCTAAGGCTCTCTCCCCAAGAGGACCCAATGCCAACGTCTGACAACACCACGCGCCTGGCGTCCGGAAGAGGTGCAGGCTGACTCGGCATGGAACCTGGAAGCTCACCATGCCGAATCCCAGGCCCGGCTGCAGCTGCCGAGAGGATTCCGGAGGCCTCCTCGACCAGGGGCCCAATCACGTGTGTGGCCTTGGCAGCCAAAGACGGATCCTGACCGGCAGCCTCCCCTGTGCCCTCAACTCAGCCCTTCGGGGAGACCACTGCCCTGCTGTGGGTTCGGCGCCTGGAGCCTCCTGGGACCTAACCCTAACCCTAACCGTACCCCGAACAGGGACCCTCCACCGCAACCTAAGCCTGCCTCGAACCCTAACCCTGCAAGTGAGCCGCCTTCTGGCATGGGCCCTCACTTCAGCCCTCGAGGGAGATCACGAGACTGGAGTCGATTCAGCCCTGGGGACGTCCCTGGACCCAACCCTAACCCTAGCTAAGGCTCCCTCCCCATGGGGACCCAATGCCAACGTCTGACAACACCACGCGCCTGGGGTCCAGAAGCGGTGCAGGCTGACTCGGCATGGAACCTGGAAGCTCACCATGTGGTTTCCCAGCCTGTCTGCAGCTGAGCGAGAGGATTCCGGAGGCGTCCTCGAACAGGGGCCGATCGACGTCTGTGGCCTTGGCAGCCAAAGCCGGATCCTGCCCGGCACCGTCCCTCGTGTCCTCAACTCAGCCCTTCGGGGAGACCACTGCCCTGCTGTGGGTTCGGCGCCTGGAGCCTCCTGGGACCTAACCCTAACCCTAACCCTACACCGAACTGGGACCCTCCACCGAAACCTAAGCCGGCCTCGAACCCTAAGCCTGCACTTGAGCCGCCTTGCTGCATGGGCCCTCACTTCAGCCCTCGAGGGAGATCACGAGACCGGAGTCGCTTCGGCCCTGGCGACGTCCCTGGACCGAACCCTAACCCTAGCTAAGGCTCTCTCCCCAAGAGGACCCAATGCCAACGTCTGACAACACCACGCGCCTGGCGTCCGGAAGAGGTGCAGGCTGACTCGGCATGGAACCTGGAAGCTCACCATGTGGTTTCCCAGCCTGTCTGCAGCTGAGCGAGAGGATTCCGGAGGCGTCCTCGAACAGGGGCCGATCGACGTCTGTGGCCTTGGCAGCCAAAGCCGGATCCTGCCCGGCACCGTCCCTCGTGTCCTCAACTCAGCCCTTCGGGGAGACCACTGCCCTGCTGTGGGTTCGGCGCCTGGAGCCTCCTGGGGCCTAACCCTAACCCTAACCCTACACCGAACTGGGACCCTCCACCGAAACCTAAGCCGGCCTCGAACCCTAAGCCTGCACTTGAGCCGCCTTGCTTCATGGGCCCTCACTTCAGCCCTCGAGGGAGATCAAGAGACCGGAGTCGCTTCGGCCCTGGCGACGTCCCTGGACCGAACCCTAACCCTAGCTAAGGCTCTCTCCCCAAGAGGACCCAATGCCAACGTCTGACAACACCACGCGCCTGGCGTCCGGAAGAGGTGCAGGCTGTCTCGGCATGGAACCTGGAAGCTCACCATCCCGAATCCCAGGCCCGGCTGCAGCTGCCGAGAGGATTCCGGTGGCCTCCTCGACCAGGGGCCCAATCACGTGTGTGGCCTTGGCAGCCAAAGACGGATCCTGACCGGCAGCCTCCCCTGTGCCCTCAACTCAGCCCTTCGGGGAGACCACTGCCCTGCTGTGGGTTCGGCGCCTGGAGCCTCCTGGGACCTAACCCTAACCCTAACCGTACCCCGAACAGGGACCCTCCACCGCAACCTAAGCCTGCCTCGAACCCTAACCCTGCAAGTGAGCCGCCTTCTGGCATGGGCCCTCACTTCAGCCCTCGAGGGAGATCACGAGACTGGAGTCGATTCAGCCCTGGCGACGTCCCTGGACCCAACCCTAACCCTAGCTAAGGCTCCCTCCCCATGGGGACCCAATGCCAACGTCTGACAACACCACGCGCCTGGGGTCCAGAAGCGGTGCAGGCTGACTCGGCATGGAACCTGGAAGCTCACCATGTGGTTTCCCAGCGTGTCTGCAGCTGAGCGAGAGGATTCCGGAGGCGTCCTCGAACAGGGGCCGATCGACGTCTGTGGCCTTGGCAGCCAAAGCCGGATCCTGACCGGCACCGTCCCTCGTGTCCTCAACTCAGCCCTTCGGGGAGACCACTGCCCTGCTGTGGGTTCGGCGCCTGGAGCCTCCTGGGACCTAACCCTAACCCTAACCCTACACCGAACTGGGACCCTCCACCGAAACCTAAGCCGGCCTCGAACCCTAAGCCTGCACTTGAGCCGCCTTGCTGCATGGGCCCTCACTTCAGCCCTCGAGGGAGATCACGAGACCGGAGTCGCTTCGGCCCTGGCGACGTCCCTGGACCGAACCCTAACCCTAGCTAAGGCTCTCTCCCCAAGAGGACCCAATGCCAACGTCTGACAACACCACGCGCCTGGCGTCCGGAAGAGGTGCAGGCTGACTCGGCATGGAACCTGGAAGCTCACCATGCCGAATCCCAGGCCCGGCGGCAGCTGCCGAGAGGATTCCGGAGGCCTCCTCGACCAGGGGCCCAATCACGTGTGTGGCCTTGGCAGCCAAAGACGGATCCTGACCGGCAGCCTCCCCTGTGCCCTCAACTCAGCCCTTCGGGGAGACCACTGCCCTGCTGTGGGTTCGGCGCCTGGAGCCTCCTGGGACCTAACCCTAACCCTAACCGTACCCCGAACAGGGACCCTCCACCGCAACCTAAGCCTGCCTCGAACCCTAACCCTGCAAGTGAGCCGCCTTCTGGCATGGGCCCTCACTTCAGCCCTCGAGGGAGATCACGAGACTGGAGTCGATTCAGCCCTGGCGACGTCCCTGGACCCAACCCTAACCCTAGCTAAGGCTCCCTCCCCATGGGGACCCAATGCCAACGTCTGACAACACCACGCGCCTGGGGTCCAGAAGCGGTGCAGGCTGACTCGGCATGGAACCTGGAAGCTCACCATGTGGTTTCCCAGCCTGTCTGCAGCTGAGCGAGAGGATTCCGGAGGCGTCCTCGAACAGGGGCCGATCGACGTCTGTGGCCTTGGCAGCCAAAGCCGGATCCTGCCCGGCACCGTCCCTCGTGTCCTCAACTCAGCCCTTCGGGGAGACCACTGCCCTGCTGTGGGTTCGGCGCCTGGAGCCTCCTGGGGCCTAACCCTAACCCTAACCCTACACCGAACTGGGACCCTCCACCGAAACCTAAGCCGGCCTCGAACCCTAAGCCTGCACTTGAGCCGCCTTGCTGCATGGGCCCTCACTTCAGCCCTCGAGGGAGATCACGAGACCGGAGTCGCTTCGGCCCTGGCGACGTCCCTGGACCGAACCCTAACCCTAGCTAAGGCTCTCTCCCCAAGAGGACCCAATGCCAACGTCTGACAACACCACGCGCCTGGCGTCCGGAAGAGGTGCAGGCTGACTCGGCATGGAACCTGGAAGCTCACCATGCCGAATCCCAGGCCCGGCGGCAGCTGCCGAGAGGATTCCGGAGGCCTCCTCGACCAGGGGCCCAATCACGTGTGTGGCCTTGGCAGCCAAAGACGGATCCTGACCGGCAGCCTCCCCTGTGCCCTCAACTCAGCCCTTCGGGGAGACCACTGCCCTGCTGTGGGTTCGGCGCCTGGAGCCTCCTGGGACCTAACCCTAACCCTAACCGTACCCCGAACAGGGACCCTCCACCGCAACCTAAGCCTGCCTCGAACCCTAACCCTGCAAGTGAGCCGCCTTCTGGCATGGGCCCTCACTTCAGCCCTCGAGGGAGATCACGAGACTGGAGTCGATTCAGCCCTGGCGACGTCCCTGGACCCAACCCTAACCCTAGCTAAGGCTCCCTCCCCATGGGGACCCAATGCCAACGTCTGACAACACCACGCGCCTGGGGTCCAGAAGCGGTGCAGGCTGACTCGGCATGGAACCTGGAAGCTCACCATGTGGTTTCCCAGCCTGTCTGCAGCTGAGCGAGAGGATTCCGGAGGCGTCCTCGAACAGGGGCCGATCGACGTCTGTGGCCTTGGCAGCCAAAGCCGGATCCTGACCGGCACCGTCCCTCGTGTCCTCAACTCAGCCCTTCGGGGAGACCACTGCCCTGCTGTGGGTTCGGCGCCTGGAGCCTCCTGGGACCTAACCCTAACCCTAACCCTACACCGAACTGGGACCCTCCACCGAAACCTAAGCCGGCCTCGAACCCTAAGCCTGCACTTGAGCCGCCTTGCTGCATGGGCCCTCACTTCAGCCCTCGAGGGAGATCACGAGACCGGAGTCGCTTCGGCCCTGGCGACGTCCCTGGACCGAACCCTAACCCTAGCTAAGGCTCTCTCCCCAAGAGGACCCAATGCCAACGTCTGACAACACCACGCGCCTGGCGTCCGGAAGAGGTGCAGGCTGACTCGGCATGGAACCTGGAAGCTCACCATGCCGAATCCCAGGCCCGGCGGCAGCTGCCGAGAGGATTCCGGAGGCCTCCTCGACCAGGGGCCCAATCACGTGTGTGGCCTTGGCAGCCAAAGACGGATCCTGACCGGCAGCCTCCCCTGTGCCCTCAACTCAGCCCTTCGGGGAGACCACTGCCCTGCTGTGGGTTCGGCGCCTGGAGCCTCCTGGGACCTAACCCTAACCCTAACCGTACCCCGAACAGGGACCCTCCACCGCAACCTAAGCCTGCCTCGAACCCTAACCCTGCAAGTGAGCCGCCTTCTGGCATGGGCCCTCACTTCAGCCCTCGAGGGAGATCACGAGACTGGAGTCGATTCAGCCCTGGCGACGTCCCTGGACCCAACCCTAACCCTAGCTAAGGCTCCCTCCCCATGGGGACCCAATGCCAACGTCTGACAACACCACGCGCCTGGGGTCCAGAAGCGGTGCAGGCTGACTCGGCATGGAACCTGGAAGCTCACCATGTGGTTTCCCAGCCTGTCTGCAGCTGAGCGAGAGGATTCCGGAGGCGTCCTCGAACAGGGGCCGATCGACGTCTGTGGCCTTGGCAGCCAAAGCCGGATCCTGCCCGGCACCGTCCCTCGTGTCCTCAACTCAGCCCTTCGGGGAGACCACTGCCCTGCTGTGGGTTCGGCGCCTGGAGCCTCCTGGGACCTAACCCTAACCCTAACCCTACACCGAACTGGGACCCTCCACCGAAACCTAAGCCGGCCTCGAACCCTAAGCCTGCACTTGAGCCGCCTTGCTGCATGGGCCCTCACTTCAGCCCTCGAGGGAGATCACGAGACCGGAGTCGCTTCGGCCCTGGCGACGTCCCTGGACCGAACCCTAACCCTAGCTAAGGCTCTCTCCCCAAGAGGACCCAATGCCAACGTCTGACAACACCACGCGCCTGGCGTCCGGAAGAGGTGCAGGCTGACTCGGCATGGAACCTGGAAGCTCACCATGCCGAATCCCAGGCCCGGCGGCAGCTGCCGAGAGGATTCCGGAGGCCTCCTCGACCAGGGGCCCAATCACGTGTGTGGCCTTGGCAGCCAAAGACGGATCCTGACCGGCAGCCTCCCCTGTGCCCTCAACTCAGCCCTTCGGGGAGACCACTGCCCTGCTGTGGGTTCGGCGCCTGGAGCCTCCTGGGACCTAACCCTAACCCTAACCGTACCCCGAACAGGGACCCTCCACCGCAACCTAAGCCTGCCTCGAACCCTAACCCTGCAAGTGAGCCGCCTTCTGGCATGGGCCCTCACTTCAGCCCTCGAGGGAGATCACGAGACTGGAGTCGATTCAGCCCTGGCGACGTCCCTGGACCCAACCCTAACCCTAGCTAAGGCTCCCTCCCCATGGGGACCCAATGCCAACGTCTGACAACACCACGCGCCTGGGGTCCAGAAGCGGTGCAGGCTGACTCGGCATGGAACCTGGAAGCTCACCATGTGGTTTCCCAGCCTGTCTGCAGCTGAGCGAGAGGATTCCGGAGGCGTCCTCGAACAGGGGCCGATCGACGTCTGTGGCCTTGGCAGCCAAAGCCGGATCCTGACCGGCACCGTCCCTCGTGTCCTCAACTCAGCCCTTCGGGGAGACCACTGCCCTGCTGTGGGTTCGGCGCCTGGAGCCTCCTGGGACCTAACCCTAACCCTAACCCTACACCGAACTGGGACCCTCCACCGAAACCTAAGCCGGCCTCGAACCCTAAGCCTGCACTTGAGCCGCCTTGCTGCATGGGCCCTCACTTCAGCCCTCGAGGGAGATCACGAGACCGGAGTCGCTTCGGCCCTGGCGACGTCCCTGGACCGAACCCTAACCCTAGCTAAGGCTCTCTCCCCAAGAGGACCCAATGCCAACGTCTGACAACACCACGCGCCTGGCGTCCGGAAGAGGTGCAGGCTGACTCGGCATGGAACCTGGAAGCTCACCATGCCGAATCCCAGGCCCGGCGGCAGCTGCCGAGAGGATTCCGGAGGCCTCCTCGACCAGGGGCCCAATCACGTGTGTGGCCTTGGCAGCCAAAGACGGATCCTGACCGGCAGCCTCCCCTGTGCCCTCAACTCAGCCCTTCGGGGAGACCACTGCCCTGCTGTGGGTTCGGCGCCTGGAGCCTCCTGGGACCTAACCCTAACCCTAACCGTACCCCGAACAGGGACCCTCCACCGCAACCTAAGCCTGCCTCGAACCCTAACCCTGCAAGTGAGCCGCCTTCTGGCATGGGCCCTCACTTCAGCCCTCGAGGGAGATCACGAGACTGGAGTCGATTCAGCCCTGGCGACGTCCCTGGACCCAACCCTAACCTAGCTAAGGCTCCCTCCCCATGGGGACCCAATGCCAACGTCTGACAACACCACGCGCCTGGGGTCCAGAAGCGGTGCAGGCTGACTCGGCATGGAACCTGGAAGCTCACCATGTGGTTTCCCAGCGTGTCTGCAGCTGAGCGAGAGGATTCCGGAGGCGTCCTCGAACAGGGGCCGATCGACGTCTGTGGCCTTGGCAGCCAAAGCCGGATCCTGCCCGGCACCGTCCCTCGTGTCCTCAACTCAGCCCTTCGGGGAGACCACTGCCCTGCTGTGGGTTCGGCGCCTGGAGCCTCCTGGGACCTAACCCTAACCCTAACCCTACACCGAACTGGGACCCTCCACCGAAACCTAAGCCGGCCTCCAACCCTAAGCCTGCACTTGAGCCGCCTTGCTGCATGGGCCCTCACTTCAGCCCTCGAGGGAGATCACGAGACCGGAGTCGCTTCGGCCCTGGCGACGTCCCTGGACCGAACCCTAACCCTAGCTAAGGCTCTCTCCCCAAGAGGACCCAATGCCAACGTCTGACAACACCACGCGCCTGGCGTCCGGAAGAGGTGCAGGCTGACTCGGCATGGAACCTGGAAGCTCACCATGCCGAATCCCAGGCCCGGCGGCAGCTGCCGAGAGGATTCCGGAGGCCTCCTCGACCAGGGGCCCAATCACGTGTGTGGCCTTGGCAGCCAAAGACGGATCCTGACCGGCAGCCTCCCCTGTGCCCTCAACTCAGCCCTTCGGGGAGACCACTGCCCTGCTGTGGGTTCGGCGCCTGGAGCCTCCTGGGACCTAACCCTAACCCTAACCGTACCCCGAACAGGGACCCTCCACCGCAACCTAAGCCTGCCTCGAACCCTAACCCTGCAAGTGAGCCGCCTTCTGGCATGGGCCCTCACTTCAGCCCTCGAGGGAGATCACGAGACTGGAGTCGATTCAGCCCTGGCGACGTCCCTGGACCCAACCCTAACCCTAGCTAAGGCTCCCTCCCCATGGGGACCCAATGCCAACGTCTGACAACACCACGCGCCTGGGGTCGAGAAGCGGTGCAGGCTGACTCGGCATGGAACCTGGAAGCTCACCATGTGGTTTCCCAGCCTGTCTGCAGCTGAGCGAGAGGATTCCGGAGGCGTCCTCGAACAGGGGCCGATCGACGTCTGTGGCCTTGGCAGCCAAAGCCGGATCCTGCCCGGCACCGTCCCTCGTGTCCTCAACTCAGCCCTTCGGGGAGACCACTGCCCTGCTGTGGGTTCGGCGCCTGGAGCCTCCTGGGGCCTAACCCTAACCCTAACCCTACACCGAACTGGGACCCTCCACCGAAACCTAAGCCGGCCTCGAACCCTAAGCCTGCACTTGAGCCGCCTTGCTGCATGGGCCCTCACTTCAGCCCTCGAGGGAGATCACGAGACCGGAGTCGCTTCGGCCCTGGCGACGTCCCTGGACCGAACCCTAACCCTAGCTAAGGCTCTCTCCCCAAGAGGACCCAATGCCAACGTCTGACAACACCACGCGCCTGGCGTCCGGAAGAGGTGCAGGCTGACTCGGCATGGAACCTGGAAGCTCACCATGCCGAATCCCAGGCCCGGCGGCAGCTGCCGAGAGGATTCCGGAGGCCTCCTCGACCAGGGGCCCAATCACGTGTGTGGCCTTGGCAGCCAAAGACGGATCCTGACCGGCAGCCTCCCCTGTGCCCTCAACTCAGCCCTTCGGGGAGACCACTGCCCTGCTGTGGGTTCGGCGCCTGGAGCCTCCTGGGACCTAACCCTAACCCTAACCGTACCCCGAACAGGGACCCTCCACCGCAACCTAAGCCTGCCTCGAACCCTAACCCTGCAAGTGAGCCGCCTTCTGGCATGGGCCCTCACTTCAGCCCTCGAGGGAGATCACGAGACTGGAGTCGATTCAGCCCTGGCGACGTCCCTGGACCCAACCCTAACCCTAGCTAAGGCTCCCTCCCCATGGGGACCCAATGCCAACGTCTGACAACACCACGCGCCTGGGGTCCAGAAGCGGTGCAGGCTGACTCGGCATGGAACCTGGAAGCTCACCATGTGGTTTCCCAGCGTGTCTGCAGCTGAGCGAGAGGATTCCGGAGGCGTCCTCGAACAGGGGCCGATCGACGTCTGTGGCCTTGGCAGCCAAAGCCGGATCCTGACCGGCACCGTCCCTCGTGTCCTCAACTCAGCCCTTCGGGGAGACCACTGCCCTGCTGTGGGTTCGGCGCCTGGAGCCTCCTGGGGCCTAACCCTAACCCTAACCCTACACCGAACTGGGACCCTCCACCGAAACCTAAGCCGGCCTCGAACCCTAAGCCTGCACTTGAGCCGCCTTGCTGCATGGGCCCTCACTTCAGCCCTCGAGGGAGATCACGAGACCGGAGTCGCTTCGGCCCTGGCGACGTCCCTGGACCGAACCCTAACCCTAGCTAAGGCTCTCTCCCCAAGAGGACCCAATGCCAACGTCTGACAACACCACGCGCCTGGCGTCCGGAAGAGGTGCAGGCTGACTCGGCATGGAACCTGGAAGCTCACCATGCCGAATCCCAGGCCCGGCGGCAGCTGCCGAGAGGATTCCGGAGGCCTCCTCGACCAGGGGCCCAATCACGTGTGTGGCCTTGGCAGCCAAAGACGGATCCTGACCGGCAGCCTCCCCTGTGCCCTCAACTCAGCCCTTCGGGGAGACCACTGCCCTGCTGTGGGTTCGGCGCCTGGAGCCTCCTGGGACCTAACCCTAACCCTAACCGTACCCCGAACAGGGACCCTCCACCGCAACCTAAGCCTGCCTCGAACCCTAACCCTGCAAGTGAGCCGCCTTCTGGCATGGGCCCTCACTTCAGCCCTCGAGGGAGATCACGAGACTGGAGTCGATTCAGCCCTGGCGACGTCCCTGGACCCAACCCTAACCCTAGCTAAGGCTCCCTCCCCATGGGGACCCAATGCCAACGTCTGACAACACCACGCGCCTGGGGTCGAGAAGCGGTGCAGGCTGACTCGGCATGGAACCTGGAAGCTCACCATGTGGTTTCCCAGCCTGTCTGCAGCTGAGCGAGAGGATTCCGGAGGCGTCCTCGAACAGGGGCCGATCGACGTCTGTGGCCTTGGCAGCCAAAGCCGGATCCTGCCCGGCACCGTCCCTCGTGTCCTCAACTCAGCCCTTCGGGGAGACCACTGCCCTGCTGTGGGTTCGGCGCCTGGAGCCTCCTGGGACCTAACCCTAACCCTAACCCTACACCGAACTGGGACCCTCCACCGAAACCTAAGCCGGCCTCGAACCCTAAGCCTGCACTTGAGCCGCCTTGCTGCATGGGCCCTCACTTCAGCCCTCGAGGGAGATCACGAGACCGGAGTCGCTTCGGCCCTGGCGACGTCCCTGGACCGAACCCTAACCCTAGCTAAGGCTCTCTCCCCAAGAGGACCCAATGCCAACGTCTGACAACACCACGCGCCTGGCGTCCGGAAGAGGTGCAGGCTGACTCGGCATGGAACCTGGAAGCTCACCATGCCGAATCCCAGGCCCGGCGGCAGCTGCCGAGAGGATTCCGGAGGCCTCCTCGACCAGGGGCCCAATCACGTGTGTGGCCTTGGCAGCCAAAGACGGATCCTGACCGGCAGCCTCCCCTGTGCCCTCAACTCAGCCCTTCGGGGAGACCACTGCCCTGCTGTGGGTTCGGCGCCTGGAGCCTCCTGGGACCTAACCCTAACCCTAACCGTACCCCGAACAGGGACCCTCCACCGCAACCTAAGCCTGCCTCGAACCCTAACCCTGCAAGTGAGCCGCCTTCTGGCATGGGCCCTCACTTCAGCCCTCGAGGGAGATCACGAGACTGGAGTCGATTCAGCCCTGGCGACGTCCCTGGACCCAACCCTAACCCTAGCTAAGGCTCCCTCCCCATGGGGACCCAATGCCAACGTCTGACAACACCACGCGCCTGGGGTCCAGAAGCGGTGCAGGCTGACTCGGCATGGAACCTGGAAGCTCACCATGTGGTTTCCCAGCGTGTCTGCAGCTGAGCGAGAGGATTCCGGAGGCGTCCTCGAACAGGGGCCGATCGACGTCTGTGGCCTTGGCAGCCAAAGCCGGATCCTGACCGGCACCGTCCCTCGTGTCCTCAACTCAGCCCTTCGGGGAGACCACTGCCCTGCTGTGGGTTCGGCGCCTGGAGCCTCCTGGGGCCTAACCCTAACCCTAACCCTACACCGAACTGGGACCCTCCACCGAAACCTAAGCCGGCCTCGAACCCTAAGCCTGCACTTGAGCCGCCTTGCTGCATGGGCCCTCACTTCAGCCCTCGAGGGAGATCACGAGACCGGAGTCGCTTCGGCCCTGGCGACGTCCCTGGACCGAACCCTAACCCTAGCTAAGGCTCTCTCCCCAAGAGGACCCAATGCCAACGTCTGACAACACCACGCGCCTGGCGTCCGGAAGAGGTGCAGGCTGACTCGGCATGGAACCTGGAAGCTCACCATGCCGAATCCCAGGCCCGGCGGCAGCTGCCGAGAGGATTCCGGAGGCCTCCTCGACCAGGGGCCCAATCACGTGTGTGGCCTTGGCAGCCAAAGACGGATCCTGACCGGCAGCCTCCCCTGTGCCCTCAACTCAGCCCTTCGGGGAGACCACTGCCCTGCTGTGGGTTCGGCGCCTGGAGCCTCCTGGGACCTAACCCTAACCCTAACCGTACCCCGAACAGGGACCCTCCACCGCAACCTAAGCCTGCCTCGAACCCTAACCCTGCAAGTGAGCCGCCTTCTGGCATGGGCCCTCACTTCAGCCCTCGAGGGAGATCACGAGACTGGAGTCGATTCAGCCCTGGCGACGTCCCTGGACCCAACCCTAACCCTAGCTAAGGCTCCCTCCCCATGGGGACCCAATGCCAACGTCTGACAACACCACGCGCCTGGGGTCGAGAAGCGGTGCAGGCTGACTCGGCATGGAACCTGGAAGCTCACCATGTGGTTTCCCAGCCTGTCTGCAGCTGAGCGAGAGGATTCCGGAGGCGTCCTCGAACAGGGGCCGATCGACGTCTGTGGCCTTGGCAGCCAAAGCCGGATCCTGCCCGGCACCGTCCCTCGTGTCCTCAACTCAGCCCTTCGGGGAGACCACTGCCCTGCTGTGGGTTCGGCGCCTGGAGCCTCCTGGGACCTAACCCTAACCCTAACCGTACCCCGAACAGGGACCCTCCACCGCAACCTAAGCCTGCCTCGAACCCTAACCCTGCAAGTGAGCCGCCTTCTGGCATGGGCCCTCACTTCAGCCCTCGAGGGAGATCACGAGACTGGAGTCGATTCAGCCCTGGCGACGTCCCTGGACCCAACCCTAACCCTAGCTAAGGCTCCCTCCCCATGGGGACCCAATGCCAACGTCTGACAACACCACGCGCCTGGGGTCCAGAAGCGGTGCAGGCTGACTCGGCATGGAACCTGGAAGCTCACCATGTGGTTTCCCAGCGTGTCTGCAGCTGAGCGAGAGGATTCCGGAGGCGTCCTCGAACAGGGGCCGATCGACGTCTGTGGCCTTGGCAGCCAAAGCCGGATCCTGCCCGGCACCGTCCCTCGTGTCCTCAACTCAGCCCTTCGGGGAGACCACTGCCCTGCTGTGGGTTCGGCGCCTGGAGCCTCCTGGGGCCTAACCCTAACCCTAACCCTACACCGAACTGGGACCCTCCACCGAAACCTAAGCCGGCCTCGAACCCTAAGCCTGCACTTGAGCCGCCTTGCTGCATGGGCCCTCACTTCAGCCCTCGAGGGAGATCACGAGACCGGAGTCGCTTCGGCCCTGGCGACGTCCCTGGACCGAACCCTAACCCTAGCTAAGGCTCTCTCCCCAAGAGGACCCAATGCCAACGTCTGACAACACCACGCGCCTGGCGTCCGGAAGAGGTGCAGGCTGACTCGGCATGGAACCTGGAAGCTCACCATGCCGAATCCCAGGCCCGGCGGCAGCTGCCGAGAGGATTCCGGAGGCCTCCTCGACCAGGGGCCCAATCACGTGTGTGGCCTTGGCAGCCAAAGACGGATCCTGACCGGCAGCCTCCCCTGTGCCCTCAACTCAGCCCTTCGGGGAGACCACTGCCCTGCTGTGGGTTCGGCGCCTGGAGCCTCCTGGGACCTAACCCTAACCCTAACCGTACCCCGAACAGGGACCCTCCACCGCAACCTAAGCCTGCCTCGAACCCTAACCCTGCAAGTGAGCCGCCTTCTGGCATGGGCCCTCACTTCAGCCCTCGAGGGAGATCACGAGACTGGAGTCGATTCAGCCCTGGCGACGTCCCTGGACCCAACCCTAACCCTAGCTAAGGCTCCCTCCCCATGGGGACCCAATGCCAACGTCTGACAACACCACGCGCCTGGGGTCCAGAAGCGGTGCAGGCTGACTCGGCATGGAACCTGGAAGCTCACCATGTGGTTTCCCAGCCTGTCTGCAGCTGAGCGAGAGGATTCCGGAGGCGTCCTCGAACAGGGGCCGATCGACGTCTGTGGCCTTGGCAGCCAAAGCCGGATCCTGACCGGCACCGTCCCTCGTGTCCTCAACTCAGCCCTTCGGGGAGACCACTGCCCTGCTGTGGGTTCGGCGCCTGGAGCCTCCTGGGGCCTAACCCTAACCCTAACCCTACACCGAACTGGGACCCTCCACCGAAACCTAAGCCGGCCTCGAACCCTAAGCCTGCACTTGAGCCGCCTTGCTGCATGGGCCCTCACTTCAGCCCTCGAGGGAGATCACGAGACCGGAGTCGCTTCGGCCCTGGCGACGTCCCTGGACCGAACCCTAACCCTAGCTAAGGCTCTCTCCCCAAGAGGACCCAATGCCAACGTCTGACAACACCACGCGCCTGGCGTCCGGAAGAGGTGCAGGCTGACTCGGCATGGAACCTGGAAGCTCACCATGCCGAATCCCAGGCCCGGCGGCAGCTGCCGAGAGGATTCCGGAGGCCTCCTCGACCAGGGGCCCAATCACGTGTGTGGCCTTGGCAGCCAAAGACGGATCCTGACCGGCAGCCTCCCCTGTGCCCTCAACTCAGCCCTTCGGGGAGACCACTGCCCTGCTGTGGGTTCGGCGCCTGGAGCCTCCTGGGACCTAACCCTAACCCTAACCGTACCCCGAACAGGGACCCTCCACCGCAACCTAAGCCTGCCTCGAACCCTAACCCTGCAAGTGAGCCGCCTTCTGGCATGGGCCCTCACTTCAGCCCTCGAGGGAGATCACGAGACTGGAGTCGATTCAGCCCTGGCGACGTCCCTGGACCCAACCCTAACCCTAGCTAAGGCTCCCTCCCCATGGGGACCCAATGCCAACGTCTGACAACACCACCCGCCTGGGGTCGAGAAGCGGTGCAGGCTGACTCGGCATGGAACCTGGAAGCTCACCATGTGGTTTCCCAGCCTGTCTGCAGCTGAGCGAGAGGATTCCGGAGGCGTCCTCGAACAGGGGCCGATCGACGTCTGTGGCCTTGGCAGCCAAAGCCGGATCCTGCCCGGCACCGTCCCTCGTGTCCTCAACTCAGCCCTTCGGGGAGACCACTGCCCTGCTGTGGGTTCGGCGCCTGGAGCCTCCTGGGACCTAACCCTAACCCTAACCCTACACCGAACTGGGACCCTCCACCGAAACCTAAGCCGGCCTCGAACCCTAAGCCTGCACTTGAGCCGCCTTGCTGCATGGGCCCTCACTTCAGCCCTCGAGGGAGATCACGAGACCGGAGTCGCTTCGGCCCTGGCGACGTCCCTGGACCGAACCCTAACCCTAGCTAAGGCTCTCTCCCCAAGAGGACCCAATGCCAACGTCTGACAACACCACGCGCCTGGCGTCCGGAAGAGGTGCAGGCTGACTCGGCATGGAACCTGGAAGCTCACCATGCCGAATCCCAGGCCCGGCGGCAGCTGCCGAGAGGATTCCGGAGGCCTCCTCGACCAGGGGCCCAATCACGTGTGTGGCCTTGGCAGCCAAAGACGGATCCTGACCGGCAGCCTCCCCTGTGCCCTCAACTCAGCCCTTCGGGGAGACCACTGCCCTGCTGTGGGTTCGGCGCCTGGAGCCTCCTGGGACCTAACCCTAACCCTAACCGTACCCCGAACAGGGACCCTCCACCGCAACCTAAGCCTGCCTCGAACCCTAACCCTGCAAGTGAGCCGCCTTCTGGCATGGGCCCTCACTTCAGCCCTCGAGGGAGATCACGAGACTGGAGTCGATTCAGCCCTGGCGACGTCCCTGGACCCAACCCTAACCCTAGCTAAGGCTCCCTCCCCATGGGGACCCAATGCCAACGTCTGACAACACCACGCGCCTGGGGTCCAGAAGCGGTGCAGGCTGACTCGGCATGGAACCTGGAAGCTCACCATGTGGTTTCCCAGCGTGTCTGCAGCTGAGCGAGAGGATTCCGGAGGCGTCCTCGAACAGGGGCCGATCGACGTCTGTGGCCTTGGCAGCCAAAGCCGGATCCTGACCGGCACCGTCCCTCGTGTCCTCAACTCAGCCCTTCGGGGAGACCACTGCCCTGCTGTGGGTTCGGCGCCTGGAGCCTCCTGGGGCCTAACCCTAACCCTAACCCTACACCGAACTGGGACCCTCCACCGAAACCTAAGCCGGCCTCGAACCCTAAGCCTGCACTTGAGCCGCCTTGCTGCATGGGCCCTCACTTCAGCCCTCGAGGGAGATCACGAGACCGGAGTCGCTTCGGCCCTGGCGACGTCCCTGGACCGAACCCTAACCCTAGCTAAGGCTCTCTCCCCAAGAGGACCCAATGCCAACGTCTGACAACACCACGCGCCTGGCGTCCGGAAGAGGTGCAGGCTGACTCGGCATGGAACCTGGAAGCTCACCATGCCGAATCCCAGGCCCGGCGGCAGCTGCCGAGAGGATTCCGGAGGCCTCCTCGACCAGGGGCCCAATCACGTGTGTGGCCTTGGCAGCCAAAGACGGATCCTGACCGGCAGCCTCCCCTGTGCCCTCAACTCAGCCCTTCGGGGAGACCACTGCCCTGCTGTGGGTTCGGCGCCTGGAGCCTCCTGGGACCTAACCCTAACCCTAACCGTACCCCGAACAGGGACCCTCCACCGCAACCTAAGCCTGCCTCGAACCCTAACCCTGCAAGTGAGCCGCCTTCTGGCATGGGCCCTCACTTCAGCCCTCGAGGGAGATCACGAGACTGGAGTCGATTCAGCCCTGGCGACGTCCCTGGACCCAACCCTAACCCTAGCTAAGGCTCCCTCCCCATGGGGACCCAATGCCAACGTCTGACAACACCACGCGCCTGGGGTCCAGAAGCGGTGCAGGCTGACTCGGCATGGAACCTGGAAGCTCACCATGTGGTTTCCCAGCCTGTCTGCAGCTGAGCGAGAGGATTCCGGAGGCGTCCTCGAACAGGGGCCGATCGACGTCTGTGGCCTTGGCAGCCAAAGCCGGATCCTGACCGGCACCGTCCCTCGTGTCCTCAACTCAGCCCTTCGGGGAGACCACTGCCCTGCTGTGGGTTCGGCGCCTGGAGCCTCCTGGGACCTAACCCTAACCCTAACCCTACACCGAACTGGGACCCTCCACCGAAACCTAAGCCGGCCTCGAACCCTAAGCCTGCACTTGAGCCGCCTTGCTGCATGGGCCCTCACTTCAGCCCTCGAGGGAGATCACGAGACCGGAGTCGCTTCGGCCCTGGCGACGTCCCTGGACCGAACCCTAACCCTAGCTAAGGCTCTCTCCCCAAGAGGACCCAATGCCAACGTCTGACAACACCACGCGCCTGGCGTCCGGAAGAGGTGCAGGCTGACTCGGCATGGAACCTGGAAGCTCACCATGCCGAATCCCAGGCCCGGCGGCAGCTGCCGAGAGGATTCCGGAGGCCTCCTCGACCAGGGGCCCAATCACGTGTGTGGCCTTGGCAGCCAAAGACGGATCCTGACCGGCAGCCTCCCCTGTGCCCTCAACTCAGCCCTTCGGGGAGACCACTGCCCTGCTGTGGGTTCGGCGCCTGGAGCCTCCTGGGACCTAACCCTAACCCTAACCGTACCCCGAACAGGGACCCTCCACCGCAACCTAAGCCTGCCTCGAACCCTAACCCTGCAAGTGAGCCGCCTTCTGGCATGGGCCCTCACTTCAGCCCTCGAGGGAGATCACGAGACTGGAGTCGATTCAGCCCTGGCGACGTCCCTGGACCCAACCCTAACCCTAGCTAAGGCTCCCTCCCCATGGGGACCCAATGCCAACGTCTGACAACACCACGCGCCTGGGGTCCAGAAGCGGTGCAGGCTGACTCGGCATGGAACCTGGAAGCTCACCATGTGGTTTCCCAGCCTGTCTGCAGCTGAGCGAGAGGATTCCGGAGGCGTCCTCGAACAGGGGCCGATCGACGTCTGTGGCCTTGGCAGCCAAAGCCGGATCCTGACCGGCACCGTCCCTCGTGTCCTCAACTCAGCCCTTCGGGGAGACCACTGCCCTGCTGTGGGTTCGGCGCCTGGAGCCTCCTGGGACCTAACCCTAACCCTAACCCTACACCGAACTGGGACCCTCCACCGAAACCTAAGCCGGCCTCGAACCCTAAGCCTGCACTTGAGCCGCCTTGCTGCATGGGCCCTCACTTCAGCCCTCGAGGGAGATCACGAGACCGGAGTCGCTTCGGCCCTGGCGACGTCCCTGGACCGAACCCTAACCCTAGCTAAGGCTCTCTCCCCAAGAGGACCCAATGCCAACGTCTGACAACACCACGCGCCTGGCGTCCGGAAGAGGTGCAGGCTGACTCGGCATGGAACCTGGAAGCTCACCATGCCGAATCCCAGGCCCGGCGGCAGCTGCCGAGAGGATTCCGGAGGCCTCCTCGACCAGGGGCCCAATCACGTGTGTGGCCTTGGCAGCCAAAGACGGATCCTGACCGGCAGCCTCCCCTGTGCCCTCAACTCAGCCCTTCGGGGAGACCACTGCCCTGCTGTGGGTTCGGCGCCTGGAGCCTCCTGGGACCTAACCCTAACCCTAACCGTACCCCGAACAGGGACCCTCCACCGCAACCTAAGCCTGCCTCGAACCCTAACCCTGCAAGTGAGCCGCCTTCTGGCATGGGCCCTCACTTCAGCCCTCGAGGGAGATCACGAGACTGGAGTCGATTCAGCCCTGGCGACGTCCCTGGACCCAACCCTAACCCTAGCTAAGGCTCCCTCCCCATGGGGACCCAATGCCAACGTCTGACAACACCACGCGCCTGGGGTCCAGAAGCGGTGCAGGCTGACTCGGCATGGAACCTGGAAGCTCACCATGTGGTTTCCCAGCCTGTCTGCAGCTGAGCGAGAGGATTCCGGAGGCGTCCTCGAACAGGGGCCGATCGACGTCTGTGGCCTTGGCAGCCAAAGCCGGATCCTGCCCGGCACCGTCCCTCGTGTCCTCAACTCAGCCCTTCGGGGAGACCACTGCCCTGCTGTAGGTTCGGCGCCTGGAGCCTCCTGGGGCCTAACCCTAACCCTAACCCTACACCGAACTGGGACCCTCCACCGAAACCTAAGCCGGCCTCGAACCCTAAGCCTGCACTTGAGCCGCCTTGCTGCATGGGCCCTCACTTCAGCCCTCGAGGGAGATCACGAGACCGGAGTCGCTTCGGCCCTGGCGACGTCCCTGGACCGAACCCTAACCCTAGCTAAGGCTCTCTCCCCAAGAGGACCCAATGCCAACGTCTGACAACACCACGCGCCTGGCGTCCGGAAGAGGTGCAGGCTGACTCGGCATGGAACCTGGAAGCTCACCATGCCGAATCCCAGGCCCGGCTGCAGCTGCCGAGAGGATTCCGGAGGCCTCCTCGACCAGGGGCCCAATCACGTGTGTGGCCTTGGCAGCCAAAGACGGATCCTGACCGGCAGCCTCCCCTGTGCCCTCAACTCAGCCCTTCGGGGAGACCACTGCCCTGCTGTGGGTTCGGCGCCTGGAGCCTCCTGGGACCTAACCCTAACCCTAACCGTACCCCGAACAGGGACCCTCCACCGCAACCTAAGCCTGCCTCGATCCCTAACCCTGCAAGTGAGCCGCCTTCTGGCATGGGCCCTCACTTCAGCCCTCGAGGGAGATCACGAGACTGGAGTCGATTCAGCCCTGGCGACGTCCCTGGACCCAACCCTAACCCTAGCTAAGGCTCCCTCCCCATGGGGACCCAATGCCAACGTCTGACAACACCACGCGCCTGGGGTCGAGAAGCGGTGCAGGCTGACTCGGCATGGAACCTGGAAGCTCACCATGTGGTTTCCCAGCCTGTCTGCAGCTGAGCGAGAGGATTCCGGAGGCGTCCTCGAACAGGGGCCGATCGACGTCTGTGGCCTTGGCAGCCAAAGCCGGATCCTGACCGGCACCGTCCCTCGTGTCCTCAACTCAGCCCTTCGGGGAGACCACTGCCCTGCTGTGGGTTCGGCGCCTGGAGCCTCCTGGGGCCTAACCCTAACCCTAACCCTACACCGAACTGGGACCCTCCACCGAAACCTAAGCCGGCCTCGAACCCTAAGCCTGCACTTGAGCCGCCTTGCTGCATGGGCCCTCACTTCAGCCCTCGAGGGAGATCACGAGACCGGAGTCGCTTCGGCCCTGGCGACGTCCCTGGACCGAACCCTAACCCTAGCTACGGCTCTCTCCCCAAGAGGACCCAATGCCAACGTCTGACAACACCACGCGCCTGGCGTCCGGAAGAGGTGCAGGCTGACTCGGCATGGAACCTGGAAGCTCACCATGCCGAATCCCAGGCCCGGCTGCAGCTGCCGAGAGGATTCCGGAGGCCTCCTCGACCAGGGGCCCAATCACGTGTGTGGCCTTGGCAGCCAAAGACGGATCCTGACCGGCAGCCTCCCCTGTGCCCTCAACTCAGCCCTTCGGGGAGACCACTGCCCTGCTGTGGGTTCGGCGCCTGGAGCCTCCTGGGACCTAACCCTAACCCTAACCGTACCCCGAACAGGGACCCTCCACCGCAACCTAAGCCTGCCTCGAACCCTAACCCTGCAAGTGAGCCGCCTTCTGGCATGGGCCCTCACTTCAGCCCTCGAGGGAGATCACGAGACTGGAGTCGATTCAGCCCTGGCGACGTCCCTGGACCCAACCCTAACCCTAGCTAAGGCTCCCTCCCCATGGGGACCCAATGCCAACGTCTGACAACACCACGCGCCTGGGGTCCAGAAGCGGTGCAGGCTGACTCGGCATGGAACCTGGAAGCTCACCATGTGGTTTCCCAGCCTGTCTGCAGCTGAGCGAGAGGATTCCGGAGGCGTCCTCGAACAGGGGCCGATCGACGTCTGTGGCCTTGGCAGCCAAAGCCGGATCCTGACCGGCACCGTCCCTCGTGTCCTCAACTCAGCCCTTCGGGGAGACCACTGCCCTGCTGTGGGTTCGGCGCCTGGAGCCTCCTGGGACCTAACCCTAACCCTAACCCTACACCGAACTGGGACCCTCCACCGAAACCTAAGCCGGCCTCGAACCCTAAGCCTGCACTTGAGCCGCCTTGCTGCATGGGCCCTCACTTCAGCCCTCGAGGGAGATCACGAGACCGGAGTCGCTTCGGCCCTGGGGACGTCCCTGGACCAAACCCTAACCCTAGCTAAGGCTCTCTCCCCAAGAGGACCCAATGCCAACGTCTGACAACACCACGCGCCTGGCGTCCGGAAGAGGTGCAGGCTGACTCGGCATGGAACCTGGAAGCTCACCATGCCGAATCCCAGGCCCGGCTGCAGCTGCCGAGAGGATTCCGGAGGCCTCCTCGACCAGGGGCCCAATCACGTGTGTGGCCTTGGCAGCCAAAGACGGATCCTGACCGGCAGCCTCCCCTGTGCCCTCAACTCAGCCCTTCGGGGAGACCACTGCCCTGCTGTGGGTTCGGCGCCTGGAGCCTCCTGGGACCTAACCCTAACCCTAACCGTACCCCGAACAGGGACCCTCCACCGCAACCTAAGCCTGCCTCGATCCCTAACCCTGCAAGTGAGCCGCCTTCTGGCATGGGCCCTCACTTCAGCCCTCGAGGGAGATCACGAGACTGGAGTCGATTCAGCCCTGGCGACGTCCCTGGACCCAACCCTAACCCTAGCTAAGGCTCCCTCCCCATGGGGACCCAATGCCAACGTCTGACAACACCACGCGCCTGGGGTCGAGAAGCGGTGCAGGCTGACTCGGCATGGAACCTGGAAGCTCACCATGTGGTTTCCCAGCCTGTCTGCAGCTGAGCGAGAGGATTCCGGAGGCGTCCTCGAACAGGGGCCGATCGACGTCTGTGGCCTTGGCAGCCAAAGCCGGATCCTGACCGGCACCGTCCCTCGTGTCCTCAACTCAGCCCTTCGGGGAGACCACTGCCCTGCTGTGGGTTCGGCGCCTGGAGCCTCCTGGGGCCTAACCCTAACCCTAACCCTACACCGAACTGGGACCCTCCACCGAAACCTAAGCCGGCCTCGAACCCTAAGCCTGCACTTGAGCCGCCTTGCTGCATGGGCCCTCACTTCAGCCCTCGAGGGAGATCACGAGACCGGAGTCGCTTCGGCCCTGGCGACGTCCCTGGACCGAACCCTAACCCTAGCTACGGCTCTCTCCCCAAGAGGACCCAATGCCAACGTCTGACAACACCACGCGCCTGGCGTCCGGAAGAGGTGCAGGCTGACTCGGCATGGAACCTGGAAGCTCACCATGCCGAATCCCAGGCCCGGCTGCAGCTGCCGAGAGGATTCCGGAGGCCTCCTCGACCAGGGGCCCAATCACGTGTGTGGCCTTGGCAGCCAAAGACGGATCCTGACCGGCAGCCTCCCCTGTGCCCTCAACTCAGCCCTTCGGGGAGACCACTGCCCTGCTGTGGGTTCGGCGCCTGGAGCCTCCTGGGACCTAACCCTAACCCTAACCGTACCCCGAACAGGGACCCTCCACCGCAACCTAAGCCTGCCTCGAACCCTAACCCTGCAAGTGAGCCGCCTTCTGGCATGGGCCCTCACTTCAGCCCTCGAGGGAGATCACGAGACTGGAGTCGATTCAGCCCTGGCGACGTCCCTGGACCCAACCCTAACCCTAGCTAAGGCTCCCTCCCCATGGGGACCCAATGCCAACGTCTGACAACACCACGCGCCTGGGGTCCAGAAGCGGTGCAGGCTGACTCGGCATGGAACCTGGAAGCTCACCATGTGGTTTCCCAGCCTGTCTGCAGCTGAGCGAGAGGATTCCGGAGGCGTCCTCGAACAGGGGCCGATCGACGTCTGTGGCCTTGGCAGCCAAAGCCGGATCCTGCCCGGCACCGTCCCTCGTGTCCTCAACTCAGCCCTTCGGGGAGACCACTGCCCTGCTGTGGGTTCGGCGCCTGGAGCCTCCTGGGACCTAACCCTAACCCTAACCCTACACCGAACTGGGACCCTCCACCGAAACCTAAGCCGGCCTCGAACCCTAAGCCTGCACTTGAGCCGCCTTGCTGCATGGGCCCTCACTTCAGCCCTCGAGGGAGATCACGAGACCGGAGTCGCTTCGGCCCTGGCGACGTCCCTGGACCAAACCCTAACCCTAGCTAAGGCTCTCTCCCCAAGAGGACCCAATGCCAACGTCTGACAACACCACGCGCCTGGCGTCCGGAAGAGGTGCAGGCTGACTCGGCATGGAACCTGGAAGCTCACCATGCCGAATCCCAGGCCCGGCTGCAGCTGCCGAGAGGATTCCGGAGGCCTCCTCGACCAGGGGCCCAATCACGTGTGTGGCCTTGGCAGCCAAAGACGGATCCTGACCGGCAGCCTCCCCTGTGCCCTCAACTCAGCCCTTCGGGGAGACCACTGCCCTGCTGTGGGTTCGGCGCCTGGAGCCTCCTGGGACCTAACCCTAACCCTAACCGTACCCCGAACAGGGACCCTCCACCGCAACCTAAGCCTGCCTCGATCCCTAACCCTGCAAGTGAGCCGCCTTCTGGCATGGGCCCTCACTTCAGCCCTCGAGGGAGATCACGAGACTGGTGTCGATTCAGCCCTGGCGACGTCCCTGGACCCAACCCTAACCCTAGCTAAGGCTCCCTCCCCATGGGGACCCAATGCCAACGTCTGACAACACCACGCGCCTGGGGTCGAGAAGCGGTGCAGGCTGACTCGGCATGGAACCTGGAAGCTCACCATGTGGTTTCCCAGCCTGTCTGCAGCTGAGCGAGAGGATTCCGGAGGCGTCCTCGAACAGGGGCCGATCGACGTCTGTGGCCTTGGCAGCCAAAGCCGGATCCTGACCGGCACCGTCCCTCGTGTCCTCAACTCAGCCCTTCGGGGAGACCACTGCCCTGCTGTGGGTTCGGCGCCTGGAGCCTCCTGGGGCCTAACCCTAACCCTAACCCTACACCGAACTGGGACCCTCCACCGAAACCTAAGCCGGCCTCGAACCCTAAGCCTGCACTTGAGCCGCCTTGCTGCATGGGCCCTCACTTCAGCCCTCGAGGGAGATCACGAGACCGGAGTCGCTTCGGCCCTGGCGACGTCCCTGGACCGAACCCTAACCCTAGCTACGGCTCTCTCCCCAAGAGGACCCAATGCCAACGTCTGACAACACCACGCGCCTGGCGTCCGGAAGAGGTGCAGGCTGACTCGGCATGGAACCTGGAAGCTCACCATGCCGAATCCCAGGCCCGGCTGCAGCTGCCGAGAGGATTCCGGAGGCCTCCTCGACCAGGGGCCCAATCACGTGTGTGGCCTTGGCAGCCAAAGACGGATCCTGACCGGCAGCCTCCCCTGTGCCCTCAACTCAGCCCTTCGGGGAGACCACTGCCCTGCTGTGGGTTCGGCGCCTGGAGCCTCCTGGGACCTAACCCTAACCCTAACCGTACCCCGAACAGGGACCCTCCACCGCAACCTAAGCCTGCCTCGAACCCTAACCCTGCAAGTGAGCCGCCTTCTGGCATGGGCCCTCACTTCAGCCCTCGAGGGAGATCACGAGACTGGAGTCGATTCAGCCCTGGCGACGTCCCTGGACCCAACCCTAACCCTAGCTAAGGCTCCCTCCCCATGGGGACCCAATGCCAACGTCTGACAACACCACGCGCCTGGGGTCCAGAAGCGGTGCAGGCTGACTCGGCATGGAACCTGGAAGCTCACCATGTGGTTTCCCAGCCTGTCTGCAGCTGAGCGAGAGGATTCCGGAGGCGTCCTCGAACAGGGGCCGATCGACGTCTGTGGCCTTGGCAGCCAAAGCCGGATCCTGCCCGGCACCGTCCCTCGTGTCCTCAACTCAGCCCTTCGGGGAGACCACTGCCCTGCTGTGGGTTCGGCGCCTGGAGCCTCCTGGGACCTAACCCTAACCCTAACCCTACACCGAACTGGGACCCTCCACCGAAACCTAAGCCGGCCTCGAACCCTAAGCCTGCACTTGAGCCGCCTTGCTGCATGGGCCCTCACTTCAGCCCTCGAGGGAGATCACGAGACCGGAGTCGCTTCGGCCCTGGGGACGTCCCTGGACCAAACCCTAACCCTAGCTAAGGCTCTCTCCCCAAGAGGACCCAATGCCAACGTCTGACAACACCACGCGCCTGGCGTCCGGAAGAGGTGCAGGCTGACTCGGCATGGAACCTGGAAGCTCACCATGCCGAATCCCAGGCCCGGCTGCAGCTGCCGAGAGGATTCCGGAGGCCTCCTCGACCAGGGGCCCAATCACGTGTGTGGCCTTGGCAGCCAAAGACGGATCCTGACCGGCAGCCTCCCCTGTGCCCTCAACTCAGCCCTTCGGGGAGACCACTGCCCTGCTGTGGGTTCGGCGCCTGGAGCCTCCTGGGACCTAACCCTAACCCTAACCGTACCCCGAACAGGGACCCTCCACCGCAACCTAAGCCTGCCTCGATCCCTAACCCTGCAAGTGAGCCGCCTTCTGGCATGGGCCCTCACTTCAGCCCTCGAGGGAGATCACGAGACTGGAGTCGATTCAGCCCTGGCGACGTCCCTGGACCCAACCCTAACCCTAGCTAAGGCTCCCTCCCCATGGGGACCCAATGCCAACGTCTGACAACACCACGCGCCTGGGGTCGAGAAGCGGTGCAGGCTGACTCGGCATGGAACCTGGAAGCTCACCATGTGGTTTCCCAGCCTGTCTGCAGCTGAGCGAGAGGATTCCGGAGGCGTCCTCGAACAGGGGCCGATCGACGTCTGTGGCCTTGGCAGCCAAAGCCGGATCCTGACCGGCACCGTCCCTCGTGTCCTCAACTCAGCCCTTCGGGGAGACCACTGCCCTGCTGTGGGTTCGGCGCCTGGAGCCTCCTGGGACCTAACCCTAACCCTAACCCTACACCGAACTGGGACCCTCCACCGAAACCTAAGCCGGCCTCGAACCCTAAGCCTGCACTTGAGCCGCCTTGCTGCATGGGCCCTCACTTCAGCCCTCGAGGGAGATCACGAGACCGGAGTCGCTTCGGCCCTGGCGACGTCCCTGGACCGAACCCTAACCCTAGCTAAGGCTCTCTCCCCAAGAGGACCCAATGCCAACGTCTGACAACACCACGCGCCTGGCGTCCGGAAGAGGTGCAGGCTGACTCGGCATGGAACCTGGAAGCTCACCATGCCGAATCCCAGGCCCGGCTGCAGCTGCCGAGAGGATTCCGGAGGCCTCCTCGACCAGGGGCCCAATCACGTGTGTGGCCTTGGCAGCCAAAGACGGATCCTGACCGGCAGCCTCCCCTGTGCCCTCAACTCAGCCCTTCGGGGAGACCACTGCCCTGCTGTGGGTTCGGCGCCTGGAGCCTCCTGGGACCTAACCCTAACCCTAACCGTACCCCGAACAGGGACCCTCCACCGCAACCTAAGCCTGCCTCGAACCCTAACCCTGCAAGTGAGCCGCCTTCTGGCATGGGCCCTCACTTCAGCCCTCGAGGGAGATCACGAGACTGGAGTCGATTCAGCCCTGGCGACGTCCCTGGACCCAACCCTAACCCTAGCTAAGGCTCCCTCCCCATGGGGACCCAATGCCAACGTCTGACAACACCACGCGCCTGGGGTCCAGAAGCGGTGCAGGCTGACTCGGCATGGAACCTGGAAGCTCACCATGTGGTTTCCCAGCCTGTCTGCAGCTGAGCGAGAGGATTCCGGAGGCGTCCTCGAACAGGGGCCGATCGACGTCTGTGGCCTTGGCAGCCAAAGCCGGATCCTGCCCGGCACCGTCCCTCGTGTCCTCAACTCAGCCCTTCGGGGAGACCACTGCCCTGCTGTGGGTTCGGCGCCTGGAGCCTCCTGGGGCCTAACCCTAACCCTAACCCTACACCGAACTGGGACCCTCCACCGAAACCTAAGCCGGCCTCGAACCCTAAGCCTGCACTTGAGCCGCCTTGCTGCATGGGCCCTCACTTCAGCCCTCGAGGGAGATCACGAGACCGGAGTCGCTTCGGCCCTGGCGACGTCCCTGGACCGAACCCTAACCCTAGCTAAGGCTCTCTCCCCAAGAGGACCCAATGCCAACGTCTGACAACACCACGCGCCTGGCGTCCGGAAGAGGTGCAGGCTGTCTCGGCATGGAACCTGGAAGCTCACCATCCCGAATCCCAGGCCCGGCTGCAGCTGCCGAGAGGATTCCGGTGGCCTCCTCGACCAGGGGCCCAATCACGTGTGTGGCCTTGGCAGCCAAAGACGGATCCTGACCGGCAGCCTCCCCTGTGCCCTCAACTCAGCCCTTCGGGGAGACCACTGCCCTGCTGTGGGTTCGGCGCCTGGAGCCTCCTGGGACCTAACCCTAACCCTAACCGTACCCCGAACAGGGACCCTCCACCGCAACCTAAGCCTGCCTCGAACCCTAACCCTGCAAGTGAGCCGCCTTCTGGCATGGGCCCTCACTTCAGCCCTCGAGGGAGATCACGAGACTGGAGTCGATTCAGCCCTGGCGACGTCCCTGGACCCAACCCTAACCCTAGCTAAGGCTCCCTCCCCATGGGGACCCAATGCCAACGTCTGACAACACCACGCGCCTGGGGTCCAGAAGCGGTGCAGGCTGACTCGGCATGGAACCTGGAAGCTCACCATGTGGTTTCCCAGCCTGTCTGCAGCTGAGCGAGAGGATTCCGGAGGCGTCCTCGAACAGGGGCCGATCGACGTCTGTGGCCTTGGCAGCCAAAGCCGGATCCTGACCGGCACCGTCCCTCGTGTCCTCAACTCAGCCCTTCGGGGAGACCACTGCCCTGCTGTGGGTTCGGCGCCTGGAGCCTCCTGGGACCTAACCCTAACCCTAACCCTACACCGAACTGGGACCCTCCACCGAAACCTAAGCCGGCCTCGAACCCTAAGCCTGCACTTGAGCCGCCTTGCTGCATGGGCCCTCACTTCAGCCCTCGAGGGAGATCACGAGACCGGAGTCGCTTCGGCCCTGGCGACGTCCCTGGACCGAACCCTAACCCTAGCTAAGGCTCTCTCCCCAAGAGGACCCAATGCCAACGTCTGACAACACCACGCGCCTGGCGTCCGGAAGAGGTGCAGGCTGACTCGGCATGGAACCTGGAAGCTCACCATGCCGAATCCCAGGCCCGGCGGCAGCTGCCGAGAGGATTCCGGAGGCCTCCTCGACCAGGGGCCCAATCACGTGTGTGGCCTTGGCAGCCAAAGACGGATCCTGACCGGCAGCCTCCCCTGTGCCCTCAACTCAGCCCTTCGGGGAGACCACTGCCCTGCTGTGGGTTCGGCGCCTGGAGCCTCCTGGGACCTAACCCTAACCCTAACCGTACCCCGAACAGGGACCCTCCACCGCAACCTAAGCCTGCCTCGAACCCTAACCCTGCAAGTGAGCCGCCTTCTGGCATGGGCCCTCACTTCAGCCCTCGAGGGAGATCACGAGACTGGAGTCGATTCAGCCCTGGCGACGTCCCTGGACCCAACCCTAACCCTAGCTAAGGCTCCCTCCCCATGGGGACCCAATGCCAACGTCTGACAACACCACGCGCCTGGGGTCCAGAAGCGGTGCAGGCTGACTCGGCATGGAACCTGGAAGCTCACCATGTGGTTTCCCAGCCTGTCTGCAGCTGAGCGAGAGGATTCCGGAGGCGTCCTCGAACAGGGGCCGATCGACGTCTGTGGCCTTGGCAGCCAAAGCCGGATCCTGCCCGGCACCGTCCCTCGTGTCCTCAACTCAGCCCTTCGGGGAGACCACTGCCCTGCTGTGGGTTCGGCGCCTGGAGCCTCCTGGGGCCTAACCCTAACCCTAACCCTACACCGAACTGGGACCCTCCACCGAAACCTAAGCCGGCCTCGAACCCTAAGCCTGCACTTGAGCCGCCTTGCTGCATGGGCCCTCACTTCAGCCCTCGAGGGAGATCACGAGACCGGAGTCGCTTCGGCCCTGGCGACGTCCCTGGACCGAACCCTAACCCTAGCTAAGGCTCTCTCCCCAAGAGGACCCAATGCCAACGTCTGACAACACCACGCGCCTGGCGTCCGGAAGAGGTGCAGGCTGACTCGGCATGGAACCTGGAAGCTCACCATGCCGAATCCCAGGCCCGGCGGCAGCTGCCGAGAGGATTCCGGAGGCCTCCTCGACCAGGGGCCCAATCACGTGTGTGGCCTTGGCAGCCAAAGACGGATCCTGACCGGCAGCCTCCCCTGTGCCCTCAACTCAGCCCTTCGGGGAGACCACTGCCCTGCTGTGGGTTCGGCGCCTGGAGCCTCCTGGGACCTAACCCTAACCCTAACCGTACCCCGAACAGGGACCCTCCACCGCAACCTAAGCCTGCCTCGAACCCTAACCCTGCAAGTGAGCCGCCTTCTGGCATGGGCCCTCACTTCAGCCCTCGAGGGAGATCACGAGACTGGAGTCGATTCAGCCCTGGCGACGTCCCTGGACCCAACCCTAACCCTAGCTAAGGCTCCCTCCCCATGGGGACCCAATGCCAACGTCTGACAACACCACGCGCCTGGGGTCCAGAAGCGGTGCAGGCTGACTCGGCATGGAACCTGGAAGCTCACCATGTGGTTTCCCAGCCTGTCTGCAGCTGAGCGAGAGGATTCCGGAGGCGTCCTCGAACAGGGGCCGATCGACGTCTGTGGCCTTGGCAGCCAAAGCCGGATCCTGCCCGGCACCGTCCCTCGTGTCCTCAACTCAGCCCTTCGGGGAGACCACTGCCCTGCTGTGGGTTCGGCGCCTGGAGCCTCCTGGGGCCTAACCCTAACCCTAACCCTACACCGAACTGGGACCCTCCACCGAAACCTAAGCCGGCCTCGAACCCTAAGCCTGCACTTGAGCCGCCTTGCTGCATGGGCCCTCACTTCAGCCCTCGAGGGAGATCACGAGACCGGAGTCGCTTCGGCCCTGGCGACGTCCCTGGACCGAACCCTAACCCTAGCTAAGGCTCTCTCCCCAAGAGGACCCAATGCCAACGTCTGACAACACCACGCGCCTGGCGTCCGGAAGAGGTGCAGGCTGACTCGGCATGGAACCTGGAAGCTCACCATGCCGAATCCCAGGCCCGGCTGCAGCTGCCGAGAGGATTCCGGAGGCCTCCTCGACCAGGGGCCCAATCACGTGTGTGGCCTTGGCAGCCAAAGACGGATCCTGACCGGCAGCCTCCCCTGTGCCCTCAACTTAGCCCTTCGGGGAGACCACTGCCCTGCTGTGGGTTCGGCGCCTGGAGCCTCCTGGGACCTAACCCTAACCCTAACCGTACCCCGAACAGGGACCCTCCACCGCAACCTAAGCCTGCCTCGAACCCTAACCCTGCAAGTGAGCCGCCTTCTGGCATGGGCCCTCACTTCAGCCCTCGAGGGAGATCACGAGACTGGAGTCGATTCAGCCCTGGCGACGTCCCTGGACCCAACCCTAACCCTAGCTAAGGCTCCCTCCCCATGGGGACCCAATGCCAACGTCTGACAACACCACGCGCCTGGGGTCCAGAAGCGGTGCAGGCTGACTCGGCATGGAACCTGGAAGCTCACCATGTGGTTTCCCAGCCTGTCTGCAGCTGAGCGAGAGGATTCCGGAGGCGTCCTCGAACAGGGGCCGATCGACGTCTGTGGCCTTGGCAGCCAAAGCCGGATCCTGCCCGGCACCGTCCCTCGTGTCCTCAACTCAGCCCTTCGGGGAGACCACTGCCCTGCTGTGGGTTCGGCGCCTGGAGCCTCCTGGGGCCTAACCCTAACCCTAACCCTACACCGAACTGGGACCCTCCACCGAAACCTAAGCCGGCCTCGAACCCTAAGCCTGCACTTGAGCCGCCTTGCTGCATGGGCCCTCACTTCAGCCCTCGAGGGAGATCACGAGACCGGAGTCGCTTCGGCCCTGGCGACGTCCCTGGACCGAACCCTAACCCTAGCTAAGGCTCTCTCCCCAAGAGGACCCAATGCCAACGTCTGACAACACCACGCGCCTGGCGTCCGGAAGAGGTGCAGGCTGACTCGGCATGGAACCTGGAAGCTCACCATGCCGAATCCCAGGCCCGGCTGCAGCTGCCGAGAGGATTCCGGAGGCCTCCTCGACCAGGGGCCCAATCACGTGTGTGGCCTTGGCAGCCAAAGACGGATCCTGACCGGCAGCCTCCCCTGTGCCCTCAACTCAGCCCTTCGGGGAGACCACTGCCCTGCTGTGGGTTCGGCGCCTGGAGCCTCCTGGGACCTAACCCTAACCCTAACCGTACCCCGAACAGGGACCCTCCACCGCAACCTAAGCCTGCCTCGAACCCTAACCCTGCAAGTGAGCCGCCTTCTGGCATGGGCCCTCACTTCAGCCCTCGAGGGAGATCACGAGACTGGAGTCGATTCAGCCCTGGCGACGTCCCTGGACCCAACCCTAACCCTAGCTAAGGCTCCCTCCCCATGGGGACCCAATGCCAACGTCTGACAACACCACGCGCCTGGGGTCCAGAAGCGGTGCAGGCTGACTCGGCATGGAACCTGGAAGCTCACCATGTGGTTTCCCAGCCTGTCTGCAGCTGAGCGAGAGGATTCCGGAGGCGTCCTCGAACAGGGGCCGATCGACGTCTGTGGCCTTGGCAGCCAAAGCCGGATCCTGCCCGGCACCGTCCCTCGTGTCCTCAACTCAGCCCTTCGGGGAGACCACTGCCCTGCTGTGGGTTCGGCGCCTGGAGCCTCCTGGGACCTAACCCTAACCCTAACCCTACACCGAACTGGGACCCTCCACCGAAACCTAAGCCGGCCTCGAACCCTAAGCCTGCACTTGAGCCGCCTTGCTGCATGGGCCCTCACTTCAGCCCTCGAGGGAGATCACGAGACCGGAGTCGCTTCGGCCCTGGCGACGTCCCTGGACCGAACCCTAACCCTAGCTAAGGCTCTCTCCCCAAGAGGACCCAATGCCAACGTCTGACAACACCACGCGCCTGGCGTCCGGAAGAGGTGCAGGCTGACTCGGCATGGAACCTGGAAGCTCACCATGCCGAATCCCAGGCCCGGCTGCAGCTGCCGAGAGGATTCCGGAGGCCTCCTCGACCAGGGGCCCAATCACGTGTGTGGCCTTGGCAGCCAAAGACGGATCCTGACCGGCAGCCTCCCCTGTGCCCTCAACTCAGCCCTTCGGGGAGACCACTGCCCTGCTGTGGGTTCGGCGCCTGGAGCCTCCTGGGACCTAACCCTAACCCTAACCGTACCCCGAACAGGGACCCTCCACCGCAACCTAAGCCTGCCTCGAACCCTAACCCTGCAAGTGAGCCGCCTTCTGGCATGGGCCCTCACTTCAGCCCTCGAGGGAGATCACGAGACTGGAGTCGATTCAGCCCTGGCGACGTCCCTGGACCCAACCCTAACCCTAGCTAAGGCTCCCTCCCCATGGGGACCCAATGCCAACGTCTGACAACACCACGCGCCTGGGGTCCAGAAGCGGTGCAGGCTGACTCGGCATGGAACCTGGAAGCTCACCATGTGGTTTCCCAGCCTGTCTGCAGCTGAGCGAGAGGATTCCGGAGGCGTCCTCGAACAGGGGCCGATCGACGTCTGTGGCCTTGGCAGCCAAAGCCGGATCCTGCCCGGCACCGTCCCTCGTGTCCTCAACTCAGCCCTTCGGGGAGACCACTGCCCTGCTGTGGGTTCGGCGCCTGGAGCCTCCTGGGACCTAACCCTAACCCTAACCCTACACCGAACTGGGACCCTCCACCGAAACCTAAGCCGGCCTCGAACCCTAAGCCTGCACTTGAGCCGCCTTGCTGCATGGGCCCTCACTTCAGCCCTCGAGGGAGATCACGAGACCGGAGTCGCTTCGGCCCTGGCGACGTCCCTGGACCGAACCCTAACCCTAGCTAAGGCTCTCTCCCCAAGAGGACCCAATGCCAACGTCTGACAACACCACGCGCCTGGCGTCCGGAAGAGGTGCAGGCTGACTCGGCATGGAACCTGGAAGCTCACCATGTGGTTTCCCAGCCTGTCTGCAGCTGAGCGAGAGGATTCCGGAGGCGTCCTCGAACAGGGGCCGATCGACGTCTGTGGCCTTGGCAGCCAAAGCCGGATCCTGCCCGGCACCGTCCCTCGTGTCCTCAACTCAGCCCTTCGGGGAGACCACTGCCCTGCTGTGGGTTCGGCGCCTGGAGCCTCCTGGGGCCTAACCCTAACCCTAACCCTACACCGAACTGGGACCCTCCACCGAAACCTAAGCCGGCCTCGAACCCTAAGCCTGCACTTGAGCCGCCTTGCTTCATGGGCCCTCACTTCAGCCCTCGAGGGAGATCAAGAGACCGGAGTCGCTTCGGCCCTGGCGACGTCCCTGGACCGAACCCTAACCCTAGCTAAGGCTCTCTCCCCAAGAGGACCCAATGCCAACGTCTGACAACACCACGCGCCTGGCGTCCGGAAGAGGTGCAGGCTGTCTCGGCATGGAACCTGGAAGCTCACCATCCCGAATCCCAGGCCCGGCTGCAGCTGCCGAGAGGATTCCGGTGGCCTCCTCGACCAGGGGCCCAATCACGTGTGTGGCCTTGGCAGCCAAAGACGGATCCTGACCGGCAGCCTCCCCTGTGCCCTCAACTCAGCCCTTCGGGGAGACCACTGCCCTGCTGTGGGTTCGGTGCCTGGAGCCTCCTGGGACCTAACCCTAACCCTAACCGTACCCCGAACAGGGACCCTCCACCGCAACCTAAGCCTGCCTCGAACCCTAACCCTGCAAGTGAGCCGCCTTCTGGCATGGGCCCTCACTTCAGCCCTCGAGGGAGATCACGAGACTGGAGTCGATTCAGCCCTGGCGACGTCCCTGGACCCAACCCTAACCCTAGCTAAGGCTCCCTCCCCATGGGGACCCAATGCCAACGTCTGACAACACCACGCGCCTGGGGTCCAGAAGCGGTGCAGGCTGACTCGGCATGGAACCTGGAAGCTCACCATGTGGTTTCCCAGCCTGTCTGCAGCTGAGCGAGAGGATTCCGGAGGCGTCCTCGAACAGGGGCCGATCGACGTCTGTGGCCTTGGCAGCCAAAGCCGGATCCTGCCCGGCACCGTCCCTCGTGTCCTCAACTCAGCCCTTCGGGGAGACCACTGCCCTGCTGTGGGTTCGGCGCCTGGAGCCTCCTGGGGCCTAACCCTAACCCTAACCCTACACCGAACTGGGACCCTCCACCGAAACCTAAGCCGGCCTCGAACCCTAAGCCTGCACTTGAGCCGCCTTGCTGCATGGGCCCTCACTTCAGCCCTCGAGGGAGATCACGAGACCGGAGTCGCTTCGGCCCTGGCGACGTCCCTGGACCGAACCCTAACCCTAGCTAAGGCTCTCTCCCCAAGAGGACCCAATGCCAACGTCTGACAACACCACGCGCCTGGCGTCCGGAAGAGGTGCAGGCTGACTCGGCATGGAACCTGGAAGCTCACCATGCCGAATCCCAGGCCCGGCTGCAGCTGCCGAGAGGATTCCGGAGGCCTCCTCGACCAGGGGCCCAATCACGTGTGTGGCCTTGGCAGCCAAAGACGGATCCTGACCGGCAGCCTCCCCTGTGCCCTCAACTCAGCCCTTCGGGGAGACCACTGCCCTGCTGTGGGTTCGGCGCCTGGAGCCTCCTGGGACCTAACCCTAACCCTAACCGTACCCCGAACAGGGACCCTCCACCGCAACCTAAGCCTGCCTCGAACCCTAACCCTGCAAGTGAGCCGCCTTCTGGCATGGGCCCTCACTTCAGCCCTCGAGGGAGATCACGAGACTGGAGTCGATTCAGCCCTGGCGACGTCCCTGGACCCAACCCTAACCCTAGCTAAGGCTCCCTCCCCATGGGGACCCAATGCCAACGTCTGACAACACCACGCGCCTGGGGTCCAGAAGCGGTGCAGGCTGACTCGGCATGGAACCTGGAAGCTCACCATGTGGTTTCCCAGCCTGTCTGCAGCTGAGCGAGAGGATTCCGGAGGCGTCCTCGAACAGGGGCCGATCGACGTCTGTGGCCTTGGCAGCCAAAGCCGGATCCTGCCCGGCACCGTCCCTCGTGTCCTCAACTCAGCCCTTCGGGGAGACCACTGCCCTGCTGTGGGTTCGGCGCCTGGAGCCTCCTGGGACCTAACCCTAACCCTAACCCTACACCGAACTGGGACCCTCCACCGAAACCTAAGCCGGCCTCGAACCCTAAGCCTGCACTTGAGCCGCCTTGCTGCATGGGCCCTCACTTCAGCCCTCGAGGGAGATCACGAGACCGGAGTCGCTTCGGCCCTGGCGACGTCCCTGGACCGAACCCTAACCCTAGCTAAGGCTCTCTCCCCAAGAGGACCCAATGCCAACGTCTGACAACACCACGCGCCTGGCGTCCGGAAGAGGTGCAGGCTGACTCGGCATGGAACCTGGAAGCTCACCATGTGGTTTCCCAGCCTGTCTGCAGCTGAGCGAGAGGATTCCGGAGGCGTCCTCGAACAGGGGCCGATCGACGTCTGTGGCCTTGGCAGCCAAAGCCGGATCCTGCCCGGCACCGTCCCTCGTGTCCTCAACTCAGCCCTTCGGGGAGACCACTGCCCTGCTGTGGGTTCGGCGCCTGGAGCCTCCTGGGGCCTAACCCTAACCCTAACCCTACACCGAACTGGGACCCTCCACCGAAACCTAAGCCGGCCTCGAACCCTAAGCCTGCACTTGAGCCGCCTTGCTGCATGGGCCCTCACTTCAGCCCTCGAGGGAGATCACGAGACCGGAGTCGCTTCGGCCCTGGCGACGTCCCTGGACCGAACCCTAACCCTAGCTAAGGCTCTCTCCCCAAGAGGACCCAATGCCAACGTCTGACAACACCACGCGCCTGGCGTCCGGAAGAGGTGCAGGCTGACTCGGCATGGAACCTGGAAGCTCACCATGCCGAATCCCAGGCCCGGCGGCAGCTGCCGAGAGGATTCCGGAGGCCTCCTCGACCAGGGGCCCAATCACGTGTGTGGCCTTGGCAGCCAAAGACGGATCCTGACCGGCAGCCTCCCCTGTGCCCTCAACTCAGCCCTTCGGGGAGACCACTGCCCTGCTGTGGGTTCGGCGCCTGGAGCCTCCTGGGACCTAACCCTAACCCTAACCGTACCCCGAACAGGGACCCTCCACCGCAACCTAAGCCTGCCTCGAACCCTAACCCTGCAAGTGAGCCGCCTTCTGGCATGGGCCCTCACTTCAGCCCTCGAGGGAGATCACGAGACTGGAGTCGATTCAGCCCTGGCGACGTCCCTGGACCCAACCCTAACCCTAGCTAAGGCTCCCTCCCCATGGGGACCCAATGCCAACGTCTGACAACACCACGCGCCTGGGGTCCAGAAGCGGTGCAGGCTGACTCGGCATGGAACCTGGAAGCTCACCATGTGGTTTCCCAGCCTGTCTGCAGCTGAGCGAGAGGATTCCGGAGGCGTCCTCGAACAGGGGCCGATCGACGTCTGTGGCCTTGGCAGCCAAAGCCGGATCCTGCCCGGCACCGTCCCTCGTGTCCTCAACTCAGCCCTTCGGGGAGACCACTGCCCTGCTGTGGGTTCGGCGCCTGGAGCCTCCTGGGGCCTAACCCTAACCCTAACCCTACACCGAACTGGGACCCTCCACCGAAACCTAAGCCGGCCTCGAACCCTAAGCCTGCACTTGAGCCGCCTTGCTGCATGGGCCCTCACTTCAGCCCTCGAGGGAGATCACGAGACCGGAGTCGCTTCGGCCCTGGCGACGTCCCTGGACCGAACCCTAACCCTAGCTAAGGCTCTCTCCCCAAGAGGACCCAATGCCAACGTCTGACAACACCACGCGCCTGGCGTCCGGAAGAGGTGCAGGCTGACTCGGCATGGAACCTGGAAGCTCACCATGCCGAATCCCAGGCCCGGCTGCAGCTGCCGAGAGGATTCCGGAGGCCTCCTCGACCAGGGGCCCAATCACGTGTGTGGCCTTGGCAGCCAAAGACGGATCCTGACCGGCAGCCTCCCCTGTGCCCTCAACTTAGCCCTTCGGGGAGACCACTGCCCTGCTGTGGGTTCGGCGCCTGGAGCCTCCTGGGACCTAACCCTAACCCTAACCGTACCCCGAACAGGGACCCTCCACCGCAACCTAAGCCTGCCTCGAACCCTAACCCTGCAAGTGAGCCGCCTTCTGGCATGGGCCCTCACTTCAGCCCTCGAGGGAGATCACGAGACTGGAGTCGATTCAGCCCTGGCGACGTCCCTGGACCCAACCCTAACCCTAGCTAAGGCTCCCTCCCCATGGGGACCCAATGCCAACGTCTGACAACACCACGCGCCTGGGGTCCAGAAGCGGTGCAGGCTGACTCGGCATGGAACCTGGAAGCTCACCATGTGGTTTCCCAGCCTGTCTGCAGCTGAGCGAGAGGATTCCGGAGGCGTCCTCGAACAGGGGCCGATCGACGTCTGTGGCCTTGGCAGCCAAAGCCGGATCCTGCCCGGCACCGTCCCTCGTGTCCTCAACTCAGCCCTTCGGGGAGACCACTGCCCTGCTGTGGGTTCGGCGCCTGGAGCCTCCTGGGGCCTAACCCTAACCCTAACCCTACACCGAACTGGGACCCTCCACCGAAACCTAAGCCGGCCTCGAACCCTAAGCCTGCACTTGAGCCGCCTTGCTGCATGGGCCCTCACTTCAGCCCTCGAGGGAGATCACGAGACCGGAGTCGCTTCGGCCCTGGCGACGTCCCTGGACCGAACCCTAACCCTAGCTAAGGCTCTCTCCCCAAGAGGACCCAATGCCAACGTCTGACAACACCACGCGCCTGGCGTCCGGAAGAGGTGCAGGCTGACTCGGCATGGAACCTGGAAGCTCACCATGCCGAATCCCAGGCCCGGCTGCAGCTGCCGAGAGGATTCCGGAGGCCTCCTCGACCAGGGGCCCAATCACGTGTGTGGCCTTGGCAGCCAAAGACGGATCCTGACCGGCAGCCTCCCCTGTGCCCTCAACTCAGCCCTTCGGGGAGACCACTGCCCTGCTGTGGGTTCGGCGCCTGGAGCCTCCTGGGACCTAACCCTAACCCTAACCGTACCCCGAACAGGGACCCTCCACCGCAACCTAAGCCTGCCTCGAACCCTAACCCTGCAAGTGAGCCGCCTTCTGGCATGGGCCCTCACTTCAGCCCTCGAGGGAGATCACGAGACTGGAGTCGATTCAGCCCTGGCGACGTCCCTGGACCCAACCCTAACCCTAGCTAAGGCTCCCTCCCCATGGGGACCCAATGCCAACGTCTGACAACACCACGCGCCTGGGGTCCAGAAGCGGTGCAGGCTGACTCGGCATGGAACCTGGAAGCTCACCATGTGGTTTCCCAGCCTGTCTGCAGCTGAGCGAGAGGATTCCGGAGGCGTCCTCGAACAGGGGCCGATCGACGTCTGTGGCCTTGGCAGCCAAAGCCGGATCCTGCCCGGCACCGTCCCTCGTGTCCTCAACTCAGCCCTTCGGGGAGACCACTGCCCTGCTGTGGGTTCGGCGCCTGGAGCCTCCTGGGACCTAACCCTAACCCTAACCCTACACCGAACTGGGACCCTCCACCGAAACCTAAGCCGGCCTCGAACCCTAAGCCTGCACTTGAGCCGCCTTGCTGCATGGGCCCTCACTTCAGCCCTCGAGGGAGATCACGAGACCGGAGTCGCTTCGGCCCTGGCGACGTCCCTGGACCGAACCCTAACCCTAGCTAAGGCTCTCTCCCCAAGAGGACCCAATGCCAACGTCTGACAACACCACGCGCCTGGCGTCCGGAAGAGGTGCAGGCTGACTCGGCATGGAACCTGGAAGCTCACCATGCCGAATCCCAGGCCCGGCTGCAGCTGCCGAGAGGATTCCGGAGGCCTCCTCGACCAGGGGCCCAATCACGTGTGTGGCCTTGGCAGCCAAAGACGGATCCTGACCGGCAGCCTCCCCTGTGCCCTCAACTCAGCCCTTCGGGGAGACCACTGCCCTGCTGTGGGTTCGGCGCCTGGAGCCTCCTGGGACCTAACCCTAACCCTAACCGTACCCCGAACAGGGACCCTCCACCGCAACCTAAGCCTGCCTCGAACCCTAACCCTGCAAGTGAGCCGCCTTCTGGCATGGGCCCTCACTTCAGCCCTCGAGGGAGATCACGAGACTGGAGTCGATTCAGCCCTGGCGACGTCCCTGGACCCAACCCTAACCCTAGCTAAGGCTCCCTCCCCATGGGGACCCAATGCCAACGTCTGACAACACCACGCGCCTGGGGTCCAGAAGCGGTGCAGGCTGACTCGGCATGGAACCTGGAAGCTCACCATGTGGTTTCCCAGCCTGTCTGCAGCTGAGCGAGAGGATTCCGGAGGCGTCCTCGAACAGGGGCCGATCGACGTCTGTGGCCTTGGCAGCCAAAGCCGGATCCTGCCCGGCACCGTCCCTCGTGTCCTCAACTCAGCCCTTCGGGGAGACCACTGCCCTGCTGTGGGTTCGGCGCCTGGAGCCTCCTGGGACCTAACCCTAACCCTAACCCTACACCGAACTGGGACCCTCCACCGAAACCTAAGCCGGCCTCGAACCCTAAGCCTGCACTTGAGCCGCCTTGCTGCATGGGCCCTCACTTCAGCCCTCGAGGGAGATCACGAGACCGGAGTCGCTTCGGCCCTGGCGACGTCCCTGGACCGAACCCTAACCCTAGCTAAGGCTCTCTCCCCAAGAGGACCCAATGCCAACGTCTGACAACACCACGCGCCTGGCGTCCGGAAGAGGTGCAGGCTGACTCGGCATGGAACCTGGAAGCTCACCATGTGGTTTCCCAGCCTGTCTGCAGCTGAGCGAGAGGATTCCGGAGGCGTCCTCGAACAGGGGCCGATCGACGTCTGTGGCCTTGGCAGCCAAAGCCGGATCCTGCCCGGCACCGTCCCTCGTGTCCTCAACTCAGCCCTTCGGGGAGACCACTGCCCTGCTGTGGGTTCGGCGCCTGGAGCCTCCTGGGGCCTAACCCTAACCCTAACCCTACACCGAACTGGGACCCTCCACCGAAACCTAAGCCGGCCTCGAACCCTAAGCCTGCACTTGAGCCGCCTTGCTTCATGGGCCCTCACTTCAGCCCTCGAGGGAGATCAAGAGACCGGAGTCGCTTCGGCCCTGGCGACGTCCCTGGACCGAACCCTAACCCTAGCTAAGGCTCTCTCCCCAAGAGGACCCAATGCCAACGTCTGACAACACCACGCGCCTGGCGTCCGGAAGAGGTGCAGGCTGTCTCGGCATGGAACCTGGAAGCTCACCATCCCGAATCCCAGGCCCGGCTGCAGCTGCCGAGAGGATTCCGGTGGCCTCCTCGACCAGGGGCCCAATCACGTGTGTGGCCTTGGCAGCCAAAGACGGATCCTGACCGGCAGCCTCCCCTGTGCCCTCAACTCAGCCCTTCGGGGAGACCACTGCCCTGCTGTGGGTTCGGTGCCTGGAGCCTCCTGGGACCTAACCCTAACCCTAACCGTACCCCGAACAGGGACCCTCCACCGCAACCTAAGCCTGCCTCGAACCCTAACCCTGCAAGTGAGCCGCCTTCTGGCATGGGCCCTCACTTCAGCCCTCGAGGGAGATCACGAGACTGGAGTCGATTCAGCCCTGGCGACGTCCCTGGACCCAACCCTAACCCTAGCTAAGGCTCCCTCCCCATGGGGACCCAATGCCAACGTCTGACAACACCACGCGCCTGGGGTCCAGAAGCGGTGCAGGCTGACTCGGCATGGAACCTGGAAGCTCACCATGTGGTTTCCCAGCCTGTCTGCAGCTGAGCGAGAGGATTCCGGAGGCGTCCTCGAACAGGGGCCGATCGACGTCTGTGGCCTTGGCAGCCAAAGCCGGATCCTGCCCGGCACCGTCCCTCGTGTCCTCAACTCAGCCCTTCGGGGAGACCACTGCCCTGCTGTGGGTTCGGCGCCTGGAGCCTCCTGGGGCCTAACCCTAACCCTAACCCTACACCGAACTGGGACCCTCCACCGAAACCTAAGCCGGCCTCGAACCCTAAGCCTGCACTTGAGCCGCCTTGCTGCATGGGCCCTCACTTCAGCCCTCGAGGGAGATCACGAGACCGGAGTCGCTTCGGCCCTGGCGACGTCCCTGGACCGAACCCTAACCCTAGCTAAGGCTCTCTCCCCAAGAGGACCCAATGCCAACGTCTGACAACACCACGCGCCTGGCGTCCGGAAGAGGTGCAGGCTGACTCGGCATGGAACCTGGAAGCTCACCATGCCGAATCCCAGGCCCGGCTGCAGCTGCCGAGAGGATTCCGGAGGCCTCCTCGACCAGGGGCCCAATCACGTGTGTGGCCTTGGCAGCCAAAGACGGATCCTGACCGGCAGCCTCCCCTGTGCCCTCAACTCAGCCCTTCGGGGAGACCACTGCCCTGCTGTGGGTTCGGCGCCTGGAGCCTCCTGGGACCTAACCCTAACCCTAACCGTACCCCGAACAGGGACCCTCCACCGCAACCTAAGCCTGCCTCGAACCCTAACCCTGCAAGTGAGCCACCTTCTGGCATGGGCCCTCACTTCAGCCCTCGAGGGAGATCACGAGACTGGAGTCGATTCAGCCCTGGCGACGTCCCTGGACCCAACCCTAACCCTAGCTAAGGCTCCCTCCCCATGGGGACCCAATGCCAACGTCTGACAACACCACGCGCCTGGGGTCCAGAAGCGGTGCAGGCTGACTCGGCATGGAACCTGGAAGCTCACCATGTGGTTTCCCAGCCTGTCTGCAGCTGAGCGAGAGGATTCCGGAGGCGTCCTCGAACAGGGGCCGATCGACGTCTGTGGCCTTGGCAGCCAAAGCCGGATCCTGCCCGGCACCGTCCCTCGTGTCCTCAACTCAGCCCTTCGGGGAGACCACTGCCCTGCTGTGGGTTCGGCGCCTGGAGCCTCCTGGGACCTAACCCTAACCCTAACCCTACACCGAACTGGGACCCTCCACCGAAACCTAAGCCGGCCTCGAACCCTAAGCCTGCACTTGAGCCGCCTTGCTGCATGGGCCCTCACTTCAGCCCTCGAGGGAGATCACGAGACCGGAGTCGCTTCGGCCCTGGCGACGTCCCTGGACCGAACCCTAACCCTAGCTAAGGCTCTCTCCCCAAGAGGACCCAATGCCAACGTCTGACAACACCACGCGCCTGGCGTCCGGAAGAGGTGCAGGCTGACTCGGCATGGAACCTGGAAGCTCACCATGTGGTTTCCCAGCCTGTCTGCAGCTGAGCGAGAGGATTCCGGAGGCGTCCTCGAACAGGGGCCGATCGACGTCTGTGGCCTTGGCAGCCAAAGCCGGATCCTGCCCGGCACCGTCCCTCGTGTCCTCAACTCAGCCCTTCGGGGAGACCACTGCCCTGCTGTGGGTTCGGCGCCTGGAGCCTCCTGGGGCCTAACCCTAACCCTAACCCTACACCGAACTGGGACCCTCCACCGAAACCTAAGCCGGCCTCGAACCCTAAGCCTGCACTTGAGCCGCCTTGCTTCATGGGCCCTCACTTCAGCCCTCGAGGGAGATCAAGAGACCGGAGTCGCTTCGGCCCTGGCGACGTCCCTGGACCGAACCCTAACCCTAGCTAAGGCTCTCTCCCCAAGAGGACCCAATGCCAACGTCTGACAACACCACGCGCCTGGCGTCCGGAAGAGGTGCAGGCTGTCTCGGCATGGAACCTGGAAGCTCACCATCCCGAATCCCAGGCCCGGCTGCAGCTGCCGAGAGGATTCCGGTGGCCTCCTCGACCAGGGGCCCAATCACGTGTGTGGCCTTGGCAGCCAAAGACGGATCCTGACCGGCAGCCTCCCCTGTGCCCTCAACTCAGCCCTTCGGGGAGACCACTGCCCTGCTGTGGGTTCGGCGCCTGGAGCCTCCTGGGACCTAACCCTAACCCTAACCGTACCCCGAACAGGGACCCTCCACCGCAACCTAAGCCTGCCTCGAACCCTAACCCTGCAAGTGAGCCGCCTTCTGGCATGGGCCCTCACTTCAGCCCTCGAGGGAGATCACGAGACTGGAGTCGATTCAGCCCTGGCGACGTCCCTGGACCCAACCCTAACCCTAGCTAAGGCTCCCTCCCCATGGGGACCCAATGCCAACGTCTGACAACACCACGCGCCTGGGGTCCAGAAGCGGTGCAGGCTGACTCGGCATGGAACCTGGAAGCTCACCATGTGGTTTCCCAGCCTGTCTGCAGCTGAGCGAGAGGATTCCGGAGGCGTCCTCGAACAGGGGCCGATCGACGTCTGTGGCCTTGGCAGCCAAAGCCGGATCCTGCCCGGCACCGTCCCTCGTGTCCTCAACTCAGCCCTTCGGGGAGACCACTGCCCTGCTGTGGGTTCGGCGCCTGGAGCCTCCTGGGACCTAACCCTAACCCTAACCCTACACCGAACTGGGACCCTCCACCGAAACCTAAGCCGGCCTCGAACCCTAAGCCTGCACTTGAGCCGCCTTGCTGCATGGGCCCTCACTTCAGCCCTCGAGGGAGATCACGAGACCGGAGTCGCTTCGGCCCTGGCGACGTCCCTGGACCGAACCCTAACCCTAGCTAAGGCTCTCTCCCCAAGAGGACCCAATGCCAACGTCTGACAACACCACGCGCCTGGCGTCCGGAAGAGGTGCAGGCTGACTCGGCATGGAACCTGGAAGCTCACCATGCCGAATCCCAGGCCCGGCTGCAGCTGCCGAGAGGATTCCGGAGGCCTCCTCGACCAGGGGCCCAATCACGTGTGTGGCCTTGGCAGCCAAAGACGGATCCTGACCGGCAGCCTCCCCTGTGCCCTCAACTCAGCCCTTCGGGGAGACCACTGCCCTGCTGTGGGTTCGGCGCCTGGAGCCTCCTGGGACCTAACCCTAACCCTAACCGTACCCCGAACAGGGACCCTCCACCGCAACCTAAGCCTGCCTCGAACCCTAACCCTGCAAGTGAGCCGCCTTCTGGCATGGGCCCTCACTTCAGCCCTCGAGGGAGATCACGAGACTGGAGTCGATTCAGCCCTGGCGACGTCCCTGGACCCAACCCTAACCCTAGCTAAGGCTCCCTCCCCATGGGGACCCAATGCCAACGTCTGACAACACCACGCGCCTGGGGTCCAGAAGCGGTGCAGGCTGACTCGGCATGGAACCTGGAAGCTCACCATGTGGTTTCCCAGCCTGTCTGCAGCTGAGCGAGAGGATTCCGGAGGCGTCCTCGAACAGGGGCCGATCGACGTCTGTGGCCTTGGCAGCCAAAGCCGGATCCTGCCCGGCACCGTCCCTCGTGTCCTCAACTCAGCCCTTCGGGGAGACCACTGCCCTGCTGTGGGTTCGGCGCCTGGAGCCTCCTGGGACCTAACCCTAACCCTAACCCTACACCGAACTGGGACCCTCCACCGAAACCTAAGCCGGCCTCGAACCCTAAGCCTGCACTTGAGCCGCCTTGCTGCATGGGCCCTCACTTCAGCCCTCGAGGGAGATCACGAGACCGGAGTCGCTTCGGCCCTGGCGACGTCCCTGGACCGAACCCTAACCCTAGCTAAGGCTCTCTCCCCAAGAGGACCCAATGCCAACGTCTGACAACACCACGCGCCTGGCGTCCGGAAGAGGTGCAGGCTGACTCGGCATGGAACCTGGAAGCTCACCATGTGGTTTCCCAGCCTGTCTGCAGCTGAGCGAGAGGATTCCGGAGGCGTCCTCGAACAGGGGCCGATCGACGTCTGTGGCCTTGGCAGCCAAAGCCGGATCCTGCCCGGCACCGTCCCTCGTGTCCTCAACTCAGCCCTTCGGGGAGACCACTGCCCTGCTGTGGGTTCGGCGCCTGGAGCCTCCTGGGGCCTAACCCTAACCCTAACCCTACACCGAACTGGGACCCTCCACCGAAACCTAAGCCGGCCTCGAACCCTAAGCCTGCACTTGAGCCGCCTTGCTTCATGGGCCCTCACTTCAGCCCTCGAGGGAGATCAAGAGACCGGAGTCGCTTCGGCCCTGGCGACGTCCCTGGACCGAACCCTAACCCTAGCTAAGGCTCTCTCCCCAAGAGGACCCAATGCCAACGTCTGACAACACCACGCGCCTGGCGTCCGGAAGAGGTGCAGGCTGTCTCGGCATGGAACCTGGAAGCTCACCATCCCGAATCCCAGGCCCGGCTGCAGCTGCCGAGAGGATTCCGGTGGCCTCCTCGACCAGGGGCCCAATCACGTGTGTGGCCTTGGCAGCCAAAGACGGATCCTGACCGGCAGCCTCCCCTGTGCCCTCAACTCAGCCCTTCGGGGAGACCACTGCCCTGCTGTGGGTTCGGTGCCTGGAGCCTCCTGGGACCTAACCCTAACCCTAACCGTACCCCGAACAGGGACCCTCCACCGCAACCTAAGCCTGCCTCGAACCCTAACCCTGCAAGTGAGCCGCGTTCTGGCATGGGCCCTCACTTCAGCCCTCGAGGGAGATCACGAGACTGGAGTCGATTCAGCCCTGGCGACGTCCCTGGACCCAACCCTAACCCTAGCTAAGGCTCCCTCCCCATGGGGACCCAATGCCAACGTCTGACAACACCACGCGCCTGGGGTCCAGAAGCGGTGCAGGCTGACTCGGCATGGAACCTGGAAGCTCACCATGTGGTTTCCCAGCCTGTCTGCAGCTGAGCGAGAGGATTCCGGAGGCGTCCTCGAACAGGGGCCGATCGACGTCTGTGGCCTTGGCAGCCAAAGCCGGATCCTGCCCGGCACCGTCCCTCGTGTCCTCAACTCAGCCCTTCGGGGAGACCACTGCCCTGCTGTGGGTTCGGCGCCTGGAGCCTCCTGGGGCCTAACCCTAACCCTAACCCTACACCGAACTGGGACCCTCCACCGAAACCTAAGCCGGCCTCGAACCCTAAGCCTGCACTTGAGCCGCCTTGCTGCATGGGCCCTCACTTCAGCCCTCGAGGGAGATCACGAGACCGGAGTCGCTTCGGCCCTGGCGACGTCCCTGGACCGAACCCTAACCCTAGCTAAGGCTCTCTCCCCAAGAGGACCCAATGCCAACGTCTGACAACACCACGCGCCTGGCGTCCGGAAGAGGTGCAGGCTGACTCGGCATGGAACCTGGAAGCTCACCATGCCGAATCCCAGGCCCGGCTGCAGCTGCCGAGAGGATTCCGGAGGCCTCCTCGACCAGGGGCCCAATCACGTGTGTGGCCTTGGCAGCCAAAGACGGATCCTGACCGGCAGCCTCCCCTGTGCCCTCAACTCAGCCCTTCGGGGAGACCACTGCCCTGCTGTGGGTTCGGCGCCTGGAGCCTCCTGGGACCTAACCCTAACCCTAACCGTACCCCGAACAGGGACCCTCCACCGCAACCTAAGCCTGCCTCGAACCCTAACCCTGCAAGTGAGCCGCCTTCTGGCATGGGCCCTCACTTCAGCCCTCGAGGGAGATCACGAGACTGGAGTCGATTCAGCCCTGGCGACGTCCCTGGACCCAACCCTAACCCTAGCTAAGGCTCCCTCCCCATGGGGACCCAATGCCAACGTCTGACAACACCACGCGCCTGGGGTCCAGAAGCGGTGCAGGCTGACTCGGCATGGAACCTGGAAGCTCACCATGTGGTTTCCCAGCCTGTCTGCAGCTGAGCGAGAGGATTCCGGAGGCGTCCTCGAACAGGGGCCGATCGACGTCTGTGGCCTTGGCAGCCAAAGCCGGATCCTGCCCGGCACCGTCCCTCGTGTCCTCAACTCAGCCCTTCGGGGAGACCACTGCCCTGCTGTGGGTTCGGCGCCTGGAGCCTCCTGGGGCCTAACCCTAACCCTAACCCTACACCGAACTGGGACCCTCCACCGAAACCTAAGCCGGCCTCGAACCCTAAGCCTGCACTTGAGCCGCCTTGCTGCATGGGCCCTCACTTCAGCCCTCGAGGGAGATCACGAGACCGGAGTCGCTTCGGCCCTGGCGACGTCCCTGGACCGAACCCTAACCCTAGCTAAGGCTCTCTCCCCAAGAGGACCCAATGCCAACGTCTGACAACACCACGCGCCTGGCGTCCGGAAGAGGTGCAGGCTGACTCGGCATGGAACCTGGAAGCTCACCATGCCGAATCCCAGGCCCGGCTGCAGCTGCCGAGAGGATTCCGGAGGCCTCCTCGACCAGGGGCCCAATCACGTGTGTGGCCTTGGCAGCCAAAGACGGATCCTGACCGGCAGCCTCCCCTGTGCCCTCAACTCAGCCCTTCGGGGAGACCACTGCCCTGCTGTGGGTTCGGCGCCTGGAGCCTCCTGGGACCTAACCCTAACCCTAACCGTACCCCGAACAGGGACCCTCCACCGCAACCTAAGCCTGCCTCGAACCCTAACCCTGCAAGTGAGCCGCCTTCTGGCATGGGCCCTCACTTCAGCCCTCGAGGGAGATCACGAGACTGGAGTCGATTCAGCCCTGGCGACGTCCCTGGACCCAACCCTAACCCTAGCTAAGGCTCCCTCCCCATGGGGACCCAATGCCAACGTCTGACAACACCACGCGCCTGGGGTCCAGAAGCGGTGCAGGCTGACTCGGCATGGAACCTGGAAGCTCACCATGTGGTTTCCCAGCCTGTCTGCAGCTGAGCGAGAGGATTCCGGAGGCGTCCTCGAACAGGGGCCGATCGACGTCTGTGGCCTTGGCAGCCAAAGCCGGATCCTGCCCGGCACCGTCCCTCGTGTCCTCAACTCAGCCCTTCGGGGAGACCACTGCCCTGCTGTGGGTTCGGCGCCTGGAGCCTCCTGGGACCTAACCCTAACCCTAACCCTACACCGAACTGGGACCCTCCACCGAAACCTAAGCCGGCCTCGAACCCTAAGCCTGCACTTGAGCCGCCTTGCTGCATGGGCCCTCACTTCAGCCCTCGAGGGAGATCACGAGACCGGAGTCGCTTCGGCCCTGGCGACGTCCCTGGACCGAACCCTAACCCTAGCTAAGGCTCTCTCCCCAAGAGGACCCAATGCCAACGTCTGACAACACCACGCGCCTGGCGTCCGGAAGAGGTGCAGGCTGACTCGGCATGGAACCTGGAAGCTCACCATGTGGTTTCCCAGCCTGTCTGCAGCTGAGCGAGAGGATTCCGGAGGCGTCCTCGAACAGGGGCCGATCGACGTCTGTGGCCTTGGCAGCCAAAGCCGGATCCTGCCCGGCACCGTCCCTCGTGTCCTCAACTCAGCCCTTCGGGGAGACCACTGCCCTGCTGTGGGTTCGGCGCCTGGAGCCTCCTGGGGCCTAACCCTAACCCTAACCCTACACCGAACTGGGACCCTCCACCGAAACCTAAGCCGGCCTCGAACCCTAAGCCTGCACTTGAGCCGCCTTGCTTCATGGGCCCTCACTTCAGCCCTCGAGGGAGATCAAGAGACCGGAGTCGCTTCGGCCCTGGCGACGTCCCTGGACCGAACCCTAACCCTAGCTAAGGCTCTCTCCCCAAGAGGACCCAATGCCAACGTCTGACAACACCACGCGCCTGGCGTCCGGAAGAGGTGCAGGCTGTCTCGGCATGGAACCTGGAAGCTCACCATCCCGAATCCCAGGCCCGGCTGCAGCTGCCGAGAGGATTCCGGTGGCCTCCTCGACCAGGGGCCCAATCACGTGTGTGGCCTTGGCAGCCAAAGACGGATCCTGACCGGCAGCCTCCCCTGTGCCCTCAACTCAGCCCTTCGGGGAGACCACTGCCCTGCTGTGGGTTCGGCGCCTGGAGCCTCCTGGGACCTAACCCTAACCCTAACCGTACCCCGAACAGGGACCCTCCACCGCAACCTAAGCCTGCCTCGAACCCTAACCCTGCAAGTGAGCCGCCTTCTGGCATGGGCCCTCACTTCAGCCCTCGAGGGAGATCACGAGACTGGAGTCGATTCAGCCCTGGCGACGTCCCTGGACCCAACCCTAACCCTAGCTAAGGCTCCCTCCCCATGGGGACCCAATGCCAACGTCTGACAACACCACGCGCCTGGGGTCCAGAAGCGGTGCAGGCTGACTCGGCATGGAACCTGGAAGCTCACCATGTGGTTTCCCAGCCTGTCTGCAGCTGAGCGAGAGGATTCCGGAGGCGTCCTCGAACAGGGGCCGATCGACGTCTGTGGCCTTGGCAGCCAAAGCCGGATCCTGCCCGGCACCGTCCCTCGTGTCCTCAACTCAGCCCTTCGGGGAGACCACTGCCCTGCTGTGGGTTCGGCGCCTGGAGCCTCCTGGGACCTAACCCTAACCCTAACCCTACACCGAACTGGGACCCTCCACCGAAACCTAAGCCGGCCTCGAACCCTAAGCCTGCACTTGAGCCGCCTTGCTGCATGGGCCCTCACTTCAGCCCTCGAGGGAGATCACGAGACCGGAGTCGCTTCGGCCCTGGCGACGTCCCTGGACCGAACCCTAACCCTAGCTAAGGCTCTCTCCCCAAGAGGACCCAATGCCAACGTCTGACAACACCACGCGCCTGGCGTCCGGAAGAGGTGCAGGCTGACTCGGCATGGAACCTGGAAGCTCACCATGCCGAATCCCAGGCCCGGCTGCAGCTGCCGAGAGGATTCCGGAGGCCTCCTCGACCAGGGGCCCAATCACGTGTGTGGCCTTGGCAGCCAAAGACGGATCCTGACCGGCAGCCTCCCCTGTGCCCTCAACTCAGCCCTTCGGGGAGACCACTGCCCTGCTGTGGGTTCGGCGCCTGGAGCCTCCTGGGACCTAACCCTAACCCTAACCGTACCCCGAACAGGGACCCTCCACCGCAACCTAAGCCTGCCTCGAACCCTAACCCTGCAAGTGAGCCGCCTTCTGGCATGGGCCCTCACTTCAGCCCTCGAGGGAGATCACGAGACTGGAGTCGATTCAGCCCTGGCGACGTCCCTGGACCCAACCCTAACCCTAGCTAAGGCTCCCTCCCCATGGGGACCCAATGCCAACGTCTGACAACACCACGCGCCTGGGGTCCAGAAGCGGTGCAGGCTGACTCGGCATGGAACCTGGAAGCTCACCATGTGGTTTCCCAGCCTGTCTGCAGCTGAGCGAGAGGATTCCGGAGGCGTCCTCGAACAGGGGCCGATCGACGTCTGTGGCCTTGGCAGCCAAAGCCGGATCCTGCCCGGCACCGTCCCTCGTGTCCTCAACTCAGCCCTTCGGGGAGACCACTGCCCTGCTGTGGGTTCGGCGCCTGGAGCCTCCTGGGACCTAACCCTAACCCTAACCCTACACCGAACTGGGACCCTCCACCGAAACCTAAGCCGGCCTCGAACCCTAAGCCTGCACTTGAGCCGCCTTGCTGCATGGGCCCTCACTTCAGCCCTCGAGGGAGATCACGAGACCGGAGTCGCTTCGGCCCTGGCGACGTCCCTGGACCGAACCCTAACCCTAGCTAAGGCTCTCTCCCCAAGAGGACCCAATGCCAACGTCTGACAACACCACGCGCCTGGCGTCCGGAAGAGGTGCAGGCTGACTCGGCATGGAACCTGGAAGCTCACCATGCCGAATCCCAGGCCCGGCTGCAGCTGCCGAGAGGATTCCGGAGGCCTCCTCGACCAGGGGCCCAATCACGTGTGTGGCCTTGGCAGCCAAAGACGGATCCTGACCGGCAGCCTCCCCTGTGCCCTCAACTCAGCCCTTCGGGGAGACCACTGCCCTGCTGTGGGTTCGGCGCCTGGAGCCTCCTGGGACCTAACCCTAACCCTAACCGTACCCCGAACAGGGACCCTCCACCGCAACCTAAGCCTGCCTCGAACCCTAACCCTGCAAGTGAGCCGCCTTCTGGCATGGGCCCTCACTTCAGCCCTCGAGGGAGATCACGAGACTGGAGTCGATTCAGCCCTGGCGACGTCCCTGGACCCAACCCTAACCCTAGCTAAGGCTCCCTCCCCATGGGGACCCAATGCCAACGTCTGACAACACCACGCGCCTGGGGTCCAGAAGCGGTGCAGGCTGACTCGGCATGGAACCTGGAAGCTCACCATGTGGTTTCCCAGCGTGTCTGCAGCTGAGCGAGAGGATTCCGGAGGCGTCCTCGAACAGGGGCCGATCGACGTCTGTGGCCTTGGCAGCCAAAGCCGGATCCTGCCCGGCACCGTCCCTCGTGTCCTCAACTCAGCCCTTCGGGGAGACCACTGCCCTGCTGTGGGTTCGGCGCCTGGAGCCTCCTGGGACCTAACCCTAACCCTAACCCTACACCGAACTGGGACCCTCCACCGAAACCTAAGCCGGCCTCGAACCCTAAGCCTGCACTTGAGCCGCCTTGCTGCATGGGCCCTCACTTCAGCCCTCGAGGGAGATCACGAGACCGGAGTCGCTTCGGCCCTGGCGACGTCCCTGGACCGAACCCTAACCCTAGCTAAGGCTCTCTCCCCAAGAGGACCCAATGCCAACGTCTGACAACACCACGCGCCTGGCGTCCGGAAGAGGTGCAGGCTGACTCGGCATGGAACCTGGAAGCTCACCATGTGGTTTCCCAGCCTGTCTGCAGCTGAGCGAGAGGATTCCGGAGGCGTCCTCGAACAGGGGCCGATCGACGTCTGTGGCCTTGGCAGCCAAAGCCGGATCCTGCCCGGCACCGTCCCTCGTGTCCTCAACTCAGCCCTTCGGGGAGACCACTGCCCTGCTGTGGGTTCGGCGCCTGGAGCCTCCTGGGGCCTAACCCTAACCCTAACCCTACACCGAACTGGGACCCTCCACCGAAACCTAAGCCGGCCTCGAACCCTAAGCCTGCACTTGAGCCGCCTTGCTTCATGGGCCCTCACTTCAGCCCTCGAGGGAGATCAAGAGACCGGAGTCGCTTCGGCCCTGGCGACGTCCCTGGACCGAACCCTAACCCTAGCTAAGGCTCTCTCCCCAAGAGGACCCAATGCCAACGTCTGACAACACTACGCGCCTGGCGTCCGGAAGAGGTGCAGGCTGTCTCGGCATGGAACCTGGAAGCTCACCATCCCGAATCCCAGGCCCGGCTGCAGCTGCCGAGAGGATTCCGGTGGCCTCCTCGACCAGGGGCCCAATCACGTGTGTGGCCTTGGCAGCCAAAGACGGATCCTGACCGGCAGCCTCCCCTGTGCCCTCAACTCAGCCCTTCGGGGAGACCACTGCCCTGCTGTGGGTTCGGTGCCTGGAGCCTCCTGGGACCTAACCCTAACCCTAACCGTACCCCGAACAGGGACCCTCCACCGCAACCTAAGCCTGCCTCGAACCCTAACCCTGCAAGTGAGCCGCCTTCTGGCATGGGCCCTCACTTCAGCCCTCGAGGGAGATCACGAGACTGGAGTCGATTCAGCCCTGGCGACGTCCCTGGACCCAACCCTAACCCTAGCTAAGGCTCCCTCCCCATGGGGACCCAATGCCAACGTCTGACAACACCACGCGCCTGGGGTCCAGAAGCGGTGCAGGCTGACTCGGCATGGAACCTGGAAGCTCACCATGTGGTTTCCCAGCCTGTCTGCAGCTGAGCGAGAGGATTCCGGAGGCGTCCTCGAACAGGGGCCGATCGACGTCTGTGGCCTTGGCAGCCAAAGCCGGATCCTGCCCGGCACCGTCCCTCGTGTCCTCAACTCAGCCCTTCGGGGAGACCACTGCCCTGCTGTGGGTTCGGCGCCTGGAGCCTCCTGGGGCCTAACCCTAACCCTAACCCTACACCGAACTGGGACCCTCCACCGAAACCTAAGCCGGCCTCGAACCCTAAGCCTGCACTTGAGCCGCCTTGCTGCATGGGCCCTCACTTCAGCCCTCGAGGGAGATCACGAGACCGGAGTCGCTTCGGCCCTGGCGACGTCCCTGGACCGAACCCTAACCCTAGCTAAGGCTCTCTCCCCAAGAGGACCCAATGCCAACGTCTGACAACACCACGCGCCTGGCGTCCGGAAGAGGTGCAGGCTGACTCGGCATGGAACCTGGAAGCTCACCATGCCGAATCCCAGGCCCGGCTGCAGCTGCCGAGAGGATTCCGGAGGCCTCCTCGACCAGGGGCCCAATCACGTGTGTGGCCTTGGCAGCCAAAGACGGATCCTGACCGGCAGCCTCCCCTGTGCCCTCAACTCAGCCCTTCGGGGAGACCACTGCCCTGCTGTGGGTTCGGCGCCTGGAGCCTCCTGGGACCTAACCCTAACCCTAACCGTACCCCGAACAGGGACCCTCCACCGCAACCTAAGCCTGCCTCGAACCCTAACCCTGCAAGTGAGCCGCCTTCTGGCATGGGCCCTCACTTCAGCCCTCGAGGGAGATCACGAGACTGGAGTCGATTCAGCCCTGGCGACGTCCCTGGACCCAACCCTAACCCTAGCTAAGGCTCCCTCCCCATGGGGACCCAATGCCAACGTCTGACAACACCACGCGCCTGGGGTCCAGAAGCGGTGCAGGCTGACTCGGCATGGAACCTGGAAGCTCACCATGTGGTTTCCCAGCCTGTCTGCAGCTGAGCGAGAGGATTCCGGAGGCGTCCTCGAACAGGGGCCGATCGACGTCTGTGGCCTTGGCAGCCAAAGCCGGATCCTGCCCGGCACCGTCCCTCGTGTCCTCAACTCAGCCCTTCGGGGAGACCACTGCCCTGCTGTGGGTTCGGCGCCTGGAGCCTCCTGGGGCCTAACCCTAACCCTAACCCTACACCGAACTGGGACCCTCCACCGAAACCTAAGCCGGCCTCGAACCCTAAGCCTGCACTTGAGCCGCCTTGCTGCATGGGCCCTCACTTCAGCCCTCGAGGGAGATCACGAGACCGGAGTCGCTTCGGCCCTGGCGACGTCCCTGGACCGAACCCTAACCCTAGCTAAGGCTCTCTCCCCAAGAGGACCCAATGCCAACGTCTGACAACACCACGCGCCTGGCGTCCGGAAGAGGTGCAGGCTGACTCGGCATGGAACCTGGAAGCTCACCATGCCGAATCCCAGGCCCGGCTGCAGCTGCCGAGAGGATTCCGGAGGCCTCCTCGACCAGGGGCCCAATCACGTGTGTGGCCTTGGCAGCCAAAGACGGATCCTGACCGGCAGCCTCCCCTGTGCCCTCAACTCAGCCCTTCGGGGAGACCACTGCCCTGCTGTGGGTTCGGCGCCTGGAGCCTCCTGGGACCTAACCCTAACCCTAACCGTACCCCGAACAGGGACCCTCCACCGCAACCTAAGCCTGCCTCGAACCCTAACCCTGCAAGTGAGCCGCCTTCTGGCATGGGCCCTCACTTCAGCCCTCGAGGGAGATCACGAGACTGGAGTCGATTCAGCCCTGGCGACGTCCCTGGACCCAACCCTAACCCTAGCTAAGGCTCCCTCCCCATGGGGACCCAATGCCAACGTCTGACAACACCACGCGCCTGGGGTCCAGAAGCGGTGCAGGCTGACTCGGCATGGAACCTGGAAGCTCACCATGTGGTTTCCCAGCCTGTCTGCAGCTGAGCGAGAGGATTCCGGAGGCGTCCTCGAACAGGGGCCGATCGACGTCTGTGGCCTTGGCAGCCAAAGCCGGATCCTGCCCGGCACCGTCCCTCGTGTCCTCAACTCAGCCCTTCGGGGAGACCACTGCCCTGCTGTGGGTTCGGCGCCTGGAGCCTCCTGGGACCTAACCCTAACCCTAACCCTACACCGAACTGGGACCCTCCACCGAAACCTAAGCCGGCCTCGAACCCTAAGCCTGCACTTGAGCCGCCTTGCTGCATGGGCCCTCACTTCAGCCCTCGAGGGAGATCACGAGACCGGAGTCGCTTCGGCCCTGGCGACGTCCCTGGACCGAACCCTAACCCTAGCTAAGGCTCTCTCCCCAAGAGGACCCAATGCCAACGTCTGACAACACCACGCGCCTGGCGTCCGGAAGAGGTGCAGGCTGACTCGGCATGGAACCTGGAAGCTCACCATGTGGTTTCCCAGCCTGTCTGCAGCTGAGCGAGAGGATTCCGGAGGCGTCCTCGAACAGGGGCCGATCGACGTCTGTGGCCTTGGCAGCCAAAGCCGGATCCTGCCCGGCACCGTCCCTCGTGTCCTCAACTCAGCCCTTCGGGGAGACCACTGCCCTGCTGTGGGTTCGGCGCCTGGAGCCTCCTGGGGCCTAACCCTAACCCTAACCCTACACCGAACTGGGACCCTCCACCGAAACCTAAGCCGGCCTCGAACCCTAAGCCTGCACTTGAGCCGCCTTGCTTCATGGGCCCTCACTTCAGCCCTCGAGGGAGATCAAGAGACCGGAGTCGCTTCGGCCCTGGCGACGTCCCTGGACCGAACCCTAACCCTAGCTAAGGCTCTCTCCCCAAGAGGACCCAATGCCAACGTCTGACAACACCACGCGCCTGGCGTCCGGAAGAGGTGCAGGCTGTCTCGGCATGGAACCTGGAAGCTCACCATCCCGAATCCCAGGCCCGGCTGCAGCTGCCGAGAGGATTCCGGTGGCCTCCTCGACCAGGGGCCCAATCACGTGTGTGGCCTTGGCAGCCAAAGACGGATCCTGACCGGCAGCCTCCCCTGTGCCCTCAACTCAGCCCTTCGGGGAGACCACTGCCCTGCTGTGGGTTCGGCGCCTGGAGCCTCCTGGGACCTAACCCTAACCCTAACCGTACCCCGAACAGGGACCCTCCACCGCAACCTAAGCCTGCCTCGAACCCTAACCCTGCAAGTGAGCCGCCTTCTGGCATGGGCCCTCACTTCAGCCCTCGAGGGAGATCACGAGACTGGAGTCGATTCAGCCCTGGCGACGTCCCTGGACCCAACCCTAACCCTAGCTAAGGCTCCCTCCCCATGGGGACCCAATGCCAACGTCTGACAACACCACGCGCCTGGGGTCCAGAAGCGGTGCAGGCTGACTCGGCATGGAACCTGGAAGCTCACCATGTGGTTTCCCAGCCTGTCTGCAGCTGAGCGAGAGGATTCCGGAGGCGTCCTCGAACAGGGGCCGATCGACGTCTGTGGCCTTGGCAGCCAAAGCCGGATCCTGCCCGGCACCGTCCCTCGTGTCCTCAACTCAGCCCTTCGGGGAGACCACTGCCCTGCTGTGGGTTCGGCGCCTGGAGCCTCCTGGGACCTAACCCTAACCCTAACCCTACACCGAACTGGGACCCTCCACCGAAACCTAAGCCGGCCTCGAACCCTAAGCCTGCACTTGAGCCGCCTTGCTGCATGGGCCCTCACTTCAGCCCTCGAGGGAGATCACGAGACCGGAGTCGCTTCGGCCCTGGCGACGTCCCTGGACCGAACCCTAACCCTAGCTAAGGCTCTCTCCCCAAGAGGACCCAATGCCAACGTCTGACAACACCACGCGCCTGGCGTCCGGAAGAGGTGCAGGCTGACTCGGCATGGAACCTGGAAGCTCACCATGCCGAATCCCAGGCCCGGCTGCAGCTGCCGAGAGGATTCCGGAGGCCTCCTCGACCAGGGGCCCAATCACGTGTGTGGCCTTGGCAGCCAAAGACGGATCCTGACCGGCAGCCTCCCCTGTGCCCTCAACTCAGCCCTTCGGGGAGACCACTGCCCTGCTGTGGGTTCGGCGCCTGGAGCCTCCTGGGACCTAACCCTAACCCTAACCGTACCCCGAACAGGGACCCTCCACCGCAACCTAAGCCTGCCTCGAACCCTAACCCTGCAAGTGAGCCGCCTTCTGGCATGGGCCCTCACTTCAGCCCTCGAGGGAGATCACGAGACTGGAGTCGATTCAGCCCTGGCGACGTCCCTGGACCCAACCCTAACCCTAGCTAAGGCTCCCTCCCCATGGGGACCCAATGCCAACGTCTGACAACACCACGCGCCTGGGGTCCAGAAGCGGTGCAGGCTGACTCGGCATGGAACCTGGAAGCTCACCATGTGGTTTCCCAGCCTGTCTGCAGCTGAGCGAGAGGATTCCGGAGGCGTCCTCGAACAGGGGCCGATCGACGTCTGTGGCCTTGGCAGCCAAAGCCGGATCCTGCCCGGCACCGTCCCTCGTGTCCTCAACTCAGCCCTTCGGGGAGACCACTGCCCTGCTGTGGGTTCGGCGCCTGGAGCCTCCTGGGACCTAACCCTAACCCTAACCCTACACCGAACTGGGACCCTCCACCGAAACCTAAGCCGGCCTCGAACCCTAAGCCTGCACTTGAGCCGCCTTGCTGCATGGGCCCTCACTTCAGCCCTCGAGGGAGATCACGAGACCGGAGTCGCTTCGGCCCTGGCGACGTCCCTGGACCGAACCCTAACCCTAGCTAAGGCTCTCTCCCCAAGAGGACCCAATGCCAACGTCTGACAACACCACGCGCCTGGCGTCCGGAAGAGGTGCAGGCTGACTCGGCATGGAACCTGGAAGCTCACCATGTGGTTTCCCAGCCTGTCTGCAGCTGAGCGAGAGGATTCCGGAGGCGTCCTCGAACAGGGGCCGATCGACGTCTGTGGCCTTGGCAGCCAAAGCCGGATCCTGCCCGGCACCGTCCCTCGTGTCCTCAACTCAGCCCTTCGGGGAGACCACTGCCCTGCTGTGGGTTCGGCGCCTGGAGCCTCCTGGGGCCTAACCCTAACCCTAACCCTACACCGAACTGGGACCCTCCACCGAAACCTAAGCCGGCCTCGAACCCTAAGCCTGCACTTGAGCCGCCTTGCTTCATGGGCCCTCACTTCAGCCCTCGAGGGAGATCAAGAGACCGGAGTCGCTTCGGCCCTGGCGACGTCCCTGGACCGAACCCTAACCCTAGCTAAGGCTCTCTCCCCAAGAGGACCCAATGCCAACGTCTGACAACACCACGCGCCTGGCGTCCGGAAGAGGTGCAGGCTGTCTCGGCATGGAACCTGGAAGCTCACCATCCCGAATCCCAGGCCCGGCTGCAGCTGCCGAGAGGATTCCGGTGGCCTCCTCGACCAGGGGCCCAATCACGTGTGTGGCCTTGGCAGCCAAAGACGGATCCTGACCGGCAGCCTCCCCTGTGCCCTCAACTCAGCCCTTCGGGGAGACCACTGCCCTGCTGTGGGTTCGGTGCCTGGAGCCTCCTGGGACCTAACCCTAACCCTAACCGTACCCCGAACAGGGACCCTCCACCGCAACCTAAGCCTGCCTCGAACCCTAACCCTGCAAGTGAGCCGCCTTCTGGCATGGGCCCTCACTTCAGCCCTCGAGGGAGATCACGAGACTGGAGTCGATTCAGCCCTGGCGACGTCCCTGGACCCAACCCTAACCCTAGCTAAGGCTCCCTCCCCATGGGGACCCAATGCCAACGTCTGACAACACCACGCGCCTGGGGTCCAGAAGCGGTGCAGGCTGACTCGGCATGGAACCTGGAAGCTCACCATGTGGTTTCCCAGCCTGTCTGCAGCTGAGCGAGAGGATTCCGGAGGCGTCCTCGAACAGGGGCCGATCGACGTCTGTGGCCTTGGCAGCCAAAGCCGGATCCTGCCCGGCACCGTCCCTCGTGTCCTCAACTCAGCCCTTCGGGGAGACCACTGCCCTGCTGTGGGTTCGGCGCCTGGAGCCTCCTGGGGCCTAACCCTAACCCTAACCCTACACCGAACTGGGACCCTCCACCGAAACCTAAGCCGGCCTCGAACCCTAAGCCTGCACTTGAGCCGCCTTGCTGCATGGGCCCTCACTTCAGCCCTCGAGGGAGATCACGAGACCGGAGTCGCTTCGGCCCTGGCGACGTCCCTGGACCGAACCCTAACCCTAGCTAAGGCTCTCTCCCCAAGAGGACCCAATGCCAACGTCTGACAACACCACGCGCCTGGCGTCCGGAAGAGGTGCAGGCTGACTCGGCATGGAACCTGGAAGCTCACCATGCCGAATCCCAGGCCCGGCTGCAGCTGCCGAGAGGATTCCGGAGGCCTCCTCGACCAGGGGCCCAATCACGTGTGTGGCCTTGGCAGCCAAAGACGGATCCTGACCGGCAGCCTCCCCTGTGCCCTCAACTCAGCCCTTCGGGGAGACCACTGCCCTGCTGTGGGTTCGGCGCCTGGAGCCTCCTGGGACCTAACCCTAACCCTAACCGTACCCCGAACAGGGACCCTCCACCGCAACCTAAGCCTGCCTCGAACCCTAACCCTGCAAGTGAGCCGCCTTCTGGCATGGGCCCTCACTTCAGCCCTCGAGGGAGATCACGAGACTGGAGTCGATTCAGCCCTGGCGACGTCCCTGGACCCAACCCTAACCCTAGCTAAGGCTCCCTCCCCATGGGGACCCAATGCCAACGTCTGACAACACCACGCGCCTGGGGTCCAGAAGCGGTGCAGGCTGACTCGGCATGGAACCTGGAAGCTCACCATGTGGTTTCCCAGCCTGTCTGCAGCTGAGCGAGAGGATTCCGGAGGCGTCCTCGAACAGGGGCCGATCGACGTCTGTGGCCTTGGCAGCCAAAGCCGGATCCTGCCCGGCACCGTCCCTCGTGTCCTCAACTCAGCCCTTCGGGGAGACCACTGCCCTGCTGTGGGTTCGGCGCCTGGAGCCTCCTGGGACCTAACCCTAACCCTAAACCTACACCGAACTGGGACCCTCCACCGAAACCTAAGCCGGCCTCGAACCCTAAGCCTGCACTTGAGCCGCCTTGCTGCATGGGCCCTCACTTCAGCCCTCGAGGGAGATCACGAGACCGGAGTCGCTTCGGCCCTGGCGACGTCCCTGGACCGAACCCTAACCCTAGCTAAGGCTCTCTCCCCAAGAGGACCCAATGCCAACGTCTGACAACACCACGCGCCTGGCGTCCGGAAGAGGTGCAGGCTGACTCGGCATGGAACCTGGAAGCTCACCATGTGGTTTCCCAGCCTGTCTGCAGCTGAGCGAGAGGATTCCGGAGGCGTCCTCGAACAGGGGCCGATCGACGTCTGTGGCCTTGGCAGCCAAAGCCGGATCCTGCCCGGCACCGTCCCTCGTGTCCTCAACTCAGCCCTTCGGGGAGACCACTGCCCTGCTGTGGGTTCGGCGCCTGGAGCCTCCTGGGGCCTAACCCTAACCCTAACCCTACACCGAACTGGGACCCTCCACCGAAACCTAAGCCGGCCTCGAACCCTAAGCCTGCACTTGAGCCGCCTTGCTTCATGGGCCCTCACTTCAGCCCTCGAGGGAGATCAAGAGACCGGAGTCGCTTCGGCCCTGGCGACGTCCCTGGACCGAACCCTAACCCTAGCTAAGGCTCTCTCCCCAAGAGGACCCAATGCCAACGTCTGACAACACCACGCGCCTGGCGTCCGGAAGAGGTGCAGGCTGTCTCGGCATGGAACCTGGAAGCTCACCATCCCGAATCCCAGGCCCGGCTGCAGCTGCCGAGAGGATTCCGGTGGCCTCCTCGACCAGGGGCCCAATCACGTGTGTGGCCTTGGCAGCCAAAGACGGATCCTGACCGGCAGCCTCCCCTGTGCCCTCAACTCAGCCCTTCGGGGAGACCACTGCCCTGCTGTGGGTTCGGCGCCTGGAGCCTCCTGGGACCTAACCCTAACCCTAACCGTACCCCGAACAGGGACCCTCCACCGCAACCTAAGCCTGCCTCGAACCCTAACCCTGCAAGTGAGCCGCCTTCTGGCATGGGCCCTCACTTCAGCCCTCGAGGGAGATCACGAGACTGGAGTCGATTCAGCCCTGGCGACGTCCCTGGACCCAACCCTAACCCTAGCTAAGGCTCCCTCCCCATGGGGACCCAATGCCAACGTCTGACAACACCACGCGCCTGGGGTCCAGAAGCGGTGCAGGCTGACTCGGCATGGAACCTGGAAGCTCACCATGTGGTTTCCCAGCCTGTCTGCAGCTGAGCGAGAGGATTCCGGAGGCGTCCTCGAACAGGGGCCGATCGACGTCTGTGGCCTTGGCAGCCAAAGCCGGATCCTGCCCGGCACCGTCCCTCGTGTCCTCAACTCAGCCCTTCGGGGAGACCACTGCCCTGCTGTGGGTTCGGCGCCTGGAGCCTCCTGGGACCTAACCCTAACCCTAACCCTACACCGAACTGGGACCCTCCACCGAAACCTAAGCCGGCCTCGAACCCTAAGCCTGCACTTGAGCCGCCTTGCTGCATGGGCCCTCACTTCAGCCCTCGAGGGAGATCACGAGACCGGAGTCGCTTCGGCCCTGGCGACGTCCCTGGACCGAACCCTAACCCTAGCTAAGGCTCTCTCCCCAAGAGGACCCAATGCCAACGTCTGACAACACCACGCGCCTGGCGTCCGGAAGAGGTGCAGGCTGACTCGGCATGGAACCTGGAAGCTCACCATGCCGAATCCCAGGCCCGGCGGCAGCTGCCGAGAGGATTCCGGAGGCCTCCTCGACCAGGGGCCCAATCACGTGTGTGGCCTTGGCAGCCAAAGACGGATCCTGACCGGCAGCCTCCCCTGTGCCCTCAACTCAGCCCTTCGGGGAGACCACTGCCCTGCTGTGGGTTCGGCGCCTGGAGCCTCCTGGGACCTAACCCTAACCCTAACCGTACCCCGAACAGGGACCCTCCACCGCAACCTAAGCCTGCCTCGAACCCTAACCCTGCAAGTGAGCCGCCTTCTGGCATGGGCCCTCACTTCAGCCCTCGAGGGAGATCACGAGACTGGAGTCGATTCAGCCCTGGCGACGTCCCTGGACCCAACCCTAACCCTAGCTAAGGCTCCCTCCCCATGGGGACCCAATGCCAACGTCTGACAACACCACGCGCCTGGGGTCCAGAAGCGGTGCAGGCTGACTCGGCATGGAACCTGGAAGCTCACCATGTGGTTTCCCAGCCTGTCTGCAGCTGAGCGAGAGGATTCCGGAGGCGTCCTCGAACAGGGGCCGATCGACGTCTGTGGCCTTGGCAGCCAAAGCCGGATCCTGCCCGGCACCGTCCCTCGTGTCCTCAACTCAGCCCTTCGGGGAGACCACTGCCCTGCTGTGGGTTCGGCGCCTGGAGCCTCCTGGGGCCTAACCCTAACCCTAACCCTACACCGAACTGGGACCCTCCACCGAAACCTAAGCCGGCCTCGAACCCTAAGCCTGCACTTGAGCCGCCTTGCTGCATGGGCCCTCACTTCAGCCCTCGAGGGAGATCACGAGACCGGAGTCGCTTCGGCCCTGGCGACGTCCCTGGACCGAACCCTAACCCTAGCTAAGGCTCTCTCCCCAAGAGGACCCAATGCCAACGTCTGACAACACCACGCGCCTGGCGTCCGGAAGAGGTGCAGGCTGACTCGGCATGGAACCTGGAAGCTCACCATGCCGAATCCCAGGCCCGGCGGCAGCTGCCGAGAGGATTCCGGAGGCCTCCTCGACCAGGGGCCCAATCACGTGTGTGGCCTTGGCAGCCAAAGACGGATCCTGACCGGCAGCCTCCCCTGTGCCCTCAACTCAGCCCTTCGGGGAGACCACTGCCCTGCTGTGGGTTCGGCGCCTGGAGCCTCCTGGGACCTAACCCTAACCCTAACCGTACCCCGAACAGGGACCCTCCACCGCAACCTAAGCCTGCCTCGAACCCTAACCCTGCAAGTGAGCCGCCTTCTGGCATGGGCCCTCACTTCAGCCCTCGAGGGAGATCACGAGACTGGAGTCGATTCAGCCCTGGCGACGTCCCTGGACCCAACCCTAACCCTAGCTAAGGCTCCCTCCCCATGGGGACCCAATGCCAACGTCTGACAACACCACGCGCCTGGGGTCCAGAAGCGGTGCAGGCTGACTCGGCATGGAACCTGGAAGCTCACCATGTGGTTTCCCAGCCTGTCTGCAGCTGAGCGAGAGGATTCCGGAGGCGTCCTCGAACAGGGGCCGATCGACGTCTGTGGCCTTGGCAGCCAAAGCCGGATCCTGCCCGGCACCGTCCCTCGTGTCCTCAACTCAGCCCTTCGGGGAGACCACTGCCCTGCTGTGGGTTCGGCGCCTGGAGCCTCCTGGGGCCTAACCCTAACCCTAACCCTACACCGAACTGGGACCCTCCACCGAAACCTAAGCCGGCCTCGAACCCTAAGCCTGCACTTGAGCCGCCTTGCTGCATGGGCCCTCACTTCAGCCCTCGAGGGAGATCACGAGACCGGAGTCGCTTCGGCCCTGGCGACGTCCCTGGACCGAACCCTAACCCTAGCTAAGGCTCTCTCCCCAAGAGGACCCAATGCCAACGTCTGACAACACCACGCGCCTGGCGTCCGGAAGAGGTGCAGGCTGACTCGGCATGGAACCTGGAAGCTCACCATGCCGAATCCCAGGCCCGGCTGCAGCTGCCGAGAGGATTCCGGAGGCCTCCTCGACCAGGGGCCCAATCACGTGTGTGGCCTTGGCAGCCAAAGACGGATCCTGACCGGCAGCCTCCCCTGTGCCCTCAACTCAGCCCTTCGGGGAGACCACTGCCCTGCTGTGGGTTCGGCGCCTGGAGCCTCCTGGGACCTAACCCTAACCCTAACCGTACCCCGAACAGGGACCCTCCACCGCAACCTAAGCCTGCCTCGAACCCTAACCCTGCAAGTGAGCCGCCTTCTGGCATGGGCCCTCACTTCAGCCCTCGAGGGAGATCACGAGACTGGAGTCGATTCAGCCCTGGCGACGTCCCTGGACCCAACCCTAACCCTAGCTAAGGCTCCCTCCCCATGGGGACCCAATGCCAACGTCTGACAACACCACGCGCCTGGGGTCCAGAAGCGGTGCAGGCTGACTCGGCATGGAACCTGGAAGCTCACCATGTGGTTTCCCAGCCTGTCTGCAGCTGAGCGAGAGGATTCCGGAGGCGTCCTCGAACAGGGGCCGATCGACGTCTGTGGCCTTGGCAGCCAAAGCCGGATCCTGCCCGGCACCGTCCCTCGTGTCCTCAACTCAGCCCTTCGGGGAGACCACTGCCCTGCTGTGGGTTCGGCGCCTGGAGCCTCCTGGGACCTAACCCTAACCCTAACCCTACACCGAACTGGGACCCTCCACCGAAACCTAAGCCGGCCTCGAACCCTAAGCCTGCACTTGAGCCGCCTTGCTGCATGGGCCCTCACTTCAGCCCTCGAGGGAGATCACGAGACCGGAGTCGCTTCGGCCCTGGCGACGTCCCTGGACCGAACCCTAACCCTAGCTAAGGCTCTCTCCCCAAGAGGACCCAATGCCAACGTCTGACAACACCACGCGCCTGGCGTCCGGAAGAGGTGCAGGCTGACTCGGCATGGAACCTGGAAGCTCACCATGCCGAATCCCAGGCCCGGCTGCAGCTGCCGAGAGGATTCCGGAGGCCTCCTCGACCAGGGGCCCAATCACGTGTGTGGCCTTGGCAGCCAAAGACGGATCCTGACCGGCAGCCTCCCCTGTGCCCTCAACTCAGCCCTTCGGGGAGACCACTGCCCTGCTGTGGGTTCGGCGCCTGGAGCCTCCTGGGACCTAACCCTAACCCTAACCGTACCCCGAACAGGGACCCTCCACCGCAACCTAAGCCTGCCTCGAACCCTAACCCTGCAAGTGAGCCGCCTTCTGGCATGGGCCCTCACTTCAGCCCTCGAGGGAGATCACGAGACTGGAGTCGATTCAGCCCTGGGGACGTCCCTGGACCCAACCCTAACCCTAGCTAAGGCTCCCTCCCCATGGGGACCCAATGCCAACGTCTGACAACACCACGCGCCTGGGGTCCAGAAGCGGTGCAGGCTGACTCGGCATGGAACCTGGAAGCTCACCATGTGGTTTCCCAGCCTGTCTGCAGCTGAGCGAGAGGATTCCGGAGGCGTCCTCGAACAGGGGCCGATCGACGTCTGTGGCCTTGGCAGCCAAAGCCGGATCCTGCCCGGCACCGTCCCTCGTGTCCTCAACTCAGCCCTTCGGGGAGACCACTGCCCTGCTGTGGGTTCGGCGCCTGGAGCCTCCTGGGACCTAACCCTAACCCTAACCCTACACCGAACTGGGACCCTCCACCGAAACCTAAGCCGGCCTCGAACCCTAAGCCTGCACTTGAGCCGCCTTGCTGCATGGGCCCTCACTTCAGCCCTCGAGGGAGATCACGAGACCGGAGTCGCTTCGGCCCTGGCGACGTCCCTGGACCGAACCCTAACCCTAGCTAAGGCTCTCTCCCCAAGAGGACCCAATGCCAACGTCTGACAACACCACGCGCCTGGCGTCCGGAAGAGGTGCAGGCTGACTCGGCATGGAACCTGGAAGCTCACCATGCCGAATCCCAGGCCCGGCGGCAGCTGCCGAGAGGATTCCGGAGGCCTCCTCGACCAGGGGCCCAATCACGTGTGTGGCCTTGGCAGCCAAAGACGGATCCTGACCGGCAGCCTCCCCTGTGCCCTCAACTCAGCCCTTCGGGGAGACCACTGCCCTGCTGTGGGTTCGGCGCCTGGAGCCTCCTGGGACCTAACCCTAACCCTAACCGTACCCCGAACAGGGACCCTCCACCGCAACCTAAGCCTGCCTCGAACCCTAACCCTGCAAGTGAGCCGCCTTCTGGCATGGGCCCTCACTTCAGCCCTCGAGGGAGATCACGAGACTGGAGTCGATTCAGCCCTGGCGACGTCCCTGGACCCAACCCTAACCCTAGCTAAGGCTCCCTCCCCATGGGGACCCAATGCCAACGTCTGACAACACCACGCGCCTGGGGTCCAGAAGCGGTGCAGGCTGACTCGGCATGGAACCTGGAAGCTCACCATGTGGTTTCCCAGCCTGTCTGCAGCTGAGCGAGAGGATTCCGGAGGCGTCCTCGAACAGGGGCCGATCGACGTCTGTGGCCTTGGCAGCCAAAGCCGGATCCTGCCCGGCACCGTCCCTCGTGTCCTCAACTCAGCCCTTCGGGGAGACCACTGCCCTGCTGTGGGTTCGGCGCCTGGAGCCTCCTGGGGCCTAACCCTAACCCTAACCCTACACCGAACTGGGACCCTCCACCGAAACCTAAGCCGGCCTCGAACCCTAAGCCTGCACTTGAGCCGCCTTGCTGCATGGGCCCTCACTTCAGCCCTCGAGGGAGATCACGAGACCGGAGTCGCTTCGGCCCTGGCGACGTCCCTGGACCGAACCCTAACCCTAGCTAAGGCTCTCTCCCCAAGAGGACCCAATGCCAACGTCTGACAACACCACGCGCCTGGCGTCCGGAAGAGGTGCAGGCTGACTCGGCATGGAACCTGGAAGCTCACCATGCCGAATCCCAGGCCCGGCTGCAGCTGCCGAGAGGATTCCGGAGGCCTCCTCGACCAGGGGCCCAATCACGTGTGTGGCCTTGGCAGCCAAAGACGGATCCTGACCGGCAGCCTCCCCTGTGCCCTCAACTCAGCCCTTCGGGGAGACCACTGCCCTGCTGTGGGTTCGGCGCCTGGAGCCTCCTGGGACCTAACCCTAACCCTAACCGTACCCCGAACAGGGACCCTCCACCGCAACCTAAGCCTGCCTCGAACCCTAACCCTGCAAGTGAGCCGCCTTCTGGCATGGGCCCTCACTTCAGCCCTCGAGGGAGATCACGAGACTGGAGTCGATTCAGCCCTGGCGACGTCCCTGGACCCAACCCTAACCCTAGCTAAGGCTCCCTCCCCATGGGGACCCAATGCCAACGTCTGACAACACCACGCGCCTGGGGTCCAGAAGCGGTGCAGGCTGACTCGGCATGGAACCTGGAAGCTCACCATGTGGTTTCCCAGCCTGTCTGCAGCTGAGCGAGAGGATTCCGGAGGCGTCCTCGAACAGGGGCCGATCGACGTCTGTGGCCTTGGCAGCCAAAGCCGGATCCTGCCCGGCACCGTCCCTCGTGTCCTCAACTCAGCCCTTCGGGGAGACCACTGCCCTGCTGTGGGTTCGGCGCCTGGAGCCTCCTGGGACCTAACCCTAACCCTAACCCTACACCGAACTGGGACCCTCCACCGAAACCTAAGCCGGCCTCGAACCCTAAGCCTGCACTTGAGCCGCCTTGCTGCATGGGCCCTCACTTCAGCCCTCGAGGGAGATCACGAGACCGGAGTCGCTTCGGCCCTGGCGACGTCCCTGGACCGAACCCTAACCCTAGCTAAGGCTCTCTCCCCAAGAGGACCCAATGCCAACGTCTGACAACACCACGCGCCTGGCGTCCGGAAGAGGTGCAGGCTGACTCGGCATGGAACCTGGAAGCTCACCATGCCGAATCCCAGGCCCGGCTGCAGCTGCCGAGAGGATTCCGGAGGCCTCCTCGACCAGGGGCCCAATCACGTGTGTGGCCTTGGCAGCCAAAGACGGATCCTGACCGGCAGCCTCCCCTGTGCCCTCAACTCAGCCCTTCGGGGAGACCACTGCCCTGCTGTGGGTTCGGCGCCTGGAGCCTCCTGGGACCTAACCCTAACCCTAACCGTACCCCGAACAGGGACCCTCCACCGCAACCTAAGCCTGCCTCGAACCCTAACCCTGCAAGTGAGCCGCCTTCTGGCATGGGCCCTCACTTCAGCCCTCGAGGGAGATCACGAGACTGGAGTCGATTCAGCCCTGGGGACGTCCCTGGACCCAACCCTAACCCTAGCTAAGGCTCCCTCCCCATGGGGACCCAATGCCAACGTCTGACAACACCACGCGCCTGGGGTCCAGAAGCGGTGCAGGCTGACTCGGCATGGAACCTGGAAGCTCACCATGTGGTTTCCCAGCCTGTCTGCAGCTGAGCGAGAGGATTCCGGAGGCGTCCTCGAACAGGGGCCGATCGACGTCTGTGGCCTTGGCAGCCAAAGCCGGATCCTGCCCGGCACCGTCCCTCGTGTCCTCAACTCAGCCCTTCGGGGAGACCACTGCCCTGCTGTGGGTTCGGCGCCTGGAGCCTCCTGGGGCCTAACCCTAACCCTAACCCTACACCGAACTGGGACCCTCCACCGAAACCTAAGCCGGCCTCGAACCCTAAGCCTGCACTTGAGCCGCCTTGCTTCATGGGCCCTCACTTCAGCCCTCGAGGGAGATCAAGAGACCGGAGTCGCTTCGGCCCTGGCGACGTCCCTGGACCGAACCCTAACCCTAGCTAAGGCTCTCTCCCCAAGAGGACCCAATGCCAACGTCTGACAACACCACGCGCCTGGCGTCCGGAAGAGGTGCAGGCTGTCTCGGCATGGAACCTGGAAGCTCACCATCCCGAATCCCAGGCCCGGCTGCAGCTGCCGAGAGGATTCCGGTGGCCTCCTCGACCAGGGGCCCAATCACGTGTGTGGCCTTGGCAGCCAAAGACGGATCCTGACCGGCAGCCTCCCCTGTGCCCTCAACTCAGCCCTTCGGGGAGACCACTGCCCTGCTGTGGGTTCGGCGCCTGGAGCCTCCTGGGACCTAACCCTAACCCTAACCGTACCCCGAACAGGGACCCTCCACCGCAACCTAAGCCTGCCTCGAACCCTAACCCTGCAAGTGAGCCGCCTTCTGGCATGGGCCCTCACTTCAGCCCTCGAGGGAGATCACGAGACTGGAGTCGATTCAGCCCTGGCGACGTCCCTGGACCCAACCCTAACCCTAGCTAAGGCTCCCTCCCCATGGGGACCCAATGCCAACGTCTGACAACACCACGCGCCTGGGGTCCAGAAGCGGTGCAGGCTGACTCGGCATGGAACCTGGAAGCTCACCATGTGGTTTCCCAGCGTGTCTGCAGCTGAGCGAGAGGATTCCGGAGGCGTCCTCGAACAGGGGCCGATCGACGTCTGTGGCCTTGGCAGCCAAAGCCGGATCCTGACCGGCACCGTCCCTCGTGTCCTCAACTCAGCCCTTCGGGGAGACCACTGCCCTGCTGTGGGTTCGGCGCCTGGAGCCTCCTGGGACCTAACCCTAACCCTAACCCTACACCGAACTGGGACCCTCCACCGAAACCTAAGCCGGCCTCGAACCCTAAGCCTGCACTTGAGCCGCCTTGCTGCATGGGCCCTCACTTCAGCCCTCGAGGGAGATCACGAGACCGGAGTCGCTTCGGCCCTGGCGACGTCCCTGGACCGAACCCTAACCCTAGCTAAGGCTCTCTCCCCAAGAGGACCCAATGCCAACGTCTGACAACACCACGCGCCTGGCGTCCGGAAGAGGTGCAGGCTGACTCGGCATGGAACCTGGAAGCTCACCATGCCGAATCCCAGGCCCGGCGGCAGCTGCCGAGAGGATTCCGGAGGCCTCCTCGACCAGGGGCCCAATCACGTGTGTGGCCTTGGCAGCCAAAGACGGATCCTGACCGGCAGCCTCCCCTGTGCCCTCAACTCAGCCCTTCGGGGAGACCACTGCCCTGCTGTGGGTTCGGCGCCTGGAGCCTCCTGGGGCCTAACCCTAACCCTAACCGTACCCCGAACAGGGACCCTCCACCGCAACCTAAGCCTGCCTCGAACCCTAACCCTGCAAGTGAGCCGCCTTCTGGCATGGGCCCTCACTTCAGCCCTCGAGGGAGATCACGAGACTGGAGTCGATTCAGCCCTGGCGACGTCCCTGGACCCAACCCTAACCCTAGCTAAGGCTCCCTCCCCATGGGGACCCAATGCCAACGTCTGACAACACCACGCGCCTGGGGTCCAGAAGCGGTGCAGGCTGACTCGGCATGGAACCTGGAAGCTCACCATGTGGTTTCCCAGCCTGTCTGCAGCTGAGCGAGAGGATTCCGGAGGCGTCCTCGAACAGGGGCCGATCGACGTCTGTGGCCTTGGCAGCCAAAGCCGGATCCTGCCCGGCACCGTCCCTCGTGTCCTCAACTCAGCCCTTCGGGGAGACCACTGCCCTGCTGTGGGTTCGGCGCCTGGAGCCTCCTGGGGCCTAACCCTAACCCTAACCCTACACCGAACTGGGACCCTCCACCGAAACCTAAGCCGGCCTCGAACCCTAAGCCTGCACTTGAGCCGCCTTGCTGCATGGGCCCTCACTTCAGCCCTCGAGGGAGATCACGAGACCGGAGTCGCTTCGGCCCTGGCGACGTCCCTGGACCGAACCCTAACCCTAGCTAAGGCTCTCTCCCCAAGAGGACCCAATGCCAACGTCTGACAACACCACGCGCCTGGCGTCCGGAAGAGGTGCAGGCTGACTCGGCATGGAACCTGGAAGCTCACCATGCCGAATCCCAGGCCCGGCGGCAGCTGCCGAGAGGATTCCGGAGGCCTCCTCGACCAGGGGCCCAATCACGTGTGTGGCCTTGGCAGCCAAAGACGGATCCTGACCGGCAGCCTCCCCTGTGCCCTCAACTCAGCCCTTCGGGGAGACCACTGCCCTGCTGTGGGTTCGGCGCCTGGAGCCTCCTGGGACCTAACCCTAACCCTAACCGTACCCCGAACAGGGACCCTCCACCGCAACCTAAGCCTGCCTCGAACCCTAACCCTGCAAGTGAGCCGCCTTCTGGCATGGGCCCTCACTTCAGCCCTCGAGGGAGATCACGAGACTGGAGTCGATTCAGCCCTGGCGACGTCCCTGGACCCAACCCTAACCCTAGCTAAGGCTCCCTCCCCATGGGGACCCAATGCCAACGTCTGACAACACCACGCGCCTGGGGTCCAGAAGCGGTGCAGGCTGACTCGGCATGGAACCTGGAAGCTCACCATGTGGTTTCCCAGCCTGTCTGCAGCTGAGCGAGAGGATTCCGGAGGCGTCCTCGAACAGGGGCCGATCGACGTCTGTGGCCTTGGCAGCCAAAGCCGGATCCTGCCCGGCACCGTCCCTCGTGTCCTCAACTCAGCCCTTCGGGGAGACCACTGCCCTGCTGTGGGTTCGGCGCCTGGAGCCTCCTGGGACCTAACCCTAACCCTAACCCTACACCGAACTGGGACCCTCCACCGAAACCTAAGCCGGCCTCGAACCCTAAGCCTGCACTTGAGCCGCCTTGCTGCATGGGCCCTCACTTCAGCCCTCGAGGGAGATCACGAGACCGGAGTCGCTTCGGCCCTGGCGACGTCCCTGGACCGAACCCTAACCCTAGCTAAGGCTCTCTCCCCAAGAGGACCCAATGCCAACGTCTGACAACACCACGCGCCTGGCGTCCGGAAGAGGTGCAGGCTGACTCGGCATGGAACCTGGAAGCTCACCATGCCGAATCCCAGGCCCGGCGGCAGCTGCCGAGAGGATTCCGGAGGCCTCCTCGACCAGGGGCCCAATCACGTGTGTGGCCTTGGCAGCCAAAGACGGATCCTGACCGGCAGCCTCCCCTGTGCCCTCAACTCAGCCCTTCGGGGAGACCACTGCCCTGCTGTGGGTTCGGCGCCTGGAGCCTCCTGGGACCTAACCCTAACCCTAACCGTACCCCGAACAGGGACCCTCCACCGCAACCTAAGCCTGCCTCGAACCCTAACCCTGCAAGTGAGCCGCCTTCTGGCATGGGCCCTCACTTCAGCCCTCGAGGGAGATCACGAGACTGGAGTCGATTCAGCCCTGGCGACGTCCCTGGACCCAACCCTAACCCTAGCTAAGGCTCCCTCCCCATGGGGACCCAATGCCAACGTCTGACAACACCACGCGCCTGGGGTCCAGAAGCGGTGCAGGCTGACTCGGCATGGAACCTGGAAGCTCACCATGTGGTTTCCCAGCCTGTCTGCAGCTGAGCGAGAGGATTCCGGAGGCGTCCTCGAACAGGGGCCGATCGACGTCTGTGGCCTTGGCAGCCAAAGCCGGATCCTGCCCGGCACCGTCCCTCGTGTCCTCAACTCAGCCCTTCGGGGAGACCACTGCCCTGCTGTGGGTTCGGCGCCTGGAGCCTCCTGGGGCCTAACCCTAACCCTAACCCTACACCGAACTGGGACCCTCCACCGAAACCTAAGCCGGCCTCGAACCCTAAGCCTGCACTTGAGCCGCCTTGCTGCATGGGCCCTCACTTCAGCCCTCGAGGGAGATCACGAGACCGGAGTCGCTTCGGCCCTGGCGACGTCCCTGGACCGAACCCTAACCCTAGCTAAGGCTCTCTCCCCAAGAGGACCCAATGCCAACGTCTGACAACACCACGCGCCTGGCGTCCGGAAGAGGTGCAGGCTGACTCGGCATGGAACCTGGAAGCTCACCATGCCGAATCCCAGGCCCGGCTGCAGCTGCCGAGAGGATTCCGGAGGCCTCCTCGACCAGGGGCCCAATCACGTGTGTGGCCTTGGCAGCCAAAGACGGATCCTGACCGGCAGCCTCCCCTGTGCCCTCAACTCAGCCCTTCGGGGAGACCACTGCCCTGCTGTGGGTTCGGCGCCTGGAGCCTCCTGGGACCTAACCCTAACCCTAACCGTACCCCGAACAGGGACCCTCCACCGCAACCTAAGCCTGCCTCGAACCCTAACCCTGCAAGTGAGCCGCCTTCTGGCATGGGCCCTCACTTCAGCCCTCGAGGGAGATCACGAGACTGGAGTCGATTCAGCCCTGGCGACGTCCCTGGACCCAACCCTAACCCTAGCTAAGGCTCCCTCCCCATGGGGACCCAATGCCAACGTCTGACAACACCACGCGCCTGGGGTCCAGAAGCGGTGCAGGCTGACTCGGCATGGAACCTGGAAGCTCACCATGTGGTTTCCCAGCCTGTCTGCAGCTGAGCGAGAGGATTCCGGAGGCGTCCTCGAACAGGGGCCGATCGACGTCTGTGGCCTTGGCAGCCAAAGCCGGATCCTGCCCGGCACCGTCCCTCGTGTCCTCAACTCAGCCCTTCGGGGAGACCACTGCCCTGCTGTGGGTTCGGCGCCTGGAGCCTCCTGGGACCTAACCCTAACCCTAACCCTACACCGAACTGGGACCCTCCACCGAAACCTAAGCCGGCCTCGAACCCTAAGCCTGCACTTGAGCCGCCTTGCTGCATGGGCCCTCACTTCAGCCCTCGAGGGAGATCACGAGACCGGAGTCGCTTCGGCCCTGGCGACGTCCCTGGACCGAACCCTAACCCTAGCTAAGGCTCTCTCCCCAAGAGGACCCAATGCCAACGTCTGACAACACCACGCGCCTGGCGTCCGGAAGAGGTGCAGGCTGACTCGGCATGGAACCTGGAAGCTCACCATGCCGAATCCCAGGCCCGGCTGCAGCTGCCGAGAGGATTCCGGAGGCCTCCTCGACCAGGGGCCCAATCACGTGTGTGGCCTTGGCAGCCAAAGACGGATCCTGACCGGCAGCCTCCCCTGTGCCCTCAACTCAGCCCTTCGGGGAGACCACTGCCCTGCTGTGGGTTCGGCGCCTGGAGCCTCCTGGGACCTAACCCTAACCCTAACCGTACCCCGAACAGGGACCCTCCACCGCAACCTAAGCCTGCCTCGAACCCTAACCCTGCAAGTGAGCCGCCTTCTGGCATGGGCCCTCACTTCAGCCCTCGAGGGAGATCACGAGACTGGAGTCGATTCAGCCCTGGGGACGTCCCTGGACCCAACCCTAACCCTAGCTAAGGCTCCCTCCCCATGGGGACCCAATGCCAACGTCTGACAACACCACGCGCCTGGGGTCCAGAAGCGGTGCAGGCTGACTCGGCATGGAACCTGGAAGCTCACCATGTGGTTTCCCAGCCTGTCTGCAGCTGAGCGAGAGGATTCCGGAGGCGTCCTCGAACAGGGGCCGATCGACGTCTGTGGCCTTGGCAGCCAAAGCCGGATCCTGCCCGGCACCGTCCCTCGTGTCCTCAACTCAGCCCTTCGGGGAGACCACTGCCCTGCTGTGGGTTCGGCGCCTGGAGCCTCCTGGGGCCTAACCCTAACCCTAACCCTACACCGAACTGGGACCCTCCACCGAAACCTAAGCCGGCCTCGAACCCTAAGCCTGCACTTGAGCCGCCTTGCTTCATGGGCCCTCACTTCAGCCCTCGAGGGAGATCAAGAGACCGGAGTCGCTTCGGCCCTGGCGACGTCCCTGGACCGAACCCTAACCCTAGCTAAGGCTCTCTCCCCAAGAGGACCCAATGCCAACGTCTGACAACACCACGCGCCTGGCGTCCGGAAGAGGTGCAGGTTGTCTCGGCATGGAACCTGGAAGCTCACCATCCCGAATCCCAGGCCCGGCTGCAGCTGCCGAGAGGATTCCGGTGGCCTCCTCGACCAGGGGCCCAATCACGTGTGTGGCCTTGGCAGCCAAAGACGGATCCTGACCGGCAGCCTCCCCTGTGCCCTCAACTCAGCCCTTCGGGGAGACCACTGCCCTGCTGTGGGTTCGGCGCCTGGAGCCTCCTGGGACCTAACCCTAACCCTAACCGTACCCCGAACAGGGACCCTCCACCGCAACCTAAGCCTGCCTCGAACCCTAACCCTGCAAGTGAGCCGCCTTCTGGCATGGGCCCTCACTTCAGCCCTCGAGGGAGATCACGAGACTGGAGTCGATTCAGCCCTGGCGACGTCCCTGGACCCAACCCTAACCCTAGCTAAGGCTCCCTCCCCATGGGGACCCAATGCCAACGTCTGACAACACCACGCGCCTGGGGTCCAGAAGCGGTGCAGGCTGACTCGGCATGGAACCTGGAAGCTCACCATGTGGTTTCCCAGCGTGTCTGCAGCTGAGCGAGAGGATTCCGGAGGCGTCCTCGAACAGGGGCCGATCGACGTCTGTGGCCTTGGCAGCCAAAGCCGGATCCTGACCGGCACCGTCCCTCGTGTCCTCAACTCAGCCCTTCGGGGAGACCACTGCCCTGCTGTGGGTTCGGCGCCTGGAGCCTCCTGGGACCTAACCCTAACCCTAACCCTACACCGAACTGGGACCCTCCACCGAAACCTAAGCCGGCCTCGAACCCTAAGCCTGCACTTGAGCCGCCTTGCTGCATGGGCCCTCACTTCAGCCCTCGAGGGAGATCACGAGACCGGAGTCGCTTCGGCCCTGGCGACGTCCCTGGACCGAACCCTAACCCTAGCTAAGGCTCTCTCCCCAAGAGGACCCAATGCCAACGTCTGACAACACCACGCGCCTGGCGTCCGGAAGAGGTGCAGGCTGACTCGGCATGGAACCTGGAAGCTCACCATGCCGAATCCCAGGCCCGGCGGCAGCTGCCGAGAGGATTCCGGAGGCCTCCTCGACCAGGGGCCCAATCACGTGTGTGGCCTTGGCAGCCAAAGACGGATCCTGACCGGCAGCCTCCCCTGTGCCCTCAACTCAGCCCTTCGGGGAGACCACTGCCCTGCTGTGGGTTCGGCGCCTGGAGCCTCCTGGGACCTAACCCTAACCCTAACCGTACCCCGAACAGGGACCCTCCACCGCAACCTAAGCCTGCCTCGAACCCTAACCCTGCAAGTGAGCCGCCTTCTGGCATGGGCCCTCACTTCAGCCCTCGAGGGAGATCACGAGACTGGAGTCGATTCAGCCCTGGCGACGTCCCTGGACCCAACCCTAACCCTAGCTAAGGCTCCCTCCCCATGGGGACCCAATGCCAACGTCTGACAACACCACGCGCCTGGGGTCCAGAAGCGGTGCAGGCTGACTCGGCATGGAACCTGGAAGCTCACCATGTGGTTTCCCAGCCTGTCTGCAGCTGAGCGAGAGGATTCCGGAGGCGTCCTCGAACAGGGGGCCGATCGACGTCTGTGGCCTTGGCAGCCAAAGCCGGATCCTGCCCGGCACCGTCCCTCGTGTCCTCAACTCAGCCCTTCGGGGAGACCACTGCCCTGCTGTGGGTTCGGCGCCTGGAGCCTCCTGGGGCCTAACCCTAACCCTAACCCTACACCGAACTGGGACCCTCCACCGAAACCTAAGCCGGCCTCGAACCCTAAGCCTGCACTTGAGCCGCCTTGCTGCATGGGCCCTCACTTCAGCCCTCGAGGGAGATCACGAGACCGGAGTCGCTTCGGCCCTGGCGACGTCCCTGGACCGAACCCTAACCCTAGCTAAGGCTCTCTCCCCAAGAGGACCCAATGCCAACGTCTGACAACACCACGCGCCTGGCGTCCGGAAGAGGTGCAGGCTGACTCGGCATGGAACCTGGAAGCTCACCATGCCGAATCCCAGGCCCGGCTGCAGCTGCCGAGAGGATTCCGGAGGCCTCCTCGACCAGGGGCCCAATCACGTGTGTGGCCTTGGCAGCCAAAGACGGATCCTGACCGGCAGCCTCCCCTGTGCCCTCAACTCAGCCCTTCGGGGAGACCACTGCCCTGCTGTGGGTTCGGCGCCTGGAGCCTCCTGGGACCTAACCCTAACCCTAACCGTACCCCGAACAGGGACCCTCCACCGCAACCTAAGCCTGCCTCGAACCCTAACCCTGCAAGTGAGCCGCCTTCTGGCATGGGCCCTCACTTCAGCCCTCGAGGGAGATCACGAGACTGGAGTCGATTCAGCCCTGGCGACGTCCCTGGACCCAACCCTAACCCTAGCTAAGGCTCCCTCCCCATGGGGACCCAATGCCAACGTCTGACAACACCACGCGCCTGGGGTCCAGAAGCGGTGCAGGCTGACTCGGCATGGAACCTGGAAGCTCACCATGTGGTTTCCCAGCCTGTCTGCAGCTGAGCGAGAGGATTCCGGAGGCGTCCTCGAACAGGGGCCGATCGACGTCTGTGGCCTTGGCAGCCAAAGCCGGATCCTGCCCGGCACCGTCCCTCGTGTCCTCAACTCAGCCCTTCGGGGAGACCACTGCCCTGCTGTGGGTTCGGCGCCTGGAGCCTCCTGGGACCTAACCCTAACCCTAACCCTACACCGAACTGGGACCCTCCACCGAAACCTAAGCCGGCCTCGAACCCTAAGCCTGCACTTGAGCCGCCTTGCTGCATGGGCCCTCACTTCAGCCCTCGAGGGAGATCACGAGACCGGAGTCGCTTCGGCCCTGGCGACGTCCCTGGACCGAACCCTAACCCTAGCTAAGGCTCTCTCCCCAAGAGGACCCAATGCCAACGTCTGACAACACCACGCGCCTGGCGTCCGGAAGAGGTGCAGGCTGACTCGGCATGGAACCTGGAAGCTCACCATGCCGAATCCCAGGCCCGGCTGCAGCTGCCGAGAGGATTCCGGAGGCCTCCTCGACCAGGGGCCCAATCACGTGTGTGGCCTTGGCAGCCAAAGACGGATCCTGACCGGCAGCCTCCCCTGTGCCCTCAACTCAGCCCTTCGGGGAGACCACTGCCCTGCTGTGGGTTCGGCGCCTGGAGCCTCCTGGGACCTAACCCTAACCCTAACCGTACCCCGAACAGGGACCCTCCACCGCAACCTAAGCCTGCCTCGAACCCTAACCCTGCAAGTGAGCCGCCTTCTGGCATGGGCCCTCACTTCAGCCCTCGAGGGAGATCACGAGACTGGAGTCGATTCAGCCCTGGGGACGTCCCTGGACCCAACCCTAACCCTAGCTAAGGCTCCCTCCCCATGGGGACCCAATGCCAACGTCTGACAACACCACGCGCCTGGGGTCCAGAAGCGGTGCAGGCTGACTCGGCATGGAACCTGGAAGCTCACCATGTGGTTTCCCAGCCTGTCTGCAGCTGAGCGAGAGGATTCCGGAGGCGTCCTCGAACAGGGGCCGATCGACGTCTGTGGCCTTGGCAGCCAAAGCCGGATCCTGCCCGGCACCGTCCCTCGTGTCCTCAACTCAGCCCTTCGGGGAGACCACTGCCCTGCTGTGGGTTCGGCGCCTGGAGCCTCCTGGGACCTAACCCTAACCCTAACCCTACACCGAACTGGGACCCTCCACCGAAACCTAAGCCGGCCTCGAACCCTAAGCCTGCACTTGAGCCGCCTTGCTGCATGGGCCCTCACTTCAGCCCTCGAGGGAGATCACGAGACCGGAGTCGCTTCGGCCCTGGCGACGTCCCTGGACCGAACCCTAACCCTAGCTAAGGCTCTCTCCCCAAGAGGACCCAATGCCAACGTCTGACAACACCACGCGCCTGGCGTCCGGAAGAGGTGCAGGCTGACTCGGCATGGAACCTGGAAGCTCACCATGTGGTTTCCCAGCCTGTCTGCAGCTGAGCGAGAGGATTCCGGAGGCGTCCTCGAACAGGGGCCGATCGACGTCTGTGGCCTTGGCAGCCAAAGCCGGATCCTGCCCGGCACCGTCCCTCGTGTCCTCAACTCAGCCCTTCGGGGAGACCACTGCCCTGCTGTGGGTTCGGCGCCTGGAGCCTCCTGGGGCCTAACCCTAACCCTAACCCTACACCGAACTGGGACCCTCCACCGAAACCTAAGCCGGCCTCGAACCCTAAGCCTGCACTTGAGCCGCCTTGCTTCATGGGCCCTCACTTCAGCCCTCGAGGGAGATCAAGAGACCGGAGTCGCTTCGGCCCTGGCGACGTCCCTGGACCGAACCCTAACCCTAGCTAAGGCTCTCTCCCCAAGAGGACCCAATGCCAACGTCTGACAACACCACGCGCCTGGCGTCCGGAAGAGGTGCAGGCTGTCTCGGCATGGAACCTGGAAGCTCACCATCCCGAATCCCAGGCCCGGCTGCAGCTGCCGAGAGGATTCCGGTGGCCTCCTCGACCAGGGGCCCAATCACGTGTGTGGCCTTGGCAGCCAAAGACGGATCCTGACCGGCAGCCTCCCCTGTGCCCTCAACTCAGCCCTTCGGGGAGACCACTGCCCTGCTGTGGGTTCGGCGCCTGGAGCCTCCTGGGACCTAACCCTAACCCTAACCGTACCCCGAACAGGGACCCTCCACCGCAACCTAAGCCTGCCTCGAACCCTAACCCTGCAAGTGAGCCGCCTTCTGGCATGGGCCCTCACTTCAGCCCTCGAGGGAGATCACGAGACTGGAGTCGATTCAGCCCTGGCGACGTCCCTGGACCCAACCCTAACCCTAGCTAAGGCTCCCTCCCCATGGGGACCCAATGCCAACGTCTGACAACACCACGCGCCTGGGGTCCAGAAGCGGTGCAGGCTGACTCGGCATGGAACCTGGAAGCTCACCATGTGGTTTCCCAGCGTGTCTGCAGCTGAGCGAGAGGATTCCGGAGGCGTCCTCGAACAGGGGCCGATCGACGTCTGTGGCCTTGGCAGCCAAAGCCGGATCCTGACCGGCACCGTCCCTCGTGTCCTCAACTCAGCCCTTCGGGGAGACCACTGCCCTGCTGTGGGTTCGGCGCCTGGAGCCTCCTGGGACCTAACCCTAACCCTAACCCTACACCGAACTGGGACCCTCCACCGAAACCTAAGCCGGCCTCGAACCCTAAGCCTGCACTTGAGCCGCCTTGCTGCATGGGCCCTCACTTCAGCCCTCGAGGGAGATCACGAGACCGGAGTCGCTTCGGCCCTGGCGACGTCCCTGGACCGAACCCTAACCCTAGCTAAGGCTCTCTCCCCAAGAGGACCCAATGCCAACGTCTGACAACACCACGCGCCTGGCGTCCGGAAGAGGTGCAGGCTGACTCGGCATGGAACCTGGAAGCTCACCATGCCGAATCCCAGGCCCGGCGGCAGCTGCCGAGAGGATTCCGGAGGCCTCCTCGACCAGGGGCCCAATCACGTGTGTGGCCTTGGCAGCCAAAGACGGATCCTGACCGGCAGCCTCCCCTGTGCCCTCAACTCAGCCCTTCGGGGAGACCACTGCCCTGCTGTGGGTTCGGCGCCTGGAGCCTCCTGGGACCTAACCCTAACCCTAACCGTACCCCGAACAGGGACCCTCCACCGCAACCTAAGCCTGCCTCGAACCCTAACCCTGCAAGTGAGCCGCCTTCTGGCATGGGCCCTCACTTCAGCCCTCGAGGGAGATCACGAGACTGGAGTCGATTCAGCCCTGGCGACGTCCCTGGACCCAACCCTAACCCTAGCTAAGGCTCCCTCCCCATGGGGACCCAATGCCAACGTCTGACAACACCACGCGCCTGGGGTCCAGAAGCGGTGCAGGCTGACTCGGCATGGAACCTGGAAGCTCACCATGTGGTTTCCCAGCCTGTCTGCAGCTGAGCGAGAGGATTCCGGAGGCGTCCTCGAACAGGGGCCGATCGACGTCTGTGGCCTTGGCAGCCAAAGCCGGATCCTGCCCGGCACCGTCCCTCGTGTCCTCAACTCAGCCCTTCGGGGAGACCACTGCCCTGCTGTGGGTTCGGCGCCTGGAGCCTCCTGGGGCCTAACCCTAACCCTAACCCTACACCGAACTGGGACCCTCCACCGAAACCTAAGCCGGCCTCGAACCCTAAGCCTGCACTTGAGCCGCCTTGCTGCATGGGCCCTCACTTCAGCCCTCGAGGGAGATCACGAGACCGGAGTCGCTTCGGCCCTGGCGACGTCCCTGGACCGAACCCTAACCCTAGCTAAGGCTCTCTCCCCAAGAGGACCCAATGCCAACGTCTGACAACACCACGCGCCTGGCGTCCGGAAGAGGTGCAGGCTGACTCGGCATGGAACCTGGAAGCTCACCATGCCGAATCCCAGGCCCGGCTGCAGCTGCCGAGAGGATTCCGGAGGCCTCCTCGACCAGGGGCCCAATCACGTGTGTGGCCTTGGCAGCCAAAGACGGATCCTGACCGGCAGCCTCCCCTGTGCCCTCAACTCAGCCCTTCGGGGAGACCACTGCCCTGCTGTGGGTTCGGCGCCTGGAGCCTCCTGGGACCTAACCCTAACCCTAACCGTACCCCGAACAGGGACCCTCCACCGCAACCTAAGCCTGCCTCGAACCCTAACCCTGCAAGTGAGCCGCCTTCTGGCATGGGCCCTCACTTCAGCCCTCGAGGGAGATCACGAGACTGGAGTCGATTCAGCCCTGGCGACGTCCCTGGACCCAACCCTAACCCTAGCTAAGGCTCCCTCCCCATGGGGACCCAATGCCAACGTCTGACAACACCACGCGCCTGGGGTCCAGAAGCGGTGCAGGCTGACTCGGCATGGAACCTGGAAGCTCACCATGTGGTTTCCCAGCCTGTCTGCAGCTGAGCGAGAGGATTCCGGAGGCGTCCTCGAACAGGGGCCGATCGACGTCTGTGGCCTTGGCAGCCAAAGCCGGATCCTGACCGGCACCGTCCCTCGTGTCCTCAACTCAGCCCTTCGGGGAGACCACTGCCCTGCTGTGGGTTCGGCGCCTGGAGCCTCCTGGGACCTAACCCTAACCCTAACCCTACACCGAACTGGGACCCTCCACCGAAACCTAAGCCGGCCTCGAACCCTAAGCCTGCACTTGAGCCGCCTTGCTGCATGGGCCCTCACTTCAGCCCTCGAGGGAGATCACGAGACCGGAGTCGCTTCGGCCCTGGCGACGTCCCTGGACCGAACCCTAACCCTAGCTAAGGCTCTCTCCCCAAGAGGACCCAATGCCAACGTCTGACAACACCACGCGCCTGGCGTCCGGAAGAGGTGCAGGCTGACTCGGCATGGAACCTGGAAGCTCACCATGCCGAATCCCAGGCCCGGCGGCAGCTGCCGAGAGGATTCCGGAGGCCTCCTCGACCAGGGGCCCAATCACGTGTGTGGCCTTGGCAGCCAAAGACGGATCCTGACCGGCAGCCTCCCCTGTGCCCTCAACTCAGCCCTTCGGGGAGACCACTGCCCTGCTGTGGGTTCGGCGCCTGGAGCCTCCTGGGACCTAACCCTAACCCTAACCGTACCCCGAACAGGGACCCTCCACCGCAACCTAAGCCTGCCTCGAACCCTAACCCTGCAAGTGAGCCGCCTTCTGGCATGGGCCCTCACTTCAGCCCTCGAGGGAGATCACGAGACTGGAGTCGATTCAGCCCTGGCGACGTCCCTGGACCCAACCCTAACCCTAGCTAAGGCTCCCTCCCCATGGGGACCCAATGCCAACGTCTGACAACACCACGCGCCTGGGGTCCAGAAGCGGTGCAGGCTGACTCGGCATGGAACCTGGAAGCTCACCATGTGGTTTCCCAGCCTGTCTGCAGCTGAGCGAGAGGATTCCGGAGGCGTCCTCGAACAGGGGCCGATCGACGTCTGTGGCCTTGGCAGCCAAAGCCGGATCCTGCCCGGCACCGTCCCTCGTGTCCTCAACTCAGCCCTTCGGGGAGACCACTGCCCTGCTGTGGGTTCGGCGCCTGGAGCCTCCTGGGGCCTAACCCTAACCCTAACCCTACACCGAACTGGGACCCTCCACCGAAACCTAAGCCGGCCTCGAACCCTAAGCCTGCACTTGAGCCGCCTTGCTGCATGGGCCCTCACTTCAGCCCTCGAGGGAGATCACGAGACCGGAGTCGCTTCGGCCCTGGCGACGTCCCTGGACCGAACCCTAACCCTAGCTAAGGCTCTCTCCCCAAGAGGACCCAATGCCAACGTCTGACAACACCACGCGCCTGGCGTCCGGAAGAGGTGCAGGCTGACTCGGCATGGAACCTGGAAGCTCACCATGCCGAATCCCAGGCCCGGCGGCAGCTGCCGAGAGGATTCCGGAGGCCTCCTCGACCAGGGGCCCAATCACGTGTGTGGCCTTGGCAGCCAAAGACGGATCCTGACCGGCAGCCTCCCCTGTGCCCTCAACTCAGCCCTTCGGGGAGACCACTGCCCTGCTGTGGGCTCGGCGCCTGGAGCCTCCTGGGACCTAACCCTAACCCTAACCGTACCCCGAACAGGGACCCTCCACCGCAACCTAAGCCTGCCTCGAACCCTAACCCTGCAAGTGAGCCGCCTTCTGGCATGGGCCCTCACTTCAGCCCTCGAGGGAGATCACGAGACTGGAGTCGATTCAGCCCTGGCGACGTCCCTGGACCCAACCCTAACCCTAGCTAAGGCTCCCTCCCCATGGGGACCCAATGCCAACGTCTGACAACACCACGCGCCTGGGGTCCAGAAGCGGTGCAGGCTGACTCGGCATGGAACCTGGAAGCTCACCATGTGGTTTCCCAGCCTGTCTGCAGCTGAGCGAGAGGATTCCGGAGGCGTCCTCGAACAGGGGCCGATCGACGTCTGTGGCCTTGGCAGCCAAAGCCGGATCCTGACCGGCACCGTCCCTCGTGTCCTCAACTCAGCCCTTCGGGGAGACCACTGCCCTGCTGTGGGTTCGGCGCCTGGAGCCTCCTGGGACCTAACCCTAACCCTAACCCTACACCGAACTGGGACCCTCCACCGAAACCTAAGCCGGCCTCGAACCCTAAGCCTGCACTTGAGCCGCCTTGCTGCATGGGCCCTCACTTCAGCCCTCGAGGGAGATCACGAGACCGGAGTCGCTTCGGCCCTGGCGACGTCCCTGGACCGAACCCTAACCCTAGCTAAGGCTCTCTCCCCAAGAGGACCCAATGCCAACGTCTGACAACACCACGCGCCTGGCGTCCGGAAGAGGTGCAGGCTGACTCGGCATGGAACCTGGAAGCTCACCATGCCGAATCCCAGGCCCGGCGGCAGCTGCCGAGAGGATTCCGGAGGCCTCCTCGACCAGGGGCCCAATCACGTGTGTGGCCTTGGCAGCCAAAGACGGATCCTGACCGGCAGCCTCCCCTGTGCCCTCAACTCAGCCCTTCGGGGAGACCACTGCCCTGCTGTGGGTTCGGCGCCTGGAGCCTCCTGGGACCTAACCCTAACCCTAACCGTACCCCGAACAGGGACCCTCCACCGCAACCTAAGCCTGCCTCGAACCCTAACCCTGCAAGTGAGCCGCCTTCTGGCATGGGCCCTCACTTCAGCCCTCGAGGGAGATCACGAGACTGGAGTCGATTCAGCCCTGGCGACGTCCCTGGACCCAACCCTAACCTAGCTAAGGCTCCCTCCCCATGGGGACCCAATGCCAACGTCTGACAACACCACGCGCCTGGGGTCCAGAAGCGGTGCAGGCTGACTCGGCATGGAACCTGGAAGCTCACCATGTGGTTTCCCAGCGTGTCTGCAGCTGAGCGAGAGGATTCCGGAGGCGTCCTCGAACAGGGGCCGATCGACGTCTGTGGCCTTGGCAGCCAAAGCCGGATCCTGCCCGGCACCGTCCCTCGTGTCCTCAACTCAGCCCTTCGGGGAGACCACTGCCCTGCTGTGGGTTCGGCGCCTGGAGCCTCCTGGGACCTAACCCTAACCCTAACCCTACACCGAACTGGGACCCTCCACCGAAACCTAAGCCGGCCTCGAACCCTAAGCCTGCACTTGAGCCGCCTTGCTGCATGGGCCCTCACTTCAGCCCTCGAGGGAGATCACGAGACCGGAGTCGCTTCGGCCCTGGCGACGTCCCTGGACCGAACCCTAACCCTAGCTAAGGCTCTCTCCCCAAGAGGACCCAATGCCAACGTCTGACAACACCACGCGCCTGGCGTCCGGAAGAGGTGCAGGCTGACTCGGCATGGAACCTGGAAGCTCACCATGCCGAATCCCAGGCCCGGCGGCAGCTGCCGAGAGGATTCCGGAGGCCTCCTCGACCAGGGGCCCAATCACGTGTGTGGCCTTGGCAGCCAAAGACGGATCCTGACCGGCAGCCTCCCCTGTGCCCTCAACTCAGCCCTTCGGGGAGACCACTGCCCTGCTGTGGGTTCGGCGCCTGGAGCCTCCTGGGACCTAACCCTAACCCTAACCGTACCCCGAACAGGGACCCTCCACCGCAACCTAAGCCTGCCTCGAACCCTAACCCTGCAAGTGAGCCGCCTTCTGGCATGGGCCCTCACTTCAGCCCTCGAGGGAGATCACGAGACTGGAGTCGATTCAGCCCTGGCGACGTCCCTGGACCCAACCCTAACCCTAGCTAAGGCTCCCTCCCCATGGGGACCCAATGCCAACGTCTGACAACACCACGCGCCTGGGGTCGAGAAGCGGTGCAGGCTGACTCGGCATGGAACCTGGAAGCTCACCATGTGGTTTCCCAGCCTGTCTGCAGCTGAGCGAGAGGATTCCGGAGGCGTCCTCGAACAGGGGCCGATCGACGTCTGTGGCCTTGGCAGCCAAAGCCGGATCCTGCCCGGCACCGTCCCTCGTGTCCTCAACTCAGCCCTTCGGGGAGACCACTGCCCTGCTGTGGGTTCGGCGCCTGGAGCCTCCTGGGGCCTAACCCTAACCCTAACCCTACACCGAACTGGGACCCTCCACCGAAACCTAAGCCGGCCTCGAACCCTAAGCCTGCACTTGAGCCGCCTTGCTGCATGGGCCCTCACTTCAGCCCTCGAGGGAGATCACGAGACCGGAGTCGCTTCGGCCCTGGCGACGTCCCTGGACCGAACCCTAACCCTAGCTAAGGCTCTCTCCCCAAGAGGACCCAATGCCAACGTCTGACAACACCACGCGCCTGGCGTCCGGAAGAGGTGCAGGCTGACTCGGCATGGAACCTGGAAGCTCACCATGCCGAATCCCAGGCCCGGCGGCAGCTGCCGAGAGGATTCCGGAGGCCTCCTCGACCAGGGGCCCAATCACGTGTGTGGCCTTGGCAGCCAAAGACGGATCCTGACCGGCAGCCTCCCCTGTGCCCTCAACTCAGCCCTTCGGGGAGACCACTGCCCTGCTGTGGGTTCGGCGCCTGGAGCCTCCTGGGACCTAACCCTAACCCTAACCGTACCCCGAACAGGGACCCTCCACCGCAACCTAAGCCTGCCTCGAACCCTAACCCTGCAAGTGAGCCGCCTTCTGGCATGGGCCCTCACTTCAGCCCTCGAGGGAGATCACGAGACTGGAGTCGATTCAGCCCTGGCGACGTCCCTGGACCCAACCCTAACCCTAGCTAAGGCTCCCTCCCCATGGGGACCCAATGCCAACGTCTGACAACACCACGCGCCTGGGGTCCAGAAGCGGTGCAGGCTGACTCGGCATGGAACCTGGAAGCTCACCATGTGGTTTCCCAGCGTGTCTGCAGCTGAGCGAGAGGATTCCGGAGGCGTCCTCGAACAGGGGCCGATCGACGTCTGTGGCCTTGGCAGCCAAAGCCGGATCCTGACCGGCACCGTCCCTCGTGTCCTCAACTCAGCCCTTCGGGGAGACCACTGCCCTGCTGTGGGTTCGGCGCCTGGAGCCTCCTGGGGCCTAACCCTAACCCTAACCCTACACCGAACTGGGACCCTCCACCGAAACCTAAGCCGGCCTCGAACCCTAAGCCTGCACTTGAGCCGCCTTGCTGCATGGGCCCTCACTTCAGCCCTCGAGGGAGATCACGAGACCGGAGTCGCTTCGGCCCTGGCGACGTCCCTGGACCGAACCCTAACCCTAGCTAAGGCTCTCTCCCCAAGAGGACCCAATGCCAACGTCTGACAACACCACGCGCCTGGCGTCCGGAAGAGGTGCAGGCTGACTCGGCATGGAACCTGGAAGCTCACCATGCCGAATCCCAGGCCCGGCGGCAGCTGCCGAGAGGATTCCGGAGGCCTCCTCGACCAGGGGCCCAATCACGTGTGTGGCCTTGGCAGCCAAAGACGGATCCTGACCGGCAGCCTCCCCTGTGCCCTCAACTCAGCCCTTCGGGGAGACCACTGCCCTGCTGTGGGTTCGGCGCCTGGAGCCTCCTGGGACCTAACCCTAACCCTAACCGTACCCCGAACAGGGACCCTCCACCGCAACCTAAGCCTGCCTCGAACCCTAACCCTGCAAGTGAGCCGCCTTCTGGCATGGGCCCTCACTTCAGCCCTCGAGGGAGATCACGAGACTGGAGTCGATTCAGCCCTGGCGACGTCCCTGGACCCAACCCTAACCCTAGCTAAGGCTCCCTCCCCATGGGGACCCAATGCCAACGTCTGACAACACCACGCGCCTGGGGTCGAGAAGCGGTGCAGGCTGACTCGGCATGGAACCTGGAAGCTCACCATGTGGTTTCCCAGCCTGTCTGCAGCTGAGCGAGAGGATTCCGGAGGCGTCCTCGAACAGGGGCCGATCGACGTCTGTGGCCTTGGCAGCCAAAGCCGGATCCTGCCCGGCACCGTCCCTCGTGTCCTCAACTCAGCCCTTCGGGGAGACCACTGCCCTGCTGTGGGTTCGGCGCCTGGAGCCTCCTGGGACCTAACCCTAACCCTAACCCTACACCGAACTGGGACCCTCCACCGAAACCTAAGCCGGCCTCGAACCCTAAGCCTGCACTTGAGCCGCCTTGCTGCATGGGCCCTCACTTCAGCCCTCGAGGGAGATCACGAGACCGGAGTCGCTTCGGCCCTGGCGACGTCCCTGGACCGAACCCTAACCCTAGCTAAGGCTCTCTCCCCAAGAGGACCCAATGCCAACGTCTGACAACACCACGCGCCTGGCGTCCGGAAGAGGTGCAGGCTGACTCGGCATGGAACCTGGAAGCTCACCATGCCGAATCCCAGGCCCGGCGGCAGCTGCCGAGAGGATTCCGGAGGCCTCCTCGACCAGGGGCCCAATCACGTGTGTGGCCTTGGCAGCCAAAGACGGATCCTGACCGGCAGCCTCCCTGTGCCCTCAACTCAGCCCTTCGGGGAGACCACTGCCCTGCTGTGGGTTCGGCGCCTGGAGCCTCCTGGGACCTAACCCTAACCCTAACCGTACCCCGAACAGGGACCCTCCACCGCAACCTAAGCCTGCCTCGAACCCTAACCCTGCAAGTGAGCCGCCTTCTGGCATGGGCCCTCACTTCAGCCCTCGAGGGAGATCACGAGACTGGAGTCGATTCAGCCCTGGCGACGTCCCTGGACCCAACCCTAACCCTAGCTAAGGCTCCCTCCCCATGGGGACCCAATGCCAACGTCTGACAACACCACGCGCCTGGGGTCCAGAAGCGGTGCAGGCTGACTCGGCATGGAACCTGGAAGCTCACCATGTGGTTTCCCAGCGTGTCTGCAGCTGAGCGAGAGGATTCCGGAGGCGTCCTCGAACAGGGGCCGATCGACGTCTGTGGCCTTGGCAGCCAAAGCCGGATCCTGACCGGCACCGTCCCTCGTGTCCTCAACTCAGCCCTTCGGGGAGACCACTGCCCTGCTGTGGGTTCGGCGCCTGGAGCCTCCTGGGGCCTAACCCTAACCCTAACCCTACACCGAACTGGGACCCTCCACCGAAACCTAAGCCGGCCTCGAACCCTAAGCCTGCACTTGAGCCGCCTTGCTGCATGGGCCCTCACTTCAGCCCTCGAGGGAGATCACGAGACCGGAGTCGCTTCGGCCCTGGCGACGTCCCTGGACCGAACCCTAACCCTAGCTAAGGCTCTCTCCCCAAGAGGACCCAATGCCAACGTCTGACAACACCACGCGCCTGGCGTCCGGAAGAGGTGCAGGCTGACTCGGCATGGAACCTGGAAGCTCACCATGCCGAATCCCAGGCCCGGCGGCAGCTGCCGAGAGGATTCCGGAGGCCTCCTCGACCAGGGGCCCAATCACGTGTGTGGCCTTGGCAGCCAAAGACGGATCCTGACCGGCAGCCTCCCCTGTGCCCTCAACTCAGCCCTTCGGGGAGACCACTGCCCTGCTGTGGGTTCGGCGCCTGGAGCCTCCTGGGACCTAACCCTAACCCTAACCGTACCCCGAACAGGGACCCTCCACCGCAACCTAAGCCTGCCTCGAACCCTAACCCTGCAAGTGAGCCGCCTTCTGGCATGGGCCCTCACTTCAGCCCTCGAGGGAGATCACGAGACTGGAGTCGATTCAGCCCTGGCGACGTCCCTGGACCCAACCCTAACCCTAGCTAAGGCTCCCTCCCCATGGGGACCCAATGCCAACGTCTGACAACACCACGCGCCTGGGGTCGAGAAGCGGTGCAGGCTGACTCGGCATGGAACCTGGAAGCTCACCATGTGGTTTCCCAGCCTGTCTGCAGCTGAGCGAGAGGATTCCGGAGGCGTCCTCGAACAGGGGCCGATCGACGTCTGTGGCCTTGGCAGCCAAAGCCGGATCCTGCCCGGCACCGTCCCTCGTGTCCTCAACTCAGCCCTTCGGGGAGACCACTGCCCTGCTGTGGGTTCGGCGCCTGGAGCCTCCTGGGACCTAACCCTAACCCTAACCGTACCCCGAACAGGGACCCTCCACCGCAACCTAAGCCTGCCTCGAACCCTAACCCTGCAAGTGAGCCGCCTTCTGGCATGGGCCCTCACTTCAGCCCTCGAGGGAGATCACGAGACTGGAGTCGATTCAGCCCTGGCGACGTCCCTGGACCCAACCCTAACCCTAGCTAAGGCTCCCTCCCCATGGGGACCCAATGCCAACGTCTGACAACACCACGCGCCTGGGGTCCAGAAGCGGTGCAGGCTGACTCGGCATGGAACCTGGAAGCTCACCATGTGGTTTCCCAGCGTGTCTGCAGCTGAGCGAGAGGATTCCGGAGGCGTCCTCGAACAGGGGCCGATCGACGTCTGTGGCCTTGGCAGCCAAAGCCGGATCCTGCCCGGCACCGTCCCTCGTGTCCTCAACTCAGCCCTTCGGGGAGACCACTGCCCTGCTGTGGGTTCGGCGCCTGGAGCCTCCTGGGGCCTAACCCTAACCCTAACCCTACACCGAACTGGGACCCTCCACCGAAACCTAAGCCGGCCTCGAACCCTAAGCCTGCACTTGAGCCGCCTTGCTGCATGGGCCCTCACTTCAGCCCTCGAGGGAGATCACGAGACCGGAGTCGCTTCGGCCCTGGCGACGTCCCTGGACCGAACCCTAACCCTAGCTAAGGCTCTCTCCCCAAGAGGACCCAATGCCAACGTCTGACAACACCACGCGCCTGGCGTCCGGAAGAGGTGCAGGCTGACTCGGCATGGAACCTGGAAGCTCACCATGCCGAATCCCAGGCCCGGCGGCAGCTGCCGAGAGGATTCCGGAGGCCTCCTCGACCAGGGGCCCAATCACGTGTGTGGCCTTGGCAGCCAAAGACGGATCCTGACCGGCAGCCTCCCCTGTGCCCTCAACTCAGCCCTTCGGGGAGACCACTGCCCTGCTGTGGGTTCGGCGCCTGGAGCCTCCTGGGACCTAACCCTAACCCTAACCGTACCCCGAACAGGGACCCTCCACCGCAACCTAAGCCTGCCTCGAACCCTAACCCTGCAAGTGAGCCGCCTTCTGGCATGGGCCCTCACTTCAGCCCTCGAGGGAGATCACGAGACTGGAGTCGATTCAGCCCTGGCGACGTCCCTGGACCCAACCCTAACCCTAGCTAAGGCTCCCTCCCCATGGGGACCCAATGCCAACGTCTGACAACACCACGCGCCTGGGGTCCAGAAGCGGTGCAGGCTGACTCGGCATGGAACCTGGAAGCTCACCATGTGGTTTCCCAGCGTGTCTGCAGCTGAGCGAGAGGATTCCGGAGGCGTCCTCGAACAGGGGCCGATCGACGTCTGTGGCCTTGGCAGCCAAAGCCGGATCCTGACCGGCACCGTCCCTCGTGTCCTCAACTCAGCCCTTCGGGGAGACCACTGCCCTGCTGTGGGTTCGGCGCCTGGAGCCTCCTGGGGCCTAACCCTAACCCTAACCCTACACCGAACTGGGACCCTCCACCGAAACCTAAGCCGGCCTCGAACCCTAAGCCTGCACTTGAGCCGCCTTGCTGCATGGGCCCTCACTTCAGCCCTCGAGGGAGATCACGAGACCGGAGTCGCTTCGGCCCTGGCGACGTCCCTGGACCGAACCCTAACCCTAGCTAAGGCTCTCTCCCCAAGAGGACCCAATGCCAACGTCTGACAACACCACGCGCCTGGCGTCCGGAAGAGGTGCAGGCTGACTCGGCATGGAACCTGGAAGCTCACCATGCCGAATCCCAGGCCCGGCGGCAGCTGCCGAGAGGATTCCGGAGGCCTCCTCGACCAGGGGCCCAATCACGTGTGTGGCCTTGGCAGCCAAAGACGGATCCTGACCGGCAGCCTCCCCTGTGCCCTCAACTCAGCCCTTCGGGGAGACCACTGCCCTGCTGTGGGTTCGGCGCCTGGAGCCTCCTGGGACCTAACCCTAACCCTAACCGTACCCCGAACAGGGACCCTCCACCGCAACCTAAGCCTGCCTCGAACCCTAACCCTGCAAGTGAGCCGCCTTCTGGCATGGGCCCTCACTTCAGCCCTCGAGGGAGATCACGAGACTGGAGTCGATTCAGCCCTGGCGACGTCCCTGGACCCAACCCTAACCCTAGCTAAGGCTCCCTCCCCATGGGGACCCAATGCCAACGTCTGACAACACCACGCGCCTGGGGTCGAGAAGCGGTGCAGGCTGACTCGGCATGGAACCTGGAAGCTCACCATGTGGTTTCCCAGCCTGTCTGCAGCTGAGCGAGAGGATTCCGGAGGCGTCCTCGAACAGGGGCCGATCGACGTCTGTGGCCTTGGCAGCCAAAGCCGGATCCTGCCCGGCACCGTCCCTCGTGTCCTCAACTCAGCCCTTCGGGGAGACCACTGCCCTGCTGTGGGTTCGGCGCCTGGAGCCTCCTGGGACCTAACCCTAACCCTAACCCTACACCGAACTGGGACCCTCCACCGAAACCTAAGCCGGCCTCGAACCCTAAGCCTGCACTTGAGCCGCCTTGCTGCATGGGCCCTCACTTCAGCCCTCGAGGGAGATCACGAGACCGGAGTCGCTTCGGCCCTGGCGACGTCCCTGGACCGAACCCTAACCCTAGCTAAGGCTCTCTCCCCAAGAGGACCCAATGCCAACGTCTGACAACACCACGCGCCTGGCGTCCGGAAGAGGTGCAGGCTGACTCGGCATGGAACCTGGAAGCTCACCATGCCGAATCCCAGGCCCGGCGGCAGCTGCCGAGAGGATTCCGGAGGCCTCCTCGACCAGGGGCCCAATCACGTGTGTGGCCTTGGCAGCCAAAGACGGATCCTGACCGGCAGCCTCCCCTGTGCCCTCAACTCAGCCCTTCGGGGAGACCACTGCCCTGCTGTGGGTTCGGCGCCTGGAGCCTCCTGGGACCTAACCCTAACCCTAACCGTACCCCGAACAGGGACCCTCCACCGCAACCTAAGCCTGCCTCGAACCCTAACCCTGCAAGTGAGCCGCCTTCTGGCATGGGCCCTCACTTCAGCCCTCGAGGGAGATCACGAGACTGGAGTCGATTCAGCCCTGGCGACGTCCCTGGACCCAACCCTAACCCTAGCTAAGGCTCCCTCCCCATGGGGACCCAATGCCAACGTCTGACAACACCACGCGCCTGGGGTCCAGAAGCGGTGCAGGCTGACTCGGCATGGAACCTGGAAGCTCACCATGTGGTTTCCCAGCGTGTCTGCAGCTGAGCGAGAGGATTCCGGAGGCGTCCTCGAACAGGGGCCGATCGACGTCTGTGGCCTTGGCAGCCAAAGCCGGATCCTGACCGGCACCGTCCCTCGTGTCCTCAACTCAGCCCTTCGGGGAGACCACTGCCCTGCTGTGGGTTCGGCGCCTGGAGCCTCCTGGGGCCTAACCCTAACCCTAACCCTACACCGAACTGGGACCCTCCACCGAAACCTAAGCCGGCCTCGAACCCTAAGCCTGCACTTGAGCCGCCTTGCTGCCATGGGCCCTCACTTCAGCCCTCGAGGGAGATCACGAGACCGGAGTCGCTTCGGCCCTGGCGACGTCCCTGGACCGAACCCTAACCCTAGCTAAGGCTCTCTCCCCAAGAGGACCCAATGCCAACGTCTGACAACACCACGCGCCTGGCGTCCGGAAGAGGTGCAGGCTGACTCGGCATGGAACCTGGAAGCTCACCATGCCGAATCCCAGGCCCGGCGGCAGCTGCCGAGAGGATTCCGGAGGCCTCCTCGACCAGGGGCCCAATCACGTGTGTGGCCTTGGCAGCCAAAGACGGATCCTGACCGGCAGCCTCCCCTGTGCCCTCAACTCAGCCCTTCGGGGAGACCACTGCCCTGCTGTGGGTTCGGCGCCTGGAGCCTCCTGGGACCTAACCCTAACCCTAACCGTACCCCGAACAGGGACCCTCCACCGCAACCCTAAGCCTGCCTCGAACCCTAACCCTGCAAGTGAGCCGCCTTCTGGCATGGGCCCTCACTTCAGCCCTCGAGGGAGATCACGAGACTGGAGTCGATTCAGCCCTGGCGACGTCCCTGGACCCAACCCTAACCCTAGCTAAGGCTCCCTCCCCATGGGGACCCAATGCCAACGTCTGACAACACCACGCGCCTGGGGTCGAGAAGCGGTGCAGGCTGACTCGGCATGGAACCTGGAAGCTCACCATGTGGTTTCCCAGCCCTGTCTGCAGCTGAGCGAGAGGATTCCGGAGGCGTCCTCGAACAGGGGCCGATCGACGTCTGTGGCCTTGGCAGCCAAAGCCGGATCCTGCCCGGCACCGTCCCTCGTGTCCTCAACTCAGCCCTTCGGGGAGACCACTGCCCTGCTGTGGGTTCGGCGCCTGGAGCCCTCCTGGGACCTAACCCTAACCCTAACCCTACACCGAACTGGGACCCTCCACCGAAACCTAAGCCGGCCTCGAACCCTAAGCCTGCACTTGAGCCGCCTTGCTGCATGGGCCCTCACTTCAGCCCTCGAGGGAGATCACGAGACCGGAGTCGCTTCGGCCCTGGCGACGTCCCTGGACCGAACCCTAACCCTAGCTAAGGCTCTCTCCCCAAGAGGACCCAATGCCAACGTCTGACAACACCACGCGCCTGGCGTCCGGAAGAGGTGCAGGCTGACTCGGCATGGAACCTGGAAGCTCACCATGCCGAATCCCAGGCCCGGCGGCAGCTGCCGAGAGGATTCCGGAGGCCTCCTCGACCAGGGGCCCAATCACGTGTGTGGCCTTGGCAGCCAAAGACGGATCCTGACCGGCAGCCTCCCCCTGTGCCCCTCAACTCAGCCCTTCGGGGAGACCACTGCCCTGCTGTGGGTTCGGCGCCTGGAGCCTCCTGGGACCTAACCCTAACCCTAACCGTACCCCGAACAGGGACCCTCCACCGCAACCTAAGCCTGCCTCGAACCCTAACCCTGCAAGTGAGCCGCCTTCTGGCATGGGCCCTCACTTCAGCCCTCGAGGGAGATCACGAGACTGGAGTCGATTCAGCCCTGGCGACGTCCTGGACCCAACCCTAACCCTAGCTAAGGCCTCCCTCCCCATGGGGACCCAATGCCAACGTCTGACAACACCACGCGCCTGGGGTCAGAAGCGGTGCAGGCTGACTCGGCATGGAACCTGGAAGCTCACCATGTGGTTTCCCAGCCTGTCTGCAGCTGAGCGAGAGGATTCCGGAGGCGTCCTCGAACAGGGGCCGATCGACGTCTGTGGCCTTGGCAGCCAAAGCCGGATCCTGACCGGCACCGTCCCTCGTGTCCTCAACTCAGCCCTTCGGGGAGACCACTGCCCTGCTGTGGGTTCGGCGCCTGGAGCCTCCTGGGACCTAACCCTAACCCTAACCCTACACCGAACTGGGACCCCACCACCGAAACCTAAGCCGGCCTCGAACCCTAAGCCTGCACTTGAGCCGCCTTGCTGCATGGGCCCTCACTTCAGCCCTCGAGGGAGATCACGAGACCGGAGTCGCTTCGGCCTGGCGACGTCCCTGGACCGAACCCTAACCCTAGCTAAGGCTCTCTCCCCAAGAGGACCCAATGCCAACGTCTGACAACACCACGCGCCTGGCGTCCGGAAGAGGTGCAGGCTGACTCGGCATGGAACCTGGAAGCTCACCATGCCGAATCCCAGGCCCGGCGGCAGCTGCCGAGAGGATTCCGGAGGCCTCCTCGACCAGGGGCCCAATCACGTGTGTGGCCCTTGGCAGCCAAAGACGGATCCTGACCGGCAGCCTCCCCTGTGCCCTCAACTCAGCCCTTCGGGGGAGACCACTGCCCTGCTGTGGGTTCGGCGCCTGGAGCCTCCTGGGGGGACCTAACCCTAACCCTAACCGTACCCCGAACAGGGACCCTCCACCGCAACCTAAGCCTGCCTCGAACCTAACCCTGCAAGTGAGCCGCCTTCTGGCATGGGCCCTCACTTCAGCCCTCGAGGGAGATCACGAGACTGGAGTCGATTCAGCCCTGGCGACGTCCCTGGACCCAACCCTAACCCTAGCTAAGGCTCCCTCCCCATGGGGACCCAATGCCAACGTCTGACAACACCACGCGCCTGGGGTCCAGAAGCGGTGCAGGCTGACTCGGCATGGAACCTGGAAGCTCACCATGTGGTTTCCCAGCGTGTCTGCAGCTGAGCGAGAGGATTCCGGAGGCGTCCTCGAACAGGGGCCGATCGACGTCTGTGGCCTTGGCAGCCAAAGCCGGATCCTGCCCGGCAACCGTCCCTCGTGTCCTCAACTCAGCCCTTCGGGGAGACCACTGCCCTGCTGTGGGTTCGGCGCCTGGAGCCTCCTGGGGCCTAACCCTAACCCTAACCCTACACCGAACTGGGACCCTCCACCGAAACCTAAGCCGGCCTCGAACCCTAAGCCTGCACTTGAGCCGCCCTTGCTGCATGGGCCCTCACTTCAGCCCTCGAGGGAGATCACGAGACCGGAGTCGCTTCGGCCCTGGCGACGTCCCTGGACCGAACCCTAACCCTAGCTAAGGCTCTCTCCCCAAGAGGACCCAATGCCAACGTCTGACAACACCACGCGCCTGGCGTCCGGAAGAGGTGCAGGCTGACTCGGCATGGAACCTGGAAGCTCACCATGCCGAATCCCAGGCCCGGCGGCAGCTGCCGAGAGGATTCCGGAGGCCTCCTCGACCAGGGGCCCAATCACGTGTGTGGCCTTGGCAGCCAAAGGACGGATCCTGACCGGCAGCCTCCCCTGTGCCCTCAACTCAGCCCTTCGGGGAGACCACTGCCCTGCTGTGGGTTCGGCGCCTGGAGCCTCCTGGGACCTAACCCTAACCCTAACCGTACCCCGAACAGGGACCCTCCACCGCAACCTAAGCCTGCCTCGAACCCTAACCCTGCAAGTGAGCCGCCTTCTGGCATGGGCCCTCACTTCAGCCCTCGAGGGAGATCACGAGACTGGAGTCCGATTCAGCCCTGGCGACGTCCCTGGACCCAACCCTAACCCTAGCTAAGGCTCCCTCCCCATGGGGACCCAATGCCAACGTCTGACAACACCACGCGCCTGGGGTCCAGAAGCGGTGCAGGCTGACTCGGCATGGAACCTGGAAGCTCACCATGTGGTTTCCCAGCGTGTCTGCAGCTGAGCGAGAGGATTCCGGAGGCGTCCTCGAACAGGGGCCGATCGACGTCTGTGGCCTTGGCAGCCAAAGCCGGATCCTGACCGGCACCGTCCCTCGTGTCCTCAACTCAGCCCTTCGGGGAGACCACTGCCACTGCTGTGGTTCGGCGCCTGGAGCCTCCTGGGGCCTAACCCTAACCCTAACCCTACACCGAACTGGACCCTCCACCGAAACCTAAGCCGGCCTCGAACCCTAAGCCTGCACTTGAGCCGCCTTGCTGCATGGGCCCTCACTTCAGCCCTCGAGGGAGATCACGAGACCGGAGTCGCTTCGGCCCTGGCGACGTCCCTGGACCGAACCCTAACCCTAGCTAAGGCTCTCTCCCCAAGAGGACCCAATGCCAACGTCTGACAACACCACGCGCCTGGCGTCCGGAAGAGGTGCAGGCTGACTCGGCATGGAACCTGGAAGCTCACCATGCCGAATCCCAGGCCCGGCGGCAGCTGCCGAGAGGATTCCGGAGGCCTCCTCGACCAGGGGCCCAATCACGTGTGTGGCCCTTGGCAGCCAAAGACGGATCCTGACCGGCAGCCTCCCCTGTGCCCTCAACTCAGCCCTTCGGGGAGACCACTGCCCTGCTGTGGGTTCGGCGCCTGGAGCCTCCTGGGACCTAACCCTAACCCTAACCGTACCCCCGAACAGGGACCCTCCACCGCAACCTAAGCCTGCCTCGAACCCTAACCCTGCAAGTGAGCGCCTTCTGGCATGGGCCCTCACTTCAGCCCTCGAGGGAGATCACGAGACTGGAGTCGATTCAGCCCTGGCGACGTCCCTGGACCCAACCCTAACCCTAGCTAAGGCTCCCTCCCCATGGGGACCCAATGCCAACGTCTGACAACACCACGCGCCTGGGGTCGAGAAGCGGTGCAGGCTGACTCGGCATGGAACCTGGAAGCTCACCATGTGGTTTCCCAGCCTGTCTGCAGCTGAGCGAGAGGATTCCGGAGGCGTCCTCGAACAGGGGCCGATCGACGTCTGTGGCCTTGGCAGCCAAAGCCGGATCCTGCCCGGCACCCGTCCCTCGTGTCCCTCAACTCAGCCCTTCGGGGAGACCACTGCCCTGCTGTGGGTTCGGCGCCTGGAGCCTCCTGGGACCTAACCCTAACCCTAACCCTACACCGAACTGGGACCCTCCACCGAAACCTAAGCCGGCCTCGAACCCTAAGCCTGCACTTGAGCCGCCTTGCTGCATGGGCCCTCACTTCAGCCCTCGAGGGAGATCACGAGACCGGAGTCGCTTCGGCCCTGGCGACGTCCCTGGACCGAACCTAACCCTAGCTAAGGCTCTCTCCCCAAGAGGACCACAATGCCAACGTCTGACAACACCACGCGCCTGGCGTCCGGAAGAGGTGCAGGCTGACTCGGCATGGAACCTGGAAGCTCACCATGCCGAATCCCAGGCCCGGCGGCAGCTGCCGAGAGGATTCCGGAGGCCTCCTCGACCAGGGGCCCAATCACGTGTGTGGCCTTGGCAGCCAAAGACGGATCCTGACCGGCAGCCTCCCCTGTGCCCTCAACTCAGCCCTTCGGGGAGACCACTGCCCTGCTGTGGGTCGGCGCCTGGAGCCTCCTGGGACCTAACCCTAACCCTAACCGTACCCCGAACAGGGACCCTCCACCGCAACCTAAGCCTGCCTCGAACCCTAACCCTGCAAGTGAGCCGCCTTCTGGCATGGGCCCTCACTTCAGCCCTCGAGGGAGATCACGAGACTGGAGTCGATTCAGCCCTGGCGACGTCCCTGGACCCAACCCTAACCCTAGCTAAGGCTCCCTCCCCATGGGGACCCAATGCCAACGTCTGACAACACCACGCGCCTGGGGTCCAGAAGCGGTGCAGGCTGACTCGGCATGGAACCTGGAAGCTCACCATGTGGTTTCCCAGCGTGTCTGCAGCTGAGCGAGAGGATTCCGGAGGCGTCCTCGAACAGGGGCCGATCGACGTCTGTGGCCTTGGCAGCCAAAGCCGGATCCTGACCGGCACCGTCCCTCGTGTCCTCAACTCAGCCCTTCGGGGAGACCACTGCCCTGCTGTGGGTTCGGCGCCTGGAGCCTCCTGGGGCCTAACCCTAACCCTAACCCTACACCGAACTGGGACCCTCCACCGAAACCTAAGCCGGCCTCGAACCCTAAGCCTGCACTTGAGCCGCCTTGCTGCATGGGCCCTCACTTCAGCCCTCGAGGGAGATCACGAGACCGGAGTCGCTTCGGCCCTGGCGACGTCCCTGGACCGAACCCCTAACCCTAGCTAAGGCTCTCTCCCCAAGAGGACCCAATGCCAACGTCTGACAACACCACGCGCCTGGCGTCCGGAAGAGGTGCAGGCTGACTCGGCATGGAACCTGGAAGCTCACCATGCCGAATCCCAGGCCCGGCGGCAGCTGCCGAGAGGATTCCGGAGGCCTCCTCGACCAGGGGCCCAATCACGTGTGTGGCCTTGGCAGCCAAAGACGGATCCTGACCGGCAGCCTCCCCTGTGCCCTCAACTCAGCCCTTCGGGGAGACCACTGCCCTGCTGTGGGTTCGGCGCCTGGAGCCTCCTGGGACCTAACCCTAACCCTAACCGTACCCCGAACAGGGACCCTCCACCGCAACCTAAGCTGCCTCGAACCCTAACCCTGCAAGTGAGCCGCCTTCTGGCATGGGCCCTCACTTCAGCCCTCGAGGGAGATCACGAGACTGGAGTCGATTCAGCCCTGGCGACGTCCCTGGACCCAACCCTAACCCTAGCTAAGGCTCCCTCCCCATGGGGACCCAATGCCAACGTCTGACAACACCACGCGCCTGGGGTCGAGAAGCGGTGCAGGCTGACTCGGCATGGAACCTGGAAGCTCACCATGTGGTTTCCCAGCCTGTCTGCAGCTGAGCGAGAGGATTCCGGAGGCGTCCTCGAACAGGGGCCGATCGACGTCTGTGGCCTTGGCAGCCAAAGCCGGATCCTGCCCGGCACCGTCCCTCGTGTCCTCAACTCAGCCCTTCGGGGAGGACCACTGCCCTGCTGTGGGTTCGGCGCCTGGAGCCTCCTGGGACCTAACCCTAACCCTAACCCTACACCGAACTGGGACCCTCCACCGAAACCTAAGCCGGCCTCGAACCCTAAGCCTGCACTTGAGCCGCCTTGCTGCATGGGCCCTCACTTCAGCCCTCGAGGGAGATCACGAGACCCGGAGTCGCTTCGGCCCTGGCGACGTCCCTGGACCGAACCCTAACCCTAGCTAAGGCTCTCTCCCCAAGAGGACCCAATGCCAACGTCTGACAACACCACGCGCCTGGCGTCCGGAAGAGGTGCAGGCTGACTCGGCATGGAACCTGGAAGCTCACCATGCCGAATCCCAGGCCCGGCGGCAGCTGCCGAGAGGATTCCGGAGGCCTCCTCGACCAGGGGCCCAATCACGTGTGTGGCCTTGGCAGCCAAAGACGGATCCTGACCGGCAGCCTCCCCTGTGCCCTCAACTCAGCCCTTCGGGGAGACCACTGCCCTGCTGTGGGTTCGGCGCCTGGAGCCTCCTGGGACCTAACCCTAACCCTAACCGTACCCCGAACAGGGACCCTCCACCGCAACCTAAGCCTGCCTCGAACCCTAACCCTGCAAGTGAGCCGCCTTCTGCATGGGCCCTCACTTCAGCCCTCGAGGGAGATCACGAGACTGGAGTCGATTCAGCCCTGGCGACGTCCCTGGACCCAACCCTAACCCTAGCTAAGGCTCCCTCCCCATGGGGACCCCAATGCCAACGTCTGACAACACCACGCGCCTGGGGTCCAGAAGCGGTGCAGGCTGACTCGGCATGGAACCTGGAAGCTCACCATGTGGTTTCCCAGCCTGTCTGCAGCTGAGCGAGAGGATTCCGGAGGCGTCCTCGAACAGGGGCCGATCGACGTCTGTGGCCTTGGCAGCCAAAGCCGGATCCTGCCCGGCACCGTCCCCTCGTGTCCTCAACTCAGCCCTTCGGGGAGACCCACTGCCCTGCTGTGGGTTCGGCGCCTGGAGCCTCCTGGGACCTAACCCTAACCCTAACCCTACACCGAACTGGACCCTCCACCCGAAACCTAAGCCGGCCTCGAACCCTAAGCCTGCACTTGAGCCGCCTTGCTGCATGGGCCCTCACTTCAGCCCTCGAGGGAGATCACGAGACCGGAGTCGCTTCGGCCCTGGCGACGTCCCTGGACCGAACCCTAACCCTAGCTAAGGCTCTCTCCCCAAGAGGACCCAATGCCAACGTCTGACAACACCACGCGCCTGGCGTCCGGAAGAGGTGCAGGCTGACTCGGCATGGAACCTGGAAGCTCACCATGCCGAATCCCAGGCCCGGCGGCAGCTGCCGAGAGGATTCCGGAGGCCTCCTCGACCAGGGGCCCAATCACGTGTGTGGCCTTGGCAGCCAAAGACGGATCCTGACCGGCAGCCTCCCCTGTGCCCTCAACTCAGCCCTTCGGGGAGACCACTGCCCTGCTGTGGGGTTCGGCGCCTGGAGCCTCCTGGGACCTAACCCTAACCCTAACCGTACCCCGAACAGGGACCCTCCACCGCAACCTAAGCCTGCCTCGAACCCTAACCCTGCAAGTGAGCCGCCTTCTGGCATGGGCCCTCACTTCAGCCCTCGAGGGAGATCACGAGACTGGAGTCGATTCAGCCCTGGCGACGTCCTGGACCCAACCCTAACCCTAGCTAAGGCTCCCTCCCCATGGGGACCCAATGCCAACGTCTGACAACACCACGCGCCTGGGGTCCAGAAGCGGTGCAGGCTGACTCGGCATGGAACCTGGAAGCTCACCATGTGGTTTCCCAGCGTGTCTGCAGCTGAGCGAGAGGATTCCGGAGGCGTCCTCGAACAGGGGCCGATCGACGTCTGTGGCCTTGGCAGCCAAAGCCGGATCCTGACCGGCACCGTCCCTCGTGTCCTCAACTCAGCCCTTCGGGGAGACCACTGCCCTGCTGTGGGTTCGGCGCCTGGAGCCTCCTGGGGCCTAACCCTAACCCTAACCCTACACCGAACTGGACCCTCCACCGAAACCTAAGCCGGCCTCGAACCCTAAGCCTGCACTTGAGCCGCCTTGCTGCATGGGCCCTCACTTCAGCCCTCGAGGGAGATCACGAGACCGGAGTCGCTTCGGCCCTGGCGACGTCCCTGGACCGAACCCTAACCCTAGCTAAGGCTCTCTCCCCAAGAGGACCCAATGCCAACGTCTGACAACACCACGCGCCTGGCGTCCGGAAGAGGTGCAGGCTGACTCGGCATGGAACCTGGAAGCTCACCATGCCGAATCCCAGGCCCGGCGGCAGCTGCCCGAGAGGATTCCGGAGGCCTCCTCGACAGGGGCCCAATCACGTGTGTGGCCTTGGCAGCCAAAGACGGATCCTGACCGGCAGCCTCCCCTGTGCCCTCAACTCAGCCCTTCGGGGAGACCACTGCCCTGCTGTGGGTTCGGCGCCTGGAGCCTCCTGGACCTAACCCTAACCCTAACCGTACCCCGAACAGGGACCCTCCACCGCAACCTAAGCCTGCCTCGAACCCTAACCCTGCAAGTGAGCCGCCTTCTGGCATGGGCCCTCACTTCAGCCCTCGAGGGAGATCACGAGACTGGAGTCGATTCAGCCCTGGCGACGTCCCTGGACCCAACCCTAACCCTAGCTAAGGCTCCCTCCCCATGGGGACCCA